>NC_050450.1:59589338-59905588 GCF_903995425.1 Onychomys torridus
CACACGCCTTTAATCCCAGCACTCAGGAGGCAGAGGCAGGCAGACCTCTGTGTGTTCCAGGCCAGCCTGGTCTACAAAACAAGTTCCAGGGAAGGCACAAAATTACACAGAGAAACCCTGTCTCGAAAAACAAAACACAACAACAACAACAAAAACCCCAATGTCACATAAATTTTCCTTATGAGAGCTATGGACTACAGGACATTTAAAAAGGATGAACCCTTAGTTTTCTTAAAGTTCAATTTTCAGAGTTTTACCCTTATAATTGTGCTTGATTATCATTAACACAAAAGATGTAGACATGTCAATAATCTTTTTTTATTATATAAAACACATTTTTTCTTAAATCACTGGCTCCTGTTGTATGAAAGTATACTTTAAAGTCTATTTCTAAATGCTTATTGTCCTTTTAGGACTTACTAAAGGATCTGAAACATACTGCAGGTTCAGGAGTCTCTTGGTGACACCACACTGTGTTTGAACTAAAATGACAACAGCTGTGCAGGCTGCACAGATCACGTCCTGAGACATCCAGCACAGAAAGGGCATCGTAACATTTGTCGGAAGGAAAATTAATACGAGAGATTTTATTCTCTAACTACTTTCCCTGTGAATGTGCCAGTATCTGACTGAAGCAACAAAACCTTTGCCACTGTCCAGGTGACTTGTCCTCCAGAGGAGCCAAGTTGAAGACTCGGTTATGGGGACTGTGTCAGTCTGACAGACACAGAGTCGGTCCTGTCAGGGCTTTTTTCTCAGAGCATCCTAACTGCATCAGTAAGGAGGCATGGGCTACCTAGAAATTGATACTTAGCTATTGATTTTCTTTCTTTCTTTCTTTCTTTCTTTCTTTCTTTCTTTCTTTCTTTCTTTCGTTCTTTCTTTCTTTCTTTCTTTCTTTCTTTCTTTATTTTAGCATTTTCACTTATTTACAAATAACTCCAGTGTGTTACATTTGTCAAACACATTTAGGAACCTTGACTTCAGGTTGGGTGGGGTGGCACAGGCTGTTAATCCCAGCACTCAGGAGGGAAAGACAGGCAGATCTCTGAGTTTGAGGCCAGCCTGGTCTACAGAGTGAGTTCTCAGACAGACAGGGCTACACAGAGAAACCCTGTCATGAAAAACAAATAAACAAACAAAACCTTGACTTCACTTGTAATTACCCAATTCCTTTTGTTTTATGTTATTTCTAAACTCCTGATGAAATAAATGTAGCAGAAAGGGAGGTCAAAACTTGGAACTATCTCTTGTCAAATAAAGCACTAGAGGACTGTGGGTAAGAAGTCTGGGGAGAAGCTGCCTGCCTGTGACCCAGTGTAGGGCAGGAGTTAGAATAAGGAAAAACTGTGTTCCAAGAGAGAAGAAGAGGGAAAGCTTCAGATTCCCATAGGCAGAGCCAGCATGCCTGAAGAGTCCAGAGGAGAAGATGGGAGACACCGAGAAGCCAGGCTAATGGCTCTGGTCATGGGCCTGGCTGGGAGGGGAGCAGAAGCTTGATGCAGAAGGAACCTGGGTGTCTTGGGGATAGAGACTGGCAGGCCTACTCTGCAGCAAACACACAGCCTCAGAAGACTCAAGTTCTATTCTGATAGATGGGTGAGCAGTGGAGAAGAATCCCATTTTATCATTGTTTTAT
Organism: Onychomys torridus; assembly: GCF_903995425.1. NCBI lineage: Eukaryota > Metazoa > Chordata > Mammalia > Rodentia > Cricetidae > Onychomys > Onychomys torridus. The sequence continues at coordinate 59,590,978 of NC_050450.1, forward strand.
AACTTTGTCCAGTGACTGATGGAGGCAGATACAGAGATCCATGGCCAGGCACCAGGCTGAGCTCTGGGAATCCATCTGATGAGAGAGAGGAGAGATACTGCAGGTGAGGGACATCGAGATCATGATGGGAGGATGTGCAGAGATGACCGGCCACACTAGTGGAAGCTAGTGGACTGTGAACTGTGGGCTGGTGGCTGTGGAGCCCCCATGCGCCTGGACTAGGCCCTCTGGACACAGAAGACGGTTGTTTGGCTCAAACTGTTTGGGGGGGCACCCAGGCAGGGGGATCTGGATCTGTCCCTGGTCTATGGGCAGGCTTCTGGAACCCGGTGCCTGTGGTGTGACACCTTGCACAGCCTTGGTGCAGTGGGAAGGGGCTTGGACCTGCCTAGGCTCAGAGTGCTGGGCTGTGCTGACTCCCCATGGGAGACCTCGATTTGTGGGGTGTGGGGGTGCGGGGTTACTTGGGAAAGAGGGCTGAGGGTGGGTGGGAGGAGGGGGGATCTGTGGATAGTATGTGGAATGAGTAGAAAATTTCTTAATAAAGAAAAATGAAAAAAAAAAAGAAAAGAAATCTGTTTGTGTTCACTTGTGTACATGTTTCTGTGTGTGTGTATTTGATTGCGCAACTGTATATGGGTGCCATGAATCCCTCCACATGGAGTTGGTGTTATAGGTTTGAGCTGCCTGATGTGGGTTCTGGGAGTAGAACTCTGATCTTCTACAGGAGCAGCTCTTAGCCGCCTACCCTTCTGTTCACCATCTTTTTAACCATTGTACATCAGTTTCTTAAGCTGTGAATCCCACCTCCATTTGGGATGACAACGAAATGTGGGATTGCAAAATATTGACAAGAACAACAGGTTTGTGCACATGCAGTGGCCAAGATTAATTCAAATGTGCACTGAGTCTGAGGTGTTTCTGCAGTGTGTACCCTGTGACTTCCTCACTCCTGTGGTTCTGAGCACACAACGTGAGTATTTTGCACTGATTGAGCCCGAGCACCACACAACCTCTATGATGCTCCTGAAATATCTTGGCTCCGAGTCTAGGCTATTGTTTGCTGTGATTACAGCATTTTCCCTGTACATATGAGACTTTCTGTTCTCACAGAAACACGATAACTTAATTATTGAATGTAAAGATTTAAATATATTCCCATTTTCATTATCTGGCATGTAATAATCAGGTTAACATATCTTTGCATTGCGTTATGTGAGAACATTCCATTTTACAAGTTTGTGTTTGGAGTGATTGACTTGGATTACACAAAGAGATGGTAAGTGAATTTGGCCTGTAATTAGGACAGACTTTTCACCAGTCTCTGGAATATGTGCTGCACTTCTATGTAAAATATCTATCAACTCTGAGAGACACTGAAGATTCTCAGTGTCTTATAGCATCAAATATTCAATCAAGATTTAATTCCAAATGCAAAAAATAAAAAAACAGGCATTTCATTCGTTTGCAAATTTGCTATCATTTTTAACAAATGGTAAAACTGTATTACAGCAAAGTGTTGTTTATAATAAATTTCTTTAAGATTTATTTTTAGTAAAAATGTTTGATTTATATACTTATATATCTACATATCCAGAGGCACATAAAAATAATTTGGAAAAAGGTTTTGAGGGTGGTAAATGTTTGAGAAGCCCCCCTTCCTTGCCTATTCATTAGACATTCACTTTCCAGGGAAAGTACCATCTGTCTCCATTTCCATGCGCTCCAGTCCTGCTTGTATTCTGATGTGTCAGGTGGTTTTGAGACTGGTCCCTCAGGCCATAAGAGCAGGCTGGACAAGACGTGGATAGATTGTTGACTCCACTGGATGTTTACTGAGATGCTCATCCCACATGAACAGCTGACTGGGGAAGGTCAAGAGGGAACATCTGGTTCCCTAAGAGGTGTCCTGGAAACATTGCCATCAGAAAGGCCACTGACATGACCACTGGGTTATAGATTTAGTAGCCAAAGAAAGTCAGGCAGAGTCAGGAATCACTGAGTGCCCATCCCTCAGCCACTAAGATGTCAGGATCTCTCAGAGACAATTCTTGACGTCTCATAGAGGTCCATGATCAGGTGAGGATGGGTGTCCTTCAGAGCTCTGTAGACTTGCTCTTTACTGTCCCAGCTCCAGGACCTGCTGAGGCTGAAGAGCTTCCTCATCTTGTTTTGGTTGGTGGCCTCAGCCCGCACAGACTCATACTCCTCTTCATTCAGCACCAGATTATGCAGCTTGTCCAAGAGAGGGTCCACTGATGTCACTCGGGCCACCAGCTGCTCCCGATGCTCATCTAGGAAGTGCAGCAAGGCAGGGGCAGCTAGGGGTGAAGATGAGACTGGCACTGAGAGAAGAAAGGCTCCCCCTTTAGGCTCTCCCACAGGCTGTCCACTTCTTGATCTCTCCACTTACCTTATCTGCACCCCTGGCTCCCTCCTTCCTCTGGAAGGTCATTTGAAATAATACTTATATCCTTCCTGAGGCCAGTTATTAGTCTGACACTCCACCTAACTAGAATGATGGGTTCATGGTGGGGTGTTTAGGTTGGGAGTGGTGGAGTTATTGTCAGCATGGGTAGTAGCGAGGGGCAAGAGAGGAACTCTGCCCTGGGCATGCACCTCTCCTACCCTTCCTGGTGAGGTTTGGAAAACGAGGCTCCCTCCTTCTCACTGTCCTTATCTCAAGGATTAGATCATCTACCAGCAGAATACTATCAGCTCCTTTGGCCTCATATAGTTGTTACTGACCTTTGTGGCCTGCAGGGATCATGGGTGGTACAGGTCTCAGGTCCCCTGGAAGAAAGGAGAGATGGTGCATCTGTAACGATGCCTGTCACCAACACTCAGTGCACTCTGTGAAACTCTCACCCATGCTTGAGATTTTGAGAATAGTTCTGGATATGTAGATATATAAGTATACAGAAATTCTGATATATTCTAGAAAATGAACATTTCCTTATTCACACAGGGAATCTGGGCATGAGGACTATCATCATAGAGAGAGAAGACATGTGAATGAGCAATAGATATTTCTTCCACATAACCACAGCCTCACTTTTATCCTAGACTGAATTCCTCATGGAGAACTAACCAAGTCCCTTGCTGGCTTAAATCATTTGACATTCGATCCTGGGTAGAAAACTATTTTCTTGTCCTTGTTTGACCTTGTACATGCCACAAACATGTGTTCTTGATTTGGTGGAAGAATCAAGATGAAGCAAGACTGAGCACATGGAAACAATGAGTGAATTTTAGCACCAAGTGGGGGAGGCTAATAAGTTTCAGCTCATGAGTAAGTCCCAGGGGTTTGAAAAGACCTTAAATTGACTGTGCTCTAACAGTTTAGAGAAGTGAGCCCAAGAACCCAGTTTGTAGTATTGGAAGCCCTGGTTCCATTTGTGTGAAAAAATGATGATATTTTGTACACTCCATGCTAGTTGAACCATCTTTGTGCATCCTGATTTGTTGATAAATGGAAGCATCTAATGAAGAAAGTGAATGACATGAATTTAAAAACCAAAATGTAGGATTGGGGACACAAGAAGCCCATGGTTATAATCTTCAAGTATTGGAATACTTTCACACATGGAAGAGAATAGATCTTTCTTTTTATTTTTTTTATTTCTTTTTTGTTTTTCGAGACAGGGTTTCTCTGTGTAGCTTTGCATCTTTCCTGGAACTTGCTTTGTAGACTAGGCCGGCCTCAAACTCACAGAGTTCTGCCTGCCTCTGCCTCCCAAGTGCTGGGATTAAAGGCGTGTGCCACCACCACCACCCAGGGAGTAGATCTTAATGAGTCCCAAAGAACATAACAAAATCATGAGGAAGAATTTGGCTTAATAAAGAAAAACAGCAACATTGCTCCCGTCAGCTAAGGATCATATTGTGAGATGGGGATGAACAGCATTTAACCTTTCCAATCACCCTACCAGTAACTAATTCTGCTCTCCAGTTTACAGGTGAGGAAGGCCAGACTCAAATGAGTTAAGTCACTTTCCAAGATCGCCTGCAGAGTAAGTGCTGGAGTGAGATTCAAACCCTGGCCTGATGCTGGGGCAGGTCAGCTCTCCACCTGTGAGTCAGTCAGGTCAAGACTGAGCAAAGGCAGTTACTTGACCACATGTGAAGCCTGTTTCTAGCAGCTCTGGAGCAGGAACCACCACTGTTTGACAGCTGACAAGGGCTGGGCATCCACACAGATATTGGTTAGGGGAGTTGGGTTTTGGCATTGTGGGTGTTAGGCTAAGACTGTACTGTTACTTCACCAAAGAAATGTCAGTATTTGGTTTTCTCTTGTCTGTGTCAGCTTGAAAATATGGATGAATTACAAGAGCCAACAAACAAATGAATAAAAATACAAAGTTTTGGGACAGAAAACCTAACCATGGAAATGAAAGCACTTTATAAGAAGAACTTTAAGATATATATATATGAAAGGAAGAAATTGAAGGAAGACTTTGAGGATGAGAAGACATTCCTCCCCCAGTGCTCATTGTTTGAAAGAGTAAATATTGTGAAAATAGCCATCCAATTAAAAGCACACTACATAATCAATGCAGTCCCAATTAATATGCTAGGGACATTCTTCACAGATAGTGTGGAAAATAATGCTGAAATACACGTGGAACCACTAGAGACATAGGGCATCCAAGGTAATCCTGAACAAAAACAATTTTGTGGAAAGCTTCATCACACCTGATTTCAAACCAATACTGTAGCCATAGTAGTAAAAACAGCATAGTATTGGCATAAAGAGATGTGAAGATCAATAAAATAGAATAGAAATCTGGGTAAAAGTTCACACAGCCATAGCTACCTGGCCTTTGACCAAGAACCCAAGTTATACTTTGGAGGAAAGAGAGCCAGTTAAACAAATGGTGCTGGAAAACCTAGATAGCACTGCACGGAAGAACTAAACTACATGCCCATGCCTCACCTTTAAATAACGAACTAAATGATCAAAGACCTTAATATGGAACCTAATGCACCGAATCTTGTAGAGTAAAAAGTAGGGACACCATTTCAACACAACAGCATAAGTCAGGATTGTCTGAATAAGGATTGAAATGGGAGATCTTAGAAGTAATGAGGTTCAATAACAAAACTCAGTTCCAGTTGTGAGATATCTCCATAGGAGCTGCTTGGCAGGGAGCCCCTGGAGGTTCCCTAGACAATACAGGTGCATTTCATTCATCTTGGCTGTCCATCAGAACTAGTGAATAAGACCTTATTGCTTAAGACACCACACATCTTGGATAGGTGATATAGAGAATTCAAGCTGGAACTGAGTTGGAAGCTTTTGTAGATTCAGATGCTGTTATTCAGGCTGCTGAGGAAGAAAAGGTATCATCAACCATCCTGCCAGGGAAGATGGTCTCATGCTGAAATAGTGGCACAACTGTGGTGGGAGCAACCAGTGCTCACTTATTACCTTTCAAGCCTGCTCCACAAGATAGAATCCACCCCTAGCATTTTAAACTGATAAAAGGAACAAACCCAGGTTTTTTGATATCATAGGCCCTTGAGACTAGCTACTATTGCTGCCTAGCTAAATGGACACAGTGTCAATGCCCTTCTAAATATCAATGTTTATCCCACAGACAAAGGCTACTTTCAGTCTTCTTCAGAAAAGCCACTCACTGCTGTGAATGGAGGTGAATGCACATTCCTATTTCTTTACAAGATACTGAGAATAAATAGATATTTCTATCACCTCCTTAACCTCTAGGAAGAGAAATTGGAAAGAATAGTGGGACAGAATCACCTGCACCTACTGTCTCTGGACCCACACAAGTAGAGCTTGCTCATCAGTCAGCTGGACATGGGGAAGCAACTCACAGGGACAGTACCACTTAGTGTTGAAATACTGGCAAATAATAGACTATGGGAGAAGGGATGTACCTAATCCATGTGTACCCACTGGTGAATTCACTTGGTTCTACTGGGTAGTTCAAAACACACAGGTACACATATGGTCCCACTTAAACTTTGAGAGACACAAAGCAAAACTTTATGAATGTGGGGAAGGGATTTGTACTAAAGAAGAGGGTTGGTAGGAGTAGAAGGAAGATAAGAAGGTGTGTTTACGGTGGAGTTACTAGAATGCATTGTCTGAATATATAAAATGGTTAAAACAAAATGTATTTAAAATTATGTATGGATTTTAGATTGAATATCTCATGATAACAAAAATGCCTTCAATTTAGCTGTTTACATTTAAATGTGAACTAGAGCCAGATGCTTCATACATCTCAAAAATCTCATTTCTAGGACATTGGGGGCAGAAATCAGGATACAGGACTGAGAAAATGGGGCTTAGGACATGCGGTGGTGTAGATGTGTTATGCTTCCTGATAAATGATCATGTGTTGGAAGATTAGTCCTGCAGCAGTAATCAGAGGATGTTCAGCCATGAGGACTGTGATTTTATGAATAAACTCATATATTAGTGCACTCATAATTGCACGAGTACTGAGAACGGTATTAGAAACTATAAGAATGCACAGTTAGAGGAATTGGGCCCTGGAGGCATGTCCTGGAATAGAATATCTTGCATGAGCTTCCTTCCTCTTCCTTCTCCCCCTTCTCTCCTCTCCCCACTCCTCTTCTCTCCTGTCTCCCCTCCTCTTCTCTGTCCCCCCTCTTCTGTTCTCCTTCTTTTCTCCTTACCTTTTCCTACCCCTCTCTTCCTTGCTCTCACTCTAACTCTAACCACATGTTTGGATCTAACAAAAGCAACAAAACTACTCTGGCTATTTCATGACACCAAGAATTAGTGACAACATACCTCTCTCTACTCATTGCCTTTCTTCAACCTTTGGGATGTCTGGACCTAAACTAATTTTACCTGGTTTCATCAAGGCTTCCCAAATGAGATTCTGATGCTTCTTGTCTTTAATCTGGAGCTTAATCCCTGAACCCATGTGATCAACATAGATCTCAGAGAAGAGCTGGGATTCCCCAGGGCTCCTGTAGCACAGCTCCAGTTCCTGGAAAGACAGAGAGAGAGAGAGAGAGAGAGAGAGAGAGAGAGAGAGAGAGAGAGAGAGAGAGAAGCTTCTACTCATGTGAAAAGCTTTACTCATACTTTCTTGATCTTGCACATCACTTTAGACACTGGCTGTCTTTTGCCTTAAGGTAACCCACAGCCTTTGAATGTACATCTTTAATCAGAAGTTGGAACGTTGTGGAAGAGGACATAGAAAGAATGTAGCAACAAAAATACGGAGAATGCTTATTGATCCAGCTAAGATTCCCATCATGCTGTTTCTTTTCTCATCACTGGAAAAAACATGATAGAAAACAACTTGAGGAAGAGTTTATGTTGTTTAGTTTCATGGTGGGGAACACATGGAAGCTGGGGCTACATTCTTGGTGCAGGAGATTGTGACACAGCTTGTTATATCCCAAAGGATCAGGAATCCAAGTCTGAGGTGGGAGCAGGGCATGGCTATAGCCCTCACAGCCTGCCACCAGTGGTCTGCTTCTGATGGCCAGGCCTCACATATTTGTTTCCACAACTCCCCAAATACTAGCAATACTAAACTGGGGATAAAATGTTTAACATTTACTCCTGTAGGAGACATTTCAGATTCAAACCATGGCAAGTGAGAGCTCATCCTGAAAGTCCTGCTCACACATCTTAAGTCGGGGCTGCTGTCATGTTAGGCTGGCCCTTTCTCTGTGCCATATTGAATCTAATTCTTCAATTCTCTGGACCTTCTGTATTCCAGTGTGGTCCTTTACATTGTTTTCTACCTAACTTGTATGTATTCTTGCTCATCCCAAATCCCAATTGTTTTCTTCCTAATTGCAGTTTGCTGCTAAACCTTGTAACCTGCCCCACAGTTTCCCAAGCCTGGCATCTAACCATGAAAAGAAGCAAATACTTGGATGCTCACCTTTGGGTTGATTTCCAGCTTCTTGGAAGCAGACACTGTGTAGCGGGAGCCAATATAAAGAGAGTCTACTGGGGGTGGCTTATTTATTCGAACAAATTGGAATCTCATTTCTTCATCATCAATGGCCTAGGGAACATTGCAGACAGTGACTTAACTAGAGTTCTGGGCTACAACATCTATCTGGTCTGAATAAGGTGAGGTGGGTGATCAGCACATTTGAGTGGGGTTGGGTGGTGACACCTCCTGGTCACCCTTCTGCTTGTGTTCAGTCACACAGACTGTTGAATTATTGGCTCTTGTCACGTTCATTGTGGGAACAAGGACGCTGCCAGAGAGGAAGGAAGGTGACTATATGTTGGGCATGGAGTATTTGCTTTCTTCTGATGGGTGGAAAGAGGCCATAGAAGGCTGTATAGAGATTGCTAAAGGAACATTAAGGGCAGTTGGGGGAGACTCTGGTGTGAGGGGGCCAAGAAGACAGCAGGATTATAAACACCAGCATATATCTTATGGAACTGAATATCCACCCCAAGCTGAGAAACTAGGGGCTCACTAGCTGCATCTCAAGTTTTCTGTCAGCCCACCCTGGCCCCGCTTCTGTGATTCTCAGTGTCACCTTCCGAATGGTGCAGTCATTGGGGATGAGGTAGAGATGAAGGGTGACTTCCTCGAGACTGAGGTGATAGTAGATCAGTGTGATGGAAGTGATGGGGATGAAGTGTCTGACAGCAGGGATCAGTCTCAGCAGAACTCCCACTGGGGAGAAGCTTGGGTTTTCCAAGATTGTGTGGTGCTGCTCCATTCTGGCTGGCGTTTCTAGGACCATGCCATGTTCTTGAAAGTGGGCCACACTGAACCAGGAGATGTCCACCTGTCCCTCTGAAAGAACAGATTCAGAGATGTAGATTTAGTGTTTCCGTTGAACCCTGCTTGGCTGGAAAAATAGCACCCTAGGATTTAGAATGATTGTGGTGGTTTGCATGAGAATGGCCACCATAGTTGGTGGAATTGTTTGGGAAGGAGTAGGAGGTGTGGCCTTGTTGGAGGAGATATGTCACTGGGGTGGGCTTAGAGTTTTGGAAAGCTTGTGCTGTTTCCAGGTTCCTTTCTCTCTCCTCCTTGACAATAAGGATGTAAGCTCTCAGCTACTGCTCTGGTGCCAAGCCTGCCTGATTTCTGCCATGCTCCCTGGCATGATGGTCACAGACTCACCCTCTGAATCTTTAAGTCTCAATAAAATATTTCTCCTATCAATTCTTGGGTCATGATGTCTTTTGGATTTTACCTATTTGTTTATGTTTATGAGAAATACTGTGAACAAAAACGTGTGAAGATTTATTAAATAATCCCTAGTGAGTACATATCAGATCAATAAAATTTTTCCATACTACTGATTCACTATGCCAAGGAGGTGAGTGTGGCCTGCTGCCAGAGGTGACTCATGCAAACTGCCCCTCATTGGAGCAGCCTTGACTTTTGCCCTGTCTAGCTGCTGTGGGAACATTCACAGTGGAGTGGAGGTTCTTGATGGTCTTTATAGATCCAAAGAATACAGTCTCAGAGTCTACTGTCAGAAACTGGACACCCAGCAGGTTCTCTGAGGTGCTGCCATCACTAGCCTCAATGTTTTGGGTTTGGCAGTGCCCTCCAATATGCTTGTTCAGGGTGGAGTTTGCTGTTATGAACAAGACCCAAGGGTACCTACCTTTGCCCATTGAAGACAAAGCTGGATGCATCCATGGAATGGTTAAGGTCAAATGTGAACTTGATAAAAATCTAGAATCACCTTAGATACAGACCTCAGGGCATAATGGAAGGAGATTTTCTTGTGAAGATCCAAGTTCATTTAAGTCAGAAAGCCTTAAGTGATGATTTTTCCTGTTCCACACATGTAAATGCTCAAGGAAGTGTTTCCACATGATCAGCACATCATACAGCTATGGTTCAGGGTGGAAAGGGCAGTCCACATTTCTAGTTTGGAGCAGAACTTGGCAGTGTCATCAGTATAGTTTTTAGGTGTGAAAGATACTAGATTAATAGGCCACTGAGTTAAGCTCCACAGTTTCAGACAGCAGCTGAGGCCAGACAATGTGCCAGAGTCAAAGATCCTGCAAGGAGGACCTGAGAGCACCTTCTGTGAATCTTTGAAAGTGAAGCCTAAGGTGGACTGGACATCCTAGAATGTTGGAGAAGCCAGAACCACATTTTTTTCTGCTGAAGAAAGTTGTAGTAGGAGTTATGTAGGCAAGGAGTAGTCAGTTGGCCCAAGAGAGAGACTAGGTGTGCTTCATGTGGTAGAACTGAAGAGCTGGAGCTACTTTTGTACCCCTGTGAATGACATCATGAGCTCTATAGCTGGACAAGAAGCTGCAGAAATTGGTGTTTATGCTGATGGAGTTTTTGTCCTGCGGTCTGATCATTCCTTGGAATGCCCCTATTTTTCCATTTTTGAATGGCAATGTTTATTCTGTGTCATTGTATGTTGAGACATGGAATCCGCCAGCTCTCATTGGACCAAGAGGTGAGTGACTCTTCTCCTACCCAGAGAGTCCTGCCTCTAGGACCTAGGCCCCGGGACACAACCAGTCCCTGGGAACCCACACCCCTTGCTGCCCCAGCTGCTGGCCAGTAGGGAAAACTCCTGCAGGCATACTCCTAAATCCCCCATCATAGCCTGCAATCTATAAGACCCATGCTCTATCCCAAATGTACCCATCCCCCTGTGACTCCAGAGGCTTCCTGAGACATGGAATCCTCCAGTTCTAATTGGACCAGGAGTTTCCAGCCAGCAGGGAAGACTTCTGTGGACAGGATCCCCCACCAAAACCTCCTATCATAACCCTGCAATCTACAAGACCCATGGCCTTTCCCAAACATACCCATACCCTTGTGATCCCAGAGGCTTCCTGAGACACAGAATCTTCCAGCTCTTATTGGACCAAGAGTGGCGCCTGAGACAGAGAATCAGCTCCAATTAGACCAAGAGCTAAGATTAGACCCAGTGTGCTCTGAGACACAGCCACAACAAGCACAGATTGGACCAAAAGCAGCTTGCTCAGACACAGACACTCTTGCACTTATTAGATTGAGGAAGAGATGGGTAGACACTAGTGCAAAAATACATACAGCATAAAGAGCAATATGGTATCACCAGAACCTAGCAGTTCTACAACAGCAAGACCTGAACATCACAACATAGAAGAACCAGAAGAAAGTGACCTTAAAAATAACTTTATAAAGTTGATAGAGGCCTTTAAAAATGAGATGAAAAATTCCCCTAAAAAACTGAGGAAAAGACAAGCAAAAAATTGGAAGAAATCAATAAATCCCTTAAAGAAAGCCAAGAAAACCATGAAAAGCAATGAAACATGTGAGGGAAACAGTCTGAGATCTGAAAATTGAAATATAAACAAGGAAGAAGACACAAACCAAGGGATTTCTGGAAATAGAAAATCTGAGTAAACAAATAGGAACTACAGATGCAAGCATAACCAACAGAATACTGGAGATGGAAGAGAGAATCTCTGGTGTAGAGAAAACACCAAAGCCAAAAAAGTCATAACACAAAATGTCCAGGAAATCTGGGAAACCATGAAAAGGCCAAATCTAAGAATAATAGGGATAGAAAAAGGAGAAGAATACCAACACAAAGGCACAGAAAATATATTCAACAAAATCATGGAAGAAAACTTTCCCAACTTAAAGAAGGAATTGCCTATGAAGATACAAGAAGTTTATTGAACACTAAATAGACTATACCCCCCAAAAGTCCCCTCACCACATAATAATTAAACAACTAACCATACAGAATAAAGAAAGACTATTAAGAGCAGCAAAGGAAAAAGGCCAAGTGACTAATAAAGGCAGATCATCAGAATAACATCTGACTTCTCAGTGGAGACTCTGAAAGCCAGAAGGTCCTGGATAGACATTATGCAGACATTAAGAGACTGTAGATGACAGGACCTGCCTATACTGAATCCACCAGGTTTAAATGAATTCCCAGGGATGCCTTGATCCTGGAGGACATGGGAATGGAGGGGAGGGGCTGGGAGGAAGGTAGGGGTGGGGGCGGGAGGGGGGAGGACAGGGGAACCCATGGCTGATGTATAAAAATTAAAACACATAATGATAAAGAAAAAAATAGAAGGTATTTGATTAAAAAAAAAGAGAGAGAGAGAGACTGTAGATATTTGTTCCTGTGCTTTTTCCAATCTTGGTCTCAACAACTCACGCTCTTACAGAATCCACCAGGTGTAAATGAATCCCCAGGGGAGTCTTGGCCCTGGAGGAAATAGGAATGGAGCGGAGGGGCTGGGGGGAAAGTAGGGGTGGGAGCGGAAGGGGGAGGACAGGGGAACCCATGGCCAATGTGTAAAATTAAAACACAAATATAATAAAAAAAAGAGACTGTGGATACCAGCCTAGACTAATATATTCAGCAAAGCTTTCAATCACCATAGACAGTGTATACAAGACATTCCAAGACAAAACCAGATTTAAACAATACTTTCCACAACTCCAGCCCTACAAAAAGCACTAGAAGGAAAACTCCAACCTAAGGAAGTCAGATGCATCCATAAAAACACAGGCAATCGATAACCTCACAGTGGTAAATCCCAAAGGGAAATGCACCCACACCACCTAGCCCTGTGACTGTTCTTGCTGCACATTGTTGCTTCCTACACTGTAACAGAACCACCTTGTTTCAATATTCCAGTGGGGCAATTGTCCCATCTGAGAGTGGGCGTAAGGTACAGGAAAGGTGGTGGCCTGCTGGGAAGAAGCTTGAGTGGTGACTGGGGCAAGTGTTGTTGGGGAGACCAGAAGCTCTGTGTGGCCTTGTTGAATGGGCCTCAGACACACTAGGAAGTCGCCATCTGGGTAGCATTGCTCCCATGTTAGAGTCTGGAGCTTAGGGCCTTGTGTGTTTGTAGATGTCTTGGTTGTTTGTATTTGTTTTGTGAGTTCTTTTCAACCAAGTCCTGCTTTGTGTCTTCACCTTTATTTGTTTTCTTCTTGTGAGATTGCCATTAAATAGGAATGTCTTTAACCTAGGGTATACTTAGCTTGTTCTCTATTAGTTGTTCTTCTATTGGCTGGAGCAGCCCATGTTTCTTTGTGTTAGTTCTCATGACTTCTTCAGTGTCAGATCTCCCCTCTTGTGGCTGCTCATCACCTTCAGACCATGAACAAACACCAGCTTCATCTGCTATAAACTGGATTCTCCTGGTCTCTATGATGGGCCTATTGCTGTACTCCTTGAAGCAAGATTGTTAATCAGCCTCATTAGCCAGTTGTACAACACCTGGATCCTTGTTGTTGTTGCTGCTTTCTCCTTTCTTAAGTGTCGTCTGGCTGTGTAGCCTCGACAGAGCTGTAGTAATGGTTTCCTTCATGAGGTTGTTCATTGGGAATTTTGCATTTCTTAAACTATCTTTCAAAGGAATCTTGGGTGATGACTGAGGTTCAGATACTTTATGAGCCCCCCGCCTTTACTTAGGACACCTCTCTTCTTTTACTCCAGTTCTCAAATGAATTCTAGTGACATCATTTTCTCCCTGCCTGTAGGAGTGTAAAGGCTCACATTTTGGTATCCTGGGTACCAAATGATCCTTGTTACTTTCCTTTGTCTTACTTATAACAATCATTTCACATTGCTCAATTTATTCTCTGTTTCCTGCTGAGCTCTTGAGAGATAGGCTATGTACAGAGCACTTAATAAATTCTAGTTAATATTGCTATTGAGAACACCACTTTCTACTAAGGAAACTCCTTTAGGTAAAACAGAAATAATGTCATAAGGCTGGGACACATGTGGTTCCAAGAAGATACAGCAGACAAGAAAAGATGACAAAACATCTCAGTGTCCACCTTCATAACCTGCTCTACCTCACTAAGGAAGTCATAGACTTTCCTCGTCACCCACCATCCTACACTGTCCTATATGACCTGCCAACTCCACTCAATACCACCAATCTACTCCTTATGTTTCCCTTGGTTACCTTGGAGAGCCACAAAATGAGGGAGGTGCACAGCAGCCACAGCTCCCTGCTCAGCCTTGATATCAAACAGAGGCCCAGCCACCATGTGACTGTGCTGCAAGGGAGTCTCATCCAGATATTGGCTCCAGGCACAGAATCCAATCTCAATGGTCACTGCCCTTGTCACCACAAAGCGGAGTCCTGTGTTGGGACAGTGGTAGGAACCAGGCACAGGGAACTGAACTCTAGAAGAGGGAGAGGCAGACACCAGTGAACATCAGCCCTGCACCTCTGCTGGGTGCAGACCCAGTGCAGGGCTGGAGACACAGCAGACTTCATCCAGATGGCTCTGAGTTCTGGTTCCTCTGCTGTCTCTCTGTGGATCCCTGATTAAGTCATTTAACCCTCAAATCTGTTTCCTCATCTGTACACAGGGGTAACAATGACAACACCATCTTACAGACCTGTGAGTACTGAGTGATCTAGAGCAATCCTACAGGTAACACACACCTGGAGCAGTTAGATACGCCTGTGGTAATGATGAGGGTGATGAAATAGATGTGTGTGTGTGTGTGTGTGTGTGTGTGTGTGTGTGTGTGTGTGTGTGTGTGAAGTTCTGGGGATCAAACTAGGACCTTGTGCACACTAGGAAAGAGCTCTACCACTGACACAAATCTTCAGTTTTTAGTGTTTGTATTCTTAAAGAGTACATTTCCTAAAAATAAGAGTTCATCTACTAGTATTAGTGATAAATCCTTGGTCCTGAAAAATGCTTTACCAAGATCTTCAATGATTTTCTCAGGCTTTCTGTTTGATGACACATAGGTGGACAATTGTCAGTTTCTGTGGAAGGAAGTGAAAATGACAGTTTCTCCAGCTGAGACAGTGACTGTGACAGTGTTGGAGGAGGGCAACAGGTTATGGAAGACACTATGACTGTGGATACAGTCACTCATTACTCATAGGGACTATGGCCCTTGGAGGATAAAGCTGCTGAATTCATCCTCACGTTCTCAGATCCTAGCAGGTTCTTGGCACACAGTGGTTGTTAGTGAAGCAGGAGTGCAGAGACTATAGGGATTTAAGGGAAATCTAAGAGACAGGAGAACCCAAATATAATGAGGAGAAGGATGCTGTTTATAACATGAATAAAATAACCAGCAGAAAAACCTCGTTTCAGATACTGAGCCAAGTTGAGCACAGACTGTTTAGATGGAATGAAGAACTCCTGTCAGCTCTGTTGGTGTGGCAGTGGTGTGCTGGTCATGGAAGATGAGGTCCTGTCTTAACTGTGGGGAAGGCATAGCGAAATGTTTGTGTGTGAAGTCACCTAATGTCCTGGACTCACAATACTGTGACAGTGATGACAAGGGGCAGGGGGAACGTGAGTAGTTGAAACAAACTTGGAAAAATGTTTACTGGAGCTGAGTAATTGAACAAGGAAGATCTTGTGCTCTCTAGTTTGGTAAATGTCTGAAAATTGTATAAAAAAGACCCCTATTTTTATAACATCACAAGCTTCTTATTCCTGTCCTGGCTTTGCCACCTGCATTATTAAGGGAAGGAGAAGACAGTAGAGACTAGGTGAAAAGTGTGGAAAGTGTGCTGGGGAAAGCCAGCCTTTGCCAGTCAGAGTTCACTCACCGGTACAGGTTCCTCTCTCTGTCAACCACCTCAGTAGCCACAGGCCCTGTAGGTCCCCAGAAGTCATCTTCAGTCTCCAGTGGTTCCAGGTGCTTGTATCGTGGAGAGTCAGGGGGAGATGAATCGAAGGTCTTTAGTGGTGCAAGTTGTGAGTACCACTCCTCTAGAAATGGCCAGACAGAGGTCACTCTATGTTGTCCAGGCTCATCTCCACAGCTTTCCCCAGACAGAGGTCACTCTATGTTGTCCAGGCTCATCTCCACAGCTTTCCCCAGAAATAGACAGACCATGGCTGAATTCTTTTCCAGGTTCTCCAGCCTAGGTTTTAGCAGGAAGTGTGCCTATAGTTTTCATCAGGCTACCTGTGTGCTTTTCCTTGATATAAATATTGTTTTATAAATATATATATATATATATATATATATATATATATATATACATACACACACATAAAGTATATATACATAAAGTATGTATATATATATATATATATATATATATATATATATATTTTTTTTTTTTTTATTTTATTGTCTTTCCACTGTGTTTTTGACCAACCATCCCACCATAATACCTACTCCCCAGACAGCTATTTTCTATCTTACTGGTCCATAAGTGTTGATTTTCCTAGAATGTCTCAAGTGGGCATGTTGAAAAAGACAAGAACATAACTCATAATATAGGTGAGTAGGGATAGAGAGGTGTAGGCAAATTTATAAATGATCTTATTAGTAGAAATCATGGAGCCAGATATAGGGGTGAAAACCTGAGAGAGATCAGAGGAATAGGAACAGCTACATACTAATCTTACCTCACCAACTCCACAGCTTCCAAAAGTGAGACTTCTTGTCTGCTCACACCTATATGCCTTGTTCTGCCATCTGATTTGCTCTCTCTGCCCAGCTACATCACTTCCTCCTCCTGCCCAGGTCTGTTACTTCCTGTCTGTCTGTACAGACCTCCATAGTTAACTAGTGTTGGAATTTCAGGTGTGTGCCACCACACCTGGCTCTGTTCCCAGTGTGGCCTTGAACTCACATAGATCCAGATAGACCCCTGCCTCCCAAATGATAGGATTAAAGGCGTGTGCTAACTTTGCATGATTTTTGTATAGTGGCTGGCTTTTTCCTCTCATCTCCAGGCAAGTTTTATTTTATTGGGAGACACAGTATATTGGGGGACATGATACATCACCACAGGGAGGTAAGTCTCAGGACATAGCAGCTTAGAATGAGACACAGAGCCCTGGTATAGAGACTGATGCAAGTCACAGACTTGAAAAAGGGGCATCAGAAGCCCTTAAGGCAGGGAGAAAAGAAAGAAGTGTTTTCTCTGGGTTCTAGATGTGGAAGGCCTTGCAAGGGGTAATGTTCTTGTTTGTAGAGAGCCTGTATTGTTTTATGCCAGAAACAGGGGGATAGAAATGATGACTGACTCCAGGACATCTGTTGCACATAATCTTCCCTCTATATGACAGGGATGTTGCTCCTGAAATCTCAACAATATCTTCACAATAACAGCTCTAGTTGACATGCTAATGTGGATGGGGAAATCTGATAATGCCACACTCCTAAATGAAGAGCTATAAGCAATTAATAGCTGGTAGCAGAGGGATAAAAATCAGTCTCCCCCAACCCAGGAAGAATTTCCTAGTAGGTTATCTAGTCCCAAGTGTTCAATCTGAAACATATATATGACCAACACTAAATGGACTCATTGGTTGTATTTATATATACATATGTAAATACACATATACTTAACAGTAATATTTAAGAACAGGTCATGAATTTAAGAGTCTTTCTTGGTGGGACACAGGAGTTGTTGGAGTGGGCAGACTGAGGGCTGGAGATGATGTAAATATAATACTTGTGTATTAAATTCTAAAAAAATATTTAAAAAAGAAAGAAATGATGACTTCTTCATCTGCCAAGTATGATGCTCTGGGTCTGAACCCATACATACCTGACTGTAGTCTTTGATCCTTGAATGAGGTCGGGCTATCACCCATTTCTTCTCCATACAGGTTCTTAGTAGGGTCCATCACATGTGGCTTCCTATACATAGACATGTTCATTTCCTCAGATGTCAAGGAAACCAGGGCTGTGTACTCAATATCCCCACAAAAGATCCAATTTATCTGTATTGGAACTCAGTCTTGTGCTTCTTCTCATGGCCAGAACTCTTTGAAGGCCCCCCCCCCATTCTTCTGGGTATCCATGATGCTTGAATGGGGATCATCTCAACCCCTCCTTTGCTTTTATTTGAATGTGTTCCCAATGTTTACTCATTAGAAAGTGTCAGCAGCCAATATCACGAGCTATTGTGGGCCAAGATGCAAATACAGCTTATAGCAATTGATAATTAAGATGTCAACCTGCAGAGGAATGATTCTTAGATGGGGTACTCTGTCAAGTAAGGCTTGCAGGCTACTGACTGTTGCTCCTATCTGTAATTTCCTGTGCAATAACAACTATGCTATCTCCCCATTACCATGCATTTTCATGAAATGTGTATATGTAATCGCATGATTGTATCTCAATCTTATGGGCACACATATATCTGTGGATGGTCAGAAAGATAACTTTTCATTAGCTGTACAATTTTGATATGTAGAAAATATGCTAGGATATGTTTCATAGCTAGAGCTATTGTCCCATGTGGATTGTAGACACTTAAAGCCTGCTTTGTTGGTTTTTTTTTTGTTTACTCAGAAAATAACAGTTTCTCTCAGTCTAACACAAACTGCACACAATTAGATTATTTTTACCTCAGAGCAAGTTCAAACTAGACTAAAGGCCTTCATAAATAGATCATAAGTTTAAAACTTTACAGTTATGCATAAGGTCAGAGTTGTAGGTGGTTAATCAAAGTTACTACACAAAGCACCTAAGAAAAGCATGCCAGGTCTTCTCTTGCCAAGTCTGCTCATAAAGAGCTGTGTCTCAGAGTTTGTCACACTGGGTACTGTGCCCCCTCCTCTGGTCCCGAAACCTTGAAACTTTGGTTTGCCATAATAAATGGCTTGACTCCTTATCGCTTACCCTAGGAATGTGATTTAGACCAAAGAGAGGTAAAGCTTGTAATTTTTATTATTGCTTCAAGCCTCCTGTAAAGAGTGTTATTAGACTAGATGAGAAGAAGCAGGAGGATTAGAACAGAGAATTAGAGCTAAGAAATTATAGACAAACAGAACTTAGGAAAAATGAGCTGAAAAGAAGCTGTAGATTTAGGGAGCAGCTGAACAATAAAAAGGCACACAAAGAAGAACGGTGTGAGCTGATTCACTCCTTTGCCCTCAGATCCTTAAATTTCCCTCGCTTGTTGTAGCATCTTTTCTGGACTCTGAAAGGGGCCTTAGGGGCTGGCACCAGAAGGACCCCATTAAGAAAGTTAATCTCCAATGCCCGAGTGCTGATAGGATGAAGGATAAGATACAGTGAGATCATGAAGGGGTTAATGCCATCATGACAGGAGTAGATCCTGTGGCTTGACAGGACTTGTCACAAAAGTCACCTTGACCTCCCACTCTCTGAGCTCCCAGTTGTGCAGTCAGATAGAACAGGAAGAAGGGCTTCTCTAGATATAGGGTCCATTCCCTTGCCCTTCCTTGTAAATAAAACTGCCAGAAATAATCTCAATTCTTTTTGTTAAGTGCTCAATGTCAGACATTGTGTTATAGTTGCACAAAACAAACTGATAATCACTCACCCTTAATGCTAATCACCTAGACAGTACCTTCTAGATCTTTCTCCTTTCTGTTCTCTCCTCTTCTCCTCCACAGACTCCACCCCAACCCAAGATGAAGTGAGTATTGTCCTGAACCACTGCAGCATCCTCTGACAGGCATCCCTGCTTCTGATCTGGTCCCTTCTAGCTCATTTTCTACATAGTAGGCGACCATAAAAAATGGGTGGAGATGCCACTTCATAGCTGAGGCACTGGAGTGCCTCTCATTTCCTCTGGGAAGAAGCAGAAGGTTCTTAGCATGGTCTGTAGTTCTTGTTGTGGTGTCTGTCCCCCCCCCCAGGCCCTCCTATGTCACCCTTTCCTGTTCACTGACCTCTAGACCAGTGGCTCTCAGATCACTGTGCTCAAATGTCACCTGGACAGGCAGTGGAGTCATAAAGCTCAGTGAAGGAAGCTTCCCCACCCAAGATTCTGAGTCAGCAGGGATGGCAGCTAGGAACTAGAAGACAGGTGGAATTCATGGTTATGAACTGGAATTGACTAAACTTGGAGAGCATGGGGCTTCAGCACAGCCCCCGAGGGTGGAAAATGACCTTCATCTCCTGGGGCTTTATATCCCATAGTACAGTGTGTGTGTGTGTGTGTGTGTGTGTGTGTGTGTGTGTGTTGTGCACATACTCCTGTGTATATGTGTGTGTGAACATTAGGGTTGGGACAGTGATACCCATGGTGGTTTTGTCCTCTAAGAGATTTTCTGTATCTTTTAAAATGTAGTTTCTGCTTTCATTGTTCCAGTGGTCTGGGTTTCCTGGTGCTCACCATTGTCACACTTGCTGTGCCCAGAGGACTCAACCATTAACTCACCTTTCATATTCTTTTTTCCAATGAAAGAACTTATGTAGGCATGTTATATGATTCTACTTTTTTAACTAAAAGAAAAAAAAAAGACAACCCCTGGCACACAGAATCCATTCTCACTTTGATTGCTGTGGTTCCTGGTTTCTTCCTGGCTCTGTTTGTCTTTCTCATCACCTCAGGACCCTGTTCCCTCCTCTCAGCTCTGGAGCAGAAACATAGTGCCTGGGTTGACCAGTAGGAGTAGGAGTTCTGTGTCCACCCCTTACCATATGCTGGAGATGAGCAGCTGTGGATTCTTTGCCTCCACAGCTTTGAGCTCCATCATCACCTGGTCACTGAGAGCAGCCTGGTCCAGCCTGTAAGCACAAGAGGGGGATGTTTCTTCTGGGATCCACCACAGGATCATGAAGCCTCAGGGTCCAGGATCCTGGACTCTGTTGTCTGTAGATGGAGCCAGAGGAGCCTTATATAGGCTTATTCATCAATCAAAACCAGCACAAAGGATGGAGAGCAGCAGATTGAATGGAGGGAGATGTATCCATGACCCAGTCTCAGTGGGGCCTGTTTAGTGTTCAGGGAGATCTGAACCCAGTATGAGGACCTTTGGAACTTTCTGGAGCTGAAATGAGGGGCTGGACCTTTATACCCTCCCCCGCATGTCAGTCATTGGAGACAGACTGTCCCAGGGAAAGGTACATGACCAGAAATGAGGGACTCTTGTTAGAAAATGACAGCGCTGTAGCTATCAGCTTTCCCAGTGGTTGGAGGTCATGGCCATATCCCCTGTGGGATTCTGGAAAGAGGACCACCATAAGCTTCTATATAGTCCCACAGCCCTCCAGGAATTCAACCACTTTCTGTTCCAAAGCTTTGTCCAACTCTGCCATTGCCTGGGCTGCTGTCTCCAGGTGGGCCCAACCAAGGCCTATTTCTCTGTCAGGCCTAGAAGAAGCCCTCCTGAGCCATTCAATAAAGTTGAATCTCACAGCATTACATTCGCATAATACCATTGGCTGCACAGCATTCAGCAGAGATGGTCAATACTGAATCATGGCTAACAGGTAATATGTCTGTCTCTTTTAACCAAACTTCAGGAGGACAGAGTCATGTGTGTTTGTGACTCTATCCCTAGGGTCTGGACCAATGCTTGGAACACAGGGGCCCTGATATGGATGTATGCATCCATGGATTCATGAATGAATAAATGATTGAAACATGTCTTGGAGTAAGGCAAACCTGGTAGTCTGTAAGAATAATAGTCTTGCTAATACACATGATTGCACAGTGCCCAGCTACCTACCTTGTATTATCTTTGTTTTTACATATATACATTTTATGTCATTACCATCATCAAGGTGGATATGACATTCATATAATAGATAAAAAAAAAACTGAGTTTTAGAGAAGAAAGCGACGTGCAATGTCACAGGTATAAGTGGCACAGCTGGTCAGGAGCCAGGCTGACTGTGCATTATCTGTCCCTTTTCTTTTCTATGTCTTGTCATCTAGTAATGCACCTGTGTCCCTTCCCTTGCATCCTGCCCAGAGGGAATCCCAGGGTCTTACTTACCACAGGATTCTGAGGTTGCAGTAAGGATTCCTGAGCGCCTCACACAGCAGCCTCACACCATCGTCTCCCAGGTTATTCAGCTGCAGGTCTAGCTCAGTCAGACTGGAGCTGACCCTGAGCACTGAGGCCAGGTCCGCACAGTGTCTGAATGTGAGGCCACAGTTGATGAGCCTGCAAGGGAGATGCTCACCATCAGCTTCTCCAGGGCTCACTGCTCTTGGGAACTCAGTTCAGATCTCTCTTTGTGATCCCTGGTGTGCTGTGTTGGCAGTGCTTAGCTCTCTGGAGTGCCTTTTCTAGTCTGAGTGGATAATTCCATGCTTCCCACAGCTGAGCAGCAGGAGCGATGGAGTACAGGCTGGGCACCACTACTCTGCTGTGACTGGCCATGGCAGAGCTCCACAAGGCCCAGGACAGCTCCTTGTTATATTTCAAGAGCCATCTGAAGTGAAATTCACCAGCCATAGAATAGGGCATGATATCACTCATGTAAAATCTTAATAAAGATGGAGATGGGTGGTTACAAGGGCAGAGATCAGGAGGAAATGGGGAGATGCCATTCCCTGAGCCTGGAGCTTTCTCTTCTCCTGCTTCATTTAGCCTCTTCTTCTGTGTTCTTCAGCTCTGCTGTAGCTGCTTCTGCAGAAGGTTTGCTCTACTGCAGACCTCATGGGGGTGTTGTTAGCAATAGCTAGTGGGGCTCCCTACTGAATATTAGCCTTTCAGGATCCCCAAGAACAGAATCTATTTGTTTATCATAACAAGTCTGGCATGTACTACTGGTGTGGTCAAGTACGTTTGGTGAATATTTGATAAATACTAAACCTCACCCCAGACCCAGATTTTGCTTTGCTCTCCTGCCATCCGTCCCAGCTTTAGGGAAGAACCCAGGCCAGACTCACCACAATGTCCTAAGGTGACATCCAGGGGATCTCAGGGTCCTACAAAGACTGCACAGTGCATAGTTGTTCAATGGATTTCCACTTAGGTCCAGAAACTTCAGGTTTCCTGTGAACTCAAGAGTGGAGAAGAGAATCTGCCAACTTTCATTAGTGATTGGAGTCCATCTGGATCTGAGGAAGAGAGGGGGGGGGCATGAAAGATGTGAATGGCGTGTGCATGGTCTGAGGTGCAGAGCCCCACAAAGCAGATTAGATTTCTATTTGCCTGAGCACCAGGTCTCAATATACCATCCCCAGGATACACCAGCTTCTAGATGCTCCTTTGGTCCAACATCTGGATCCTCTCCTCCAGGTGATTCCTCATCTACATCCTTATCATAGCATGCTGTGTGTTCATTTTGTGTGCCTCTTTATGACTCAATCTAGGTGTCCCACAGGGTGTGAAAAGGTGGCTAGCATCTTTTCTTTATAATATACAGTACCCAGGCCTTGGCACAAAGCGGGACCTTGGTAATTCAGGCAGCCTCTTCCTTTTGATGTGAATATAACTGCTTTCCTTTTGAACAGAATTCTAGAGTCTCACAAAGGAATACTGGAAAGGAGACCTAGGAAGGGAGCTCAGGAGATGTTGGTTGAGAGTGACTTTGTAGTGGGATGTTAAGCATGGTCATAAACATTACAGATATGTTGGTCTATGTCCCTATATCTTTTCAAAAGAAGAGGGAAAGGATAGATATAGATAGATAGATAGATAGATAGATAGATAGATAGATAGGTACATAGATACATAGATACATGGAGAGACATTGATATATATATATAGAAACCCAGAGAGAGAGAGAGAGAGAGAGAGAGAGAGAGAGAGAGAGAGAGAACACCACCCTATGTGGTATTTCATTCCTTTAATGCCAGAAACCAAGCATACAGAAGCAGGAGAATGGTGAATTTTAAATCAGGCTAAGCTTCAAACACCTAGGACCTGGTGTATACAACATTTGATCCCTACAACTGTTAAAAAAAAACAAAACAAAACAAAAAAAAACATAACAAACTCAAAATAATACCACAAGTTCCAAAACACAGATTAGAGATGGCCATCTTTGACTGAATCAGTAGTATAGGATGTTTTCTTTTAATTTACAAAACCATCTTTGTTTTACATCTAGTATCCTACTATGAGTGAGTACATACCATGTGTGTCTTTCTGAGTCTGGGTTACCTCACTCAGGATGGTTTTTTTCTAGATCCATCCATTTGCCTGCAAACCTCAGAATGTCATTGTTTTTCTCTGCTGAGTAGTACTCCACTGTGTATACGTACCATATTTTCTTTATCCATTCTTCAGTTGAAGGGCATCTAGGTTGTTTCCAGGTTCTGGCTATTACAAACAATGCTGATATGAACATAGCTGAGCAAATGCCCTTGAGGTATGATTGAGTATTCCTTGGTATATGCCCAAGAGTGATTTAACCTCTCAAACTGTAAGGGAACCATCTCAATTAAATGTTTTCCTTATAAGAATTGTTGTGGCCATTGTGTCTCTTCACAGCAATAAAAACCTAAACTAAGACAGTGTATGTTTGTATGCCTACTTTTTGTGTGTGTCTATGTGTATTCTATGCATGCAGAAACCTGCAGAGACTTGAAGCAGGGCATTGGATCCTCTGGAAATGTAGATAAAGGTGGTTGTGAGCCATATGATGTGGGTACTGGGAATGGATCCACATCCTCTGAAAGAGCATCAGACTCTCTTAACCAAAAGCAGCAGCCACTAGTCAGGGAGATGAACTAATGAAGAGCAAACCTGGGCTTTTACACCTTCCAGGAGGTAGCACTAAGTTCTACAGTGGCAGGCACTGAGTTACCGCTAAGATTAAGCCACCTGTTTTTAAGAATTGGCACCCCTTTTGACAGATTCCAATTGACACTGAGAATTTAAGACTGTATGTTATAGGAGTGCAGCCACCCCAGCAGACTGAACTCTACAGTCAATAAAGAAGGGCTACAAGCTAATCAAGTCTAGAAACCAAACCAAACAAGCAAACAAACAATGTTACCATCCAGTGAAGAGATTACCTCAGTTCTCCCCCAGTTCAGTCATTTCCTAAAGGGCCACCATTCCGACCATTAATACCCATTGCCAATACTGTGCAATCAAACGGGTGACCATGTCCAAAGCCCCACTTTGCCCCTGAGCCTTTAGTGCCTCTGTGACCTGGAACACAGCAGGCAATGTAGAAGTTATTACCTTTTTGGAGGGGCAGAGTAAGGGGATTTAAAAAAAAAAAAAACTAGCTAGCCACATACTTAAGTAAACAAACAATATCAAACTATTTAGTCATTCAGAATCCCTTATACTGAAAAGTCACACACTCCAGACTGATTCAGGAAAACAGGTTTCTGTTACTCAGATGCTCTGAGTATGGGAAGAGCTGGTTTTGATCATTCTGGTCAGTCTTAACTTGGATCTCAGGCACCTGTGCCTTTCAGGGAAAGGTACCACATGGACACATCTCAGGGTGGTCACTTCCGTGGTGCCACAATCTGCCCACTCTCTCCACTCGGTTGTCTACTTCCTCCTCATCATTCTGCTCTTCCTCATCCAGTCTTTCCTCGACTTCATCCTTTTCCTCCCTGCTCTTTTCCTGCTCTTCTGAATCGTTTTTTTTTTGTTTGTTTGTTTGTTTTTTAAATCTCTGTCCTTCTTCTTTTGCTCCGAAGCTTCCTTCTTGCCTTTCTGCTTCCGCTTGTACACTTCTAGGGCTTCTTTCAATGGTGCAACAAACCGCTGGAACTCCATCTCTTCCATGGCTGACAGCACATCACTGGCATTGAGAGTCTTGTGCTTCCCCTTCATCGCGAAGTTGTTCGCACAGGATGTGGCATGCAGGGCGAAGACGCTGGCTGTGCGGGAGATGGCGCTCTGGGCCTCCTTGGAGATGTTGATGCCATCCGGGAGCGCTTCCTTGATGATCCTAGTAATGAAGGCGTTGGGCAGGTTTAGGTCCTCGGGCCTCTCTGCCATTGCCTCCGCCGGAGCCTGAGCCTCCTCTGTCTCAGGTCTTCTCTTCAGACAGTTCTGGTGTCTGGACTTCCCGCGTCGCTCTAGGTGGTATTTTGAATGAGATGTTACCCAGTCTTGGGCATTTGAATGCTTGGACCTCAATTGGTGGTACTCTTTGGGGAGGCTCAGGAGGTGTGGCTTTGTTGGGACGAAATACGTCACTAGGGACAGGATTTATGATTTCAAAACCTTGAGCCATTCCCAGGACACTCTTTCTGTTTCCTGATTGTGGTTCAAGAAATGAGCTCTCAGCTGCTTCTTCAGTAATATCCTTTCCATCTGCCATGGTGGACCCTGATTGCTCTAGAACCATAAGCCAAAATAAACTCTTCTATAAGTTGTTGGTCATGGTGTTTAATCACAGCAACAGAAACTTAACCAATATACTAGGTAATCTCTCTACAAAATGACTTTCCTTAGTTCCTGATATTTTGAGACAGTTTCACACTATGTAGCCCAGGCTGGACTGGGACTATTGCCTCAGTCTTCTGAGGTTGGGAAGACAGGTGTGCATGACCAAGCTCAACTACCCCAATTCTTAATGCTATCCTCTCTGAGAAATGGAATTCTGGTGGACAGTAATTTTTGTTGTTTTGATAACTGATGTATCCTCACTTTTCTACAGCAAGTATTTTTTTGTTACTCCATCCTAGTCATATAAAAGGAGAGTCATTAAGACAACTTCCTACACATGTAAGACAGTTTGATCACATTTGTTCTCTTTGATCAGTTCCCTCTCCTCTCCTCATCCTGTTCTTGTTCTCTAACCACTACTTGTAAGTTATTTGTTATTCACATGGGCTCTTGCTGTGTTGTTCAGATTGGTGTCTAAGGCCTCAACTCAAGACCATTGGTATGTCCCTGATATTTGCAAGAGTCAAGCCCTATTAATTAGAGTAGTTGGCTGTCTTCTTTCCCAGTTCTGAAATCCTTGAGGTAGCAACTCTATGTCTCCTCTTGTGATTGATTGGTAGGGCCTGACATAAAGTCAATACTTAATGAATCATCTATAGAGGAGAGAGACACATAATGATATGAGTCATCACTTCTGCACAGTGGTAGGAGACCCTGGAAGGAGAGGTCTACACTGCTGCTGGGATTGGCAGGAAGTTAGGAATCCTTCAGACTGAGTGCCAGGGCCATGTTACCTTCATTGACACATACAAGGAAGTCATCTGGGCAGGGAAAACATAGGGACTCTAACACATATATCTTCTGAGGTGATGATAGGAAGACCTCAGGGTCACAATCATGTGGATAACAGATAATGCCCTAGGAGCTGAATGAGCAGGCTCTTAGAGAGAAATCCTAGAAAGAGAGAGGGTCAGTAACTGTAGGCTATTTGAACCTTGTGAAGGGTGGAGAAAATTTGAATCAGAGAATAAAGTGGGTTCTTGCCAAGGCATAGAGAGAATTAAAAGCTCATAGCACATTACATAGTCAGGCACATAGAGGCAAATAGAGAAAGGCGGCCAGATTCAGCAATTAGATATTACTGATGACCTGTATCTTGATGTCCTGGATCTAGCTAAGAGTGTTGCTGGTGCTCAGAACATGTGTGCTCATCGGATCCACAGGGAAGCTGGAGAGAGGACTGTGTCTGGATACTCACAGAACCATCCTGGGGGCCAGAAGCACTTTCTCCTCCTGTGCACCAGGATTCAGCTGAAGTCCGTTGACATAACTGCAAAACTTAATGCAGAAAGTGACCACCATGAGCTCCACATCTGTCTGGACTACCAGGTTTCTGTGGAATTCTGGATGTACCATATCTACTGGGGCAGGCACACTTGTTACTTGATAATTGTCCATCACATCTGTCAGAAGCTCCTTATCCTGAATCTCATACAGACAGTGCAGTAACCCCAGAGAATGTGGTTGATGGTATAGGGCTTCTTCTCGGATCTTCAATTGCAGGTAAATTGTATCCCAAGGAAACCTGCAGGCAAAGATCTTCTGCATTTTTCTCATTCCTTTTTTACTTAAAAGACCAAATAGGAATCGCACAGTGGGTGCCTCAAACAGGTCATGTCTTCCATAGACTTCCTTCAGTGTTTCCACAATATTGAAGGTTTCCACAAAACCATGTTTCTGCTCATTATTCCCCAAGATGCAGGACATCGCTGCAAAGAACTCCTGGAGACACAAGTGGGAAAAGCTGTAACTCACAGAGCTGGGCTGCTTTTGAAGGACACCGATATTCAAGAAAGGGGCAATGACATCCTCAGATAACTCTTGCTTCCAGAGATCTCTCTCACTGAACAGGGTCCTTCTTCTCAAGATCCCCTCAGCAGCCAGTGAGCAGAGCCTTCTGAGATGGGTTCCCAGAGCATGACCTGGAAGAGTCTGGGAAAGATATTTCAGGCAGAGTTCTGTGGTGGTCTGAGAGGTCAGTGACAGGTCTCCTCTCTTTTCCATCTGCTGCTTCAGGCAAGTGCAGACCAGCCAGGACACCCAGGGTATCCCACACAGGGTTAAGAGCACTGGGTTTGAGTTAATTAAGCTAAAAGCTTCAATTGCTTCTCGTTTCTTTGTGAAATATTTGAAGATATATTTCTTCCATCCAGACCTCGAGAAACCCAAGACTTCCACCCAACGTGGCTGCTCTAAAGAAGGAATGAACTTCTGGAGAGCTGTGGTCCGAGCTGTGAGCAGAAAGAAAGCCCCAGGCAGGACAGATTTCCCCAGCAAACTGCCCAGCAGTGTGTGCACAGGCTGTGGCTGACTCCAGTGCATACAGAGTGGAGGATTTGGCTTCTCTAACACCCATGCTGGCTCATCTATGCCATCTAGGATGAAGAGCATCTTCTCAGGCTGAGACAGGATCTTCTTCATGGGAGCTACAGGCACAGTCTGGTCTTTTGCTATGAGCTCAGCCAGACTCAGCTGCTTGCACTGGGCCAGTTCTCTGCAGCTGAAGTAGAAGACATGCTGGAAGCGATCCCTGTAGAGCTGGCCTTCCTCCCATGCTCTCCTCACCTGCCTGGCCAGCGTTGACTTCCCAATCCCAGCAACCCCCTCTAAGATGACTAGTTGAGGCTCTTCCTGGGTATCTGGGTTTGGGTTAAATAAGTCTTGGATCTCAATCAGATGTCCTCTTTCCTCTCCTTTACCTTTACTCCAGCTTTTCCAGACCAAGGTCTCCCAGCCTCTTGGACAAGGTTTTTGTAGAAGCAGTAGCTGTGTGAAATTTTGGAGCAAATCCTTGGTTTTCCAGGATGCAGTGTGGTAAAATTTCTCTCTTCCTTCATTCTTATGTATTTCTGAAATGAATCATAAACAGATGAGTGAAAGATGAAGCATAATTGTCCACAGTAGTTGTTTCTCCTTTCATTCTTTCTTCTCATGCTCTCTTCCTTCCACCCATCAACAACTGGATGAATTTAGACATCTGTCTAAGCTGCACAACATACTGGCTGTGGGCCCTGGGATATTCTGAACAGCGCAGTGCAAGGAATGTGATATTTAGACTAGAAGAATCTAGTTCAAGTCTTCACTTGTCTAATTAATAATAATGCTGTACAATGTTCCTTCATACTTTAGATATTTATTAATGTTTTACTCTGTGCCATATCTTCTCTAGTGGTTGAGAATAAAGAGTGAGTTCACAGGCACAACTCTGTCTTCATTCAGTCTATGAGATGATCCACTATGAAGCTTCCTGTCTGAAATTGGGGGCTGTGATCTCTACTGCAGAAGGCCATGGAGTACTGGGGAGATTAAAGACTTTGGAGCCAATGTCTGCTCCTGACAGATCACATTGGCCCCCACCATTGCAGTCCTGACAACATCATTCTGTAAGTTCTGAGACTGTGGGTCTGAAGGGATGGTCTTGGGATGCTTAGAGTTAATGTTTCACTGAACCAAGCTCATAGGAACTCACACACTTTAGACCAACAGCTGTGGGACCTGCATGGGACCAGACTAGACGTTCTACATACGGGAGTCAGTTGTGTAGCTGGGTCTTTTTGAATGGCACTGGGCAGTGTGATCAGGATCCCTGGTGCATGAGCTGGCTTTCTGGATTCCATTACTTATGATCAGACACCTTACTCACTCTTGATGAAGTGGGGAAGGACTTGGTCCT
Organism: Onychomys torridus; assembly: GCF_903995425.1. Taxonomy (NCBI): domain Eukaryota; kingdom Metazoa; phylum Chordata; class Mammalia; order Rodentia; family Cricetidae; genus Onychomys; species Onychomys torridus. The sequence continues at coordinate 59,620,675 of NC_050450.1, forward strand.
GCCTCAACTGAATGTACCAGGCTTGGTTGTACCCCCATGGAAGAACTCTCATCCTTTTAGAAGAGGAGATGAGGGGTGAGTTGGGGAGGGGAGGCAGGGGTAGGGGGAATGGGAGGACAGATGAAAGGGGGATCTGTGGTTGGTATGCAAAATGAGGAAAAATAAATAAACTCAGACAGACTTGTTCCCCTCTCCCCGGGCCTGGTAATTCCAGGCATATTTTGTACTGCCTTCCACATATCATTGGTAACAACAAGCCTTGTTTGTGACTACTGTTTGGAAGTCTTTAGTTCCTACTGAAACTCATTTGCCCCTTGGGGACAAGGGTCTAGTGTGAGTATCTGGAGTCATGGGGGCAGGCCCCTTATTAGCTGACCAATGCTTTTCTTCTAGAAATGGGCAAGCTGTTGTGGGAAGCGCTTCTCTTTCTCTCCTGCAGGCACTTGCTTGCCTGTGTACTTTTTTTCTTAAGCAGAACCAGTTACAGTCTTTCTTATTCTTGGACTTCAAACTCCAAAAGTGTAATTAAATATCCAAGTTCTAAAGAAACAAACAAAAAACCAACCAACAAAACACACAAACAAAAAGCCCACTAAGCATGGTTGTATAGTCCTGTAATTCATCACTCAGAAGACAGGCAGGAGAATCAGGAACTCAGGACCAGCTTTTCCATATGGTGAGTTTGGAAACATCCTGGGCTGCAATCAGGCAGTCAGTCAGTTAATTAATCAATCAATCAATCAAACAACAAGAACAACAAAAGTTACCCAGTCTCTGTTTCCTGTCCTGACAATGGAAAACACACTAACACACTTGCTTTTGATGTCACCTGCCCCACCGTTCACATAGCACACTTCACTGGCTTCCCTCCTCCTGCCCTACCCCCCCTTCCTCCATCCAGTGCATCTGAAGAGTCCTCTTCAGTTTGGACCTGAACACAAATCTCCTCTCAACATCTTCTTTGGAAGGAACTCAAGATAAGACAGATAGGAGGATGTCCCATGGACCAGAATTCAAGTTCATCCCACAGCACCTGCTGGTTTCCCAAAGTACAAGGCAGTTGCCTGTCCTGCCTTGGCTAAAATACTGAAGAAAATTTGGGGAAATCACAGAGTATAGTATTAGTTCACAGAACTGGCTATTGAGAGCCTGGCTTCAGGGACCAACTTGCCTCTAAAATCAGGATCTATAGATCTGCTCTCATTGTCTTCTGTAGGACAACCTCTAACATCTTCTGAGTGTAGCAGGTTGAACACTCATGAATGCGGCCAAGGTCTGCCTGGCTCAGGCCATGTCTGTTTGAGCTGCCAAGGGAGAGCTCAGCTCTTCCTGGGCTGTGCTCTCCAAGACCTCTCATCTGGGATTTATCTGTTACTATGCACACATCACAGTTTTGTCACACTTAAAAACATCTGGGGCAGCAAGTTAATGAGTTTGACAAAAAAGCATGTAGACTAGAATTTGTTTCCTAAGATCCCCTGTACATTCTGCGTTTGCATTGGGTCCCTGTTATTCCAGACTCAGATAGTTGAGTCAAGGGATACATAGAGCAAGATGTCTGGCTAGACTTGCTCCATAGATGAGAGGCTCTGCCTGAATGAATGTGAGAGCAACTGAGGAAAATTTCAGATATCAATTTAGAGTGCTCACAGGTACACATTATAACCCCCCACATATGTATGCCCTAGCACATGCAAAGATGTACACATATACACAAGATACACATATGCATATAGAAAGAAGAAAAGACCAATAAAAATCCACAGGTAATTGATAGAAATGGAAGATATCCTACTTAGTGAAGTAACCTTGCCCAGAGAGACAAATGCCATATTTTCTGTCATATGTGGATCATCTGACATATATTATGTATATGATCCATATGTTTAGACTTGTATGTTTAATTTATTATTTTTAAACTTTCTTTTAAGTTAAATTTTGAGAATTTTCTACATCCATACCATATTTATATCATTTCTACCCTTCTTAGTCTCCCCTCCAATTCCTCCTGTGTCCCCTCCTTTCCTCTTAAATTCTTCTTTTCTTCTTTAATGATTGTTACATCCACACATCATACATACATACATATATACATTCATACATACATGCATGCACACAGTGTGACGAGTCTATGTAGTGCTGCTGTTATATATTTAATGTTGACCACTTGGAATTGGATAACCTACTAGGGACTCATCTCTGGAGAAGACTGAGTCTCTCTCTCTCAGCTGCCATTAATTGCCTGTAGCTTTTCATCTAGAGGTGGGACCATGTAAGACATATTCGGAATGTCTCTAGAGATCAGGAAACTATAATGAGCTCAAGAGAGGGGTAGGGTAAACGGCCTTTAGGGGTGGAGACAGAGTAGAACCATTGAGATTGAAAATGTTTAAGTGAGGTTTAAGTGATTCAAGATTTAAGTGAGAATAGGGATAGTGTGACAGGGGAGAGGAGTGGGTGGGATGGATGAGTAAACCAAAACTAACGATGTATGAAAGATCCTAGAGAACCACACCACTTTGTAAGCTAATCAAAAATATAACTTAGATAAATGTAGGATAGTGAGCAATGGGTGCACAGTACTTTCCTCAGAAGATATGAGTCATTAAAGGCAAATCCCAATGCCAAGTATGGGGTACCTCCCTAAGGGTTACTGGTCAGGGAGGATGCAGAGACTCTAAAAGCAGCAAAGCCTGTTGCTGTTGCTCTTGGTGGTCTACCAGAACTAGAGTTAAGACCCTGTTGCTGAAGACACAACATACTTTTGTTACAGGACTTAGAGACTCCAAGTTGGAACAGACATGAAACTTCTTCCATGCTGTGTAACTATCATAGTACTAAGAGGTGCTATGAGGACACTGGGGAAAAAACATCAATGATATTACCAGATGGTGACCCTGGATGTTACAATACTGACATGCTAGGTGAGACAGACTCACAGGTGCAATAATGACATGAAGGTTGTAGAGTAGCCATCTGCTCCATGGTTAAATTTGAGGAATTTCTAATTAGATTTGAATTCCAAAGCAGGGAATTCACATCTGTAAACCTGGTCTAAAGCTGATGGCTCAGGAGGTTATAGCCCCTAGGGAAAGACCTCTTGTTATTTTTGCTAGATGGGCAAAATGTGAATCTGCCTTCTGAATAGTTATGCTTATACCCATAGATTACTGCTTCTCTCAACTGTCAGTGTTTGCTTTTCTGCAGGTCCATGGAACAAACAGGGTCACTCCAGGGTGAATTTTGGCTTAGAAGCAGCAGGGAAGCAGAATTCTACCAGATTCTCAAACAAGATATACAAGTCTTCTAAAGTTATTCATAATAAAACAAACAAACAAACAAAATACCATGCTCATAGAAACAGGAGCACTTCCAAACTTCTTCTATGTAGCCAGTATAACTCTAATACCAAAACAAGATAAACACACACACACACACACACACACACACACAAAACAAAACAAACAAAAATCCCTCAAAACTACATGCCAATTTCCCAGATGAACATAGAAGAAAAAATTCTTAATAAAATACTTGTAAACTGATTGCAGTCATATGTAAAAAAGCACATCCACCACAATCAAGTTTGTTTTCTACTGAGAAGCAGGGGTGGTTCAACAAACATATAAATGGTTGTTTGAAAGAAAACGGTCTTCCTAGGGAGTAGCACTATTAGGAGGTGTGTCATTGTTGGAGGAAGTGTGTCACTGTGGGGGTGGGCTTTGAGTTCCCAACATGATGATAATGGACTAAACCTCTGAAACTATAAACTAGTCCCAATTAAACGTTTTCTTTTATAAGTGTTGCCATGATCATGGTGTCTCTTCAGAGCCTTAGGAACCCTAAGACAATATACAAGCTAATTAAGATAAAAAAATCATATAAATGGGCTTTAAAATTGCATGATTATCTCAGTAGATGCAGAAAAAGCCTTTGACGAAATCCAAAATTCCTTCATGAGAAAAGTTGTAGAGAGAATAGGATCAGAGAGGACCCATACCTCAATATAATGCTTTTTTATAATAAACATACAGTTAACATTTTCCTAAATGTAGAAAGACTTCACAGTAATCCAGTTAAAATCATGAATGAGAAAGGGCTGCATGATATTCTCACTCCTTTTTTTCCTTAAAAGTTTTTTCATTTTAATTTTTATTCTGTATATATGAGTATTTTGCCTGGATGCAAGTCTGTGCACTACATGTGCGCAGTGGCCTCAAAGATCGGAAGAGGGTATCAGATCCCCTGGAACTGGACTGACAGACAGTTGCAAGCTGCTGTGTGGGTGCTGGGAATTGATCCCAGGTCTTCTGGAAGAACAGTTGGTGCTTTCAAATGCTGAGCCACCTCTCCATCACCCCTCCCCTATTCCTTTTCATATGGTGCTCAAAGCAGTAGCTGGAGCAATAAGGCAAGAGAAGGAAATTAAATGAAAACAAATAGGAAAAGAAATCAAATTATCTCTCACATGATACAACATTGTATATAAGAGACTTCCTTAAATGGTCAGCAATTGCATTAAAGTGGCAGGATAAAAAAATAACTTAACAAAAATGATTAGCCTTTCTATCCACTGCCAACAAATATGCTGAGAAAGCGGTCATGAATACTTTCAGATTTCCTACAGCCTGACAGATAATAACATATTTAAGAATAAGCCCAACTAAGAGGTGAAAGACTTCTACAGTGAATATCTCAAATCCATGAATAAACATATTGAGGAAGACACAAGAAAATGGAGAGAACTCCCATGCTTGTAGATTGGCAAAATATTGTGAAAAATGAGCATTTTACAAAAAACAATTTACAGATTCAATGCAATCCCAATCAAAATGCCCAAAACATCTATTAAAGATTTTAAAACTTTTTTCCTTTTTAAGAAAGATTATTTTATTTCATGTTTATGAGTATATTGCCCAAATGAATGTATGTATACCATGTTTGTGCCTGGGGCCCATGGAGGTCAGAAGAGAACACTGAATCTGGAATTCAAAGTAGAGATGATTGTGAGCCACAGCATGGGTGCTGGGAACTAAACCTGAGTCCTCTACAAGAGCAAATAAGTGCTCTTAACCACAGAACAATTTCTCTAGTCTCTGCACCCACCACAACACTTTTTTTTTTTTTGAGATAGAGTCTTTCTATATAGCTCTGGCTCTCTAAAAACTCACTATGCACACTGGGCTGGCATTGAACACTCAAAGATCTGCCTGCTTCTGTCCGTTGAGTACTGTGATACAGATGTGTGCCTGTGATACAGATGTGTGCCACCATGTCTGTTTTATCACAACATTCTTCACAGAAATAGAAAAAAGATCTTAAAATTCACATGGAGCCACAAAAGACCCTAGATAGCCAAACCTGGCCTGAGCTAAACAATGCTGGAGGGATTACCATTCCAGAATTCAAGATTTATTACAGTGCTAGAAATGAAATAATAAATTTGGTAAGTAAATGTATATAACTAGAAAATATATTAAACATGGTAACTCAGACCTAGAAAAACACCCTCATGTTCTCTCTCATTTGTGGTTCCTACCTCCAAATCTTCAGATGTTATTATGCAACCTGGAGTCTCTGCAGAAACCAGGGAAGAGAAAAGGGACCGTGAGTTGGGGAGGAGCTAGAGAGAGGGGAATAGAACGAGAAGGTTCTATATGTGAAAAATGAAATGAGGGGGTCTTTAATTGGTGAAGGGGAGTGAGGACAATATTAAAGTGAGGGAGGAGGGATGAACAACACAAAGGATATTAATCAGGGAGTCACCTTGCTTTATATGTACTTTAAATTACATATAGTACTTCTAAGTGCACGTGTTTACACACATATGTACAAACATATGCACACACATACATTAATGACAATATTCCATTTAGGATAATATTGCTTCCCCAAAAGCCATTAGATTATCTAATATAACCTCTAGTAACAGGCATTAAGAAACCTTCTTTCGAGTCGTTAGTCTAGGGAGTACATGGGACTCCCAAGACAATAAAGTGTATAGCTGTTGCCCTTGTTTGCCTCTTAGATGTTGAAGGTAAGTCCTTATTCCTGAAATCACCTCATACTTTGGACACAGGACTTGGAGTACAAGAGGTATATCTGATCCAGAAATCTTCTCCCTGAGCACCAGCTTTCTTAGTTCTGGAAGGAGCTCTGTGAATTGCCAAGGGTGGAAAGCAACCAGTAGTCCTACTATACCCGTTAGTTTTATGTCAATTCAACACAATCTAGAGTCACCAGAGAGGAGGGAGCCTCAACTGAGAAAATGCCTCTACAAGATCTGGTTGTGGAAATGTCTGTGGGACATTTTCTTAGTTAGTTATTGATGGGAGAGGGCCCAGCACATTACCTGTGGTGCCAGGCCTGGGATAGTGTCCTGCTTTCTATAAGAAAACAGACCAAGAAAGCCATGAGGAGCAAGCCAGGAAGCAGCGCTCTTCATGGCTTCTGCATCAGCTCCTGCTTGCAGGTCACAGTTCTGCTTGAGTTCCTATCCTGACTTCCTTTGAAGATGAACTGTGATGTGGAAATGTAAACCTAACAAACCTATGCCCCAAGTTTCTTTGGTCATGGTGTTTCATCACAGCAATAGTAACCCTAACTAAGACACCTACCTACCCAACTGTGGCACCTATGAACCATGATTATGGCAAGGCATCTCAAAGGTGCAGTGGTGTCACTTATATCTTGGTGGTAACCAACAGCTGCCTGATTGGACTTAAAGGTCACTCAACAGGAATGAAATAATACCTTGTACTGTAGATCTAGCCAACCACCCATGGCTAGTGAGGTCAAGGATCTTAGAGGACACACTACTCTTGTCATTGTACTAAACCAGTCTACTACCTCACTGCATGCTAAGTACTTGTCCTTATACCCAGAGATGAGTATAGCTCTTCCCTATCATCAAGAAACTTTTAGATGAGGATGGAAACCATCACATTAGCCCACAACTGGTTAAAATGCAGGTAATAATTGACTGGTGAGATGAACATCTCCAATGGCTATATTAACAACACAATCCCGACACCTAATGCTCAGTGAACATTGTGGAAGAAGAGAAAGGGAAATGAAAATTGTAAGAGCCAGAAAACTAGGAAGTCTGCTTTAAGATTGTGTCTAAAGATGTGACAGAGAAGCTGCATCCATGAAATCTCAACAGTATGGCTGCTTAAAGAAGACATGAACCATGACTACACCAGTTGATATGCTATTGTGGATGGGAGTATCTCACAGGGCCCCATCTCTAGATGAAGAGCTGTGGTCACTTAATGACTGCTGAGAAGGAGCATTAGTCTTTCCCAGGGATGTTTCCCTAATGGTTATCTAATATCAGGTAGTCTCAAGTAGTTCTATAATCATATACATACAAGCAATATTACATGGATTCAGAAGTTGCATTTAAATATTTGTTTGAATACACACACACACACACACACACACACACACACACACACACACACACATACAGGTACGTGGATATATTTGGCCAATGTTTCACAACCTCAGCTGGTCACTTGTTTTTGTAAGCTCAGAAAAGCAGTTATGATCGCAAACAGTTAGATAAAATCAGAAGAAGAATATTTCATGTCAGGAAGAGTATATGAAATTCAAAATTCAGTGTTTAGTGTAAGAGGACTGCCCATGAAGGAAAGGAAGAAATCTGAAGGGGGGACAGGATAGGGTAATAGGGCAGGTATATGATGAAAGGAGGGAGGCTATCTGGAGAGAGAGGGGCCAGGAAGAGAGGGAGGGGCAGAGGGGAGGACAGCAGCAGAAAAATAAGAGTTTGATGATGTTTATATATGAAAATGACATGAAGTTCATCTCTGAATGCTAACTAAAAAAAAGGAAGAAAAGAAAGGAAGAAGAGGGAAGGGGGGAGAGAGAGAGAGACAGACAGAGAGAGAGAGAGAGAGAGAGAGAGAGAGAGAGAGAGAGAGAGAAAGTAAAAAGAGCATGACATTGTACAGTACCACAGTGAAACATCAACACGAGACAAAAAGAAGCATCAATAAATACAGCATCATTGGGGCACAGCATGGTTATTTGTTGTTCTGTTGCCTCTGCGGTCTTTGAGACTGTATCAGCAGAGCTGTACAGGTGTGACAGAGACCCACAGTCTACAATATCAGACATTATGTCCTTTATTTCGAGTTTCCCAACTTTCCTCTTGATACATCACAAAGCATGTCATGTGGATTGAGCATTTACCATGAAGCTGTTGTTGGATATTAAGTTATTCAAGTTCTCAGATGGGACACCCCGTCAGGACTTAGAATGAATGAAAAGTGCCTTTCTCTTCAATTAGTCCCTCTCTGCTGTTGATGATAGCTAATACAGATGCCATTTCCCCATCACCCTGCCTGCCAGGATCCTCTAATCCAATGGGCTGTTTAGTTACAGCAGCTCTTTGGTCCTCATAGCTTCACACTTGCTTTTTTCAGTTTTTAAGATTACTGCACTCCAGGGATGTTATTGCACTTGTATGCTTCTATAATATTGCAATATGGAGGGTCATATTCCATAAAAAATCAATCAAATACTCAAAATGTACTTCTCATGAAACTACTTTGCCTCGAATTACTAGAAAAAGGGGAACATGGGGGTCAGTCTCTGTTCAGGTAGTGGTACTAAAAGACAGGGAATATGAGAAGCACCGACATCTCCTGCATCTGTTTGAGCAGATCTGAGTCTCTGGATGAGTCATAATGGAGTCCCACTAATTGGAACTCCTCTAATTGGGTGCCAAAACCCAGGGTATTGCCTGCTTCCTGCCTTTTGTCTGCAGACACACTGCATAGGAATACTACCCACACCCATAATGTGGGTTGCATGTCATTTGGACTCATTGGGCAGTAACGTGATATGATCTTAGGTAATTGGATAATATATGCATATATGCTAGTGAACATACAGATTAAACCAATCTGAACCTTGATGACATTCTCCAGAATCTGCTTTTCAGGAAATTCTTCCTGACTCCCTTTCCCTCACACTTCCCCAACCCAAGTGAGAAGAAGAAAAAACCCATACTATAAGATGCCTCAAGTCTTCCCTACCCCCCCCCCCTTTCTATTTTGATAGGGACGTTGTGGCACCAATTAAGTAATTTGTAGCGCTTTAAGCCTGGGCCATATTTGAAAGCTCTGGATTCTGCAAGTTTACTGCAAGCTGGCAGTAGGAGGAATGCTTTCTTTGAGTGTAGCTCAGATTTAAAAGGTGGCATCTCTCAGCACTGAGAGGCAGTATTATCGTTCAAGGTCAGGCCCTTGGCACCCAGAACCTGCATTTCCATGGATTTGGTGTGACTGTCCTCAGTGCCCCATGCCAGAGAGAGGAAGACAGAGGTGATAAGTGTGTGAATGGTGACAGTGAAGGCTGAATACAGTTCTTCCACTGTGAGCCTTCACTTCTCTAAGCCTTGCTCTTCTTGTCCCCAAGGTGGGACATCATCAGGCTCTGTCTAAAGAGTGATTGTGAGATTTAAGTGCAAGTGAGATGCAAGGGAAGCCCTGGGCATGGGGCCTGACATGTGTGGGTGCTCAGCAAACCCCTGATGACCCCTTGGCAACTTGGGAAGGTGAGTGATGAGGGGTCCTGTAGTAATGGAGTCTCCTGTCTGCCAGTTCCCTGCCCAGAAACCCACCTGTGTTCTCGTGCTGGAGAAGACATTGTCCTTAATTCCAAGGGCCTCCTGGGAACAGAGATGTGCCCAACAATGAGACTCCTGGAGCAGTATCTCTGGGGTGGTTTCTAGGGATCTCCAGGTCCAGAGTGTTGTGCTGGCACTTTGCCCCAGGGGACTGAGTCTTTGATCATGTCTTTGCTTCACCATCAGAAGCTCATGTGGGGCAGAGGAGAGATGCCCTTCCCTCTACCTCCTGCCCATCAATACCTGAGACAGGTGGAAGAACTGTCCCTACCCCTCACCAGCTGCAGAACTGCAAAGAGTGGCCTCTGTACCTCACCTGCCCAACACAATAGAGATGGTCTTAATGGTGTAGGTGTGGGAGAGCTGAACTAGAGTGTGTGAAAGCAGGAGAACTGGCCCAAGGTCTCCCTCATTGCTGCAAGAGGTGAATTAGCAGTGACAGGGCTGGAGAGCTCACCCTGGTGGTGAGGACAGGGGAGAACTGGCAGGCAGCCAACTCTACAGCTGCCTGGACCCAGAACCAGGGTTATGACTTGGCCCACCCCAACATCCACTCCATCTGTGATCTGCTGGAGCATGTGAAGGGACCTGACCCATAGACCCAAAGCTGCAAGATCTCTATAACACAGGGCAACAACAGTATATCCATGAGGAGTCGCCGTGAGGGCCCAGCATTGATAGTGTAGCAGAAACCAGAGACCTTGAACCAGACCAATGACTCTTTGCAGTGAACACTTGCAAGTAAAAATATATGGATAAAAGGGTTTACTGCGTGACTCACTGTGTAACACTGCAGCCTCCATGACAAGATTTTTAATTCCCAACTTTTTCTCCATTTCTTTTTGTCTTAAATTTTGTTTTATTGTTGGGGGAGGTACAGGGACAGAGGACGGATACAAACAGATGGGAAAATGAATGATATCAAGATACATGATGTAAAAGACACACAGAATAAATAGAAAGAAAAAAAAAAAGATAAGCTCATGTCACCTGGGCAGTGAATTTAAACGTTCAGCTGGAGGCCACCTCATTCCAGGAGCTTCCTGATTGCTGTGCTATGGGTTAGAAGAAGGTGCCCAGTCCTCAGACACTCCCTCTGATATTGGAAGATTGGGTGTATCTTGGCCTAAAATTTCATGGTTGGGGCTGGGGTGCTTGGGCTGGAAAAGCATGGTGAATGTGTGAATAGGGCTCTCCCAGTGAGAGAGAAAAGGCAAGAAACAGCTAGTTCCCCAACACCCACTGTGCTTCAGACACTAACACTTTGAACTCTCACAATGATCCTGGGAGATGGTGTGATAGTGTGATAGCTAGTATTGTCAATGTCACAGGATCTAGAAATACCTAGCAGTATATCCCTGGGAAGATTTGTGAGAGCTGGATTAAGTAAACTGAGGTAATAAGGTACACCTTAATTGCAGGTGCCCCTTCCCAAGGCTTGGAGTCCTGGACTGAATTAAAAGATTAAGTGATCTGAGCTCAGCATTCATCGCTCTGTTTCCTGACTAAACACCATGTGGGCAGCTATCTCAGTCTCTTGCAGCTATGGCTTTTCTGCCCTGATGGACTATATTCTTCATCTGTGAGGCAAACAAACCCTTTCTTCTTTAAATTGCTTTTGTCACAATAACATGACAAGTAACCAATACCCTGGGGATAGTACATTTTAATAGGGTCTCACTATGGAACTCTGCTCCTCCAGCTTACTGTTTGTTGGGAAGGATGGACTTTAAAGAGACAGACAATGTTTAGGTGTGGGCAGGATTTTCACAGAGTAGCAGCAGGATGAAGGAGGACGAAGTCGTTTTTCAGGCTCCCTTTGTTCTAGATTCCAGCCCTGTATCTGTCTCTATGTGCTGTGAGCTAGGACAAGTTATCCTTTCTCTCTAGACCTTGTGCACTGCAGAGAGGTGGCTACTTGGATGTTTGAGAAGAGGAAGAGACAAGGGTGTGTGGCCTGAGTAACTAGATATGAGGGAGTCAGTAGAAGACACTGGCTGAAGCTGAGGCAGGAGCCTACCCTCTTCCCAGGGTCTAGCTCACAGAGAATAGAGTTTGGAGCTTCAGGTCTGCATGACCCCTGGGATCCTCAGGTCCCACACATATTTTGAGCAGAACTCTGGGTGCCATTTGCACTAGGCTCACTGCTGACCCCATGGTCTCCAGTTTCTCCTTGTCTCAAGTTTAACTTCAGCTCTACAGAACCCAGAGGGATCAATTTCCAGCCTGTGACCCTTAGCTGTGGTGGTATTGTGTTCCCCACAATATTGTGCACCCTAATAATTTTATCTGGGGTCAGAGAACAGACAGCCACTAGAACAGAGCCAGAAATGGTGGCTAGAAAATGGGTCAGAGCAAGCCATAGCAGAAGTTGGGTGGCGGTGGTGGCACACGCCTTTAATCCCAGCACTTGGGAGGCAGAGCCAGGCAGATCTCTGTGTATTCAAGGATACAGCCAGCATGGAGACACTCGCCTTTAATCCCAGAGAGTGATGGCAGAAAGAGAATGATATATAAAGTGTGAAGAGCAGAGCTAGTTAAGCATTTGGCTGGTTAAGCTTTTAGGCTTTGGAGCAGCACAGTTCAGCTGAGAGCTATTGGGATAAGGACACAGAAGCTTGCAGTCTGAGGAAACAAGACCAGCTGAGGAACTGGTGAGGTGAGGAAACTGTGGCCTGTTCTGTTTCTCTTATCTTCCAGCGTTCACCCCAATAACTGGCCTCGGGTTTGATTTTATCCTGCTACACTTAGCACTCCACCATGGCTCCTCTGCTCTTCCATTTAAGTCCCTTATACCAGGTCCCCATAGTGGTGGAGGCTCACCTGTGAAGAAACATCATCTATGTGGACTTGAAGTCCCATCCACAGCCCTTGGCTCAGCTTACCTTTGCTTTGGGATCCAGAGTCCTCAGGTTCTCCTTTATCGAGTTTCTTCTTTGAGATCTGAAAGTGTCTCCAGAAATCAGGGTCTGTGCTCAATGGTTCAAAGTCATCTGACCATTCAAGGACCTTCATGTTGGGTGTGCTTATGGATCTGAGCAATGAAGGACGTCCTGTGGGAAGGAGAGAGTGGTTGTGTGTTTGTCTGAGAGGCAGCTGTAGTAGCCAGTCAAGCAAAGCTGGGGTCCTACCTGCTCACCTTCATTCCCTTCTCTATGGTCTCATGGGGAGAAAGGCACTGTCACAGGTGCTGCTGGGAAATGGTCTTGCTCTGGGACCATGAAGTTCACACGCCTGTCTTGGTTCCACACTAGACTTCTGTGGGAGTCTCTATTCCTCTGTGAGCCACAGCTCCCTCATGTGGAGCTCTGAGCTTCTGTCTCACAGGGATGCAAACTATAACCACAGCAGCAATTGCATGGGCTTATAATTATTGAACATTTATTGGATATTAGACCACTTAGATTCAATGCAATTATCACTTTACTCCCACAGCCCAAGGAGACAGGTGTTTACCCTCCCATTTCCCAGATAGAGACATTGATGAGGCCTGTAATCTACCTCTGCCCAGCTTCAAAGTCTGGACTTGTAACTTCTGTGTCACTAAGTACTTGTCTTGGGAGCTGGCTTGAACCCTGTGCCAGCCTTCTCAGAACCCTCCTAACTGCTTGCCTCTTTCCACTACAGATTCTGAGTTTGATGATATTTACATATGAAAGTGTCATGGAATCCATCTATGGATGCTAGCCAAAAAAGATGAAAGAAAGAAAAGCATGATGTTGTACAGTACCACAGTAAAAACTTAAAATGAGACAGAAAGAAACTTTGATAAACACACCATCATTGGAGCACAGCATGGCCATTTGCTCTGTTGTCTGTTTGTCTTTGAGACTGTGTCAGCAGAGCTGTACAGGTGTGACAGAGACCCACAAAGCCTATAATATCAGACATCTTGTTTTTACTCAGTTTCCCTCTTTATTTGTCACAAAGCATGTCATGTGGATTGAGCATTTACCATGAAGCTGTTGTTAGATATTAAGATATTCAAGTTCTCAGATGAGACATGCCATTGGGACACAGAATGAATGAAAAATACCTTTCTCTTCAATTGGTCTTTTCTCTATTGTTGATAATAGCTAATACAGAAGCCATATCCTCATCACCCTGTATACTAGGGTCCTCTAATCCAAATAGGCTGTTTAATCACAGTAACTCTTTTGTTCTCATAGTTTCATACTGGGCTATTTTCATTCCTAAAGTTTTGCATTCCACAGATGTTATTGTGTTTGTATGCTTTTACAAGCTGCCTCAAGTCTTTCCTATTTTTCTTCCTCCTTTTCTATTTTTAATGGAGAATGGTAAGACTGATTAAGTCAGTTGATGTCCTTTAAGCCTGGGCCATATTTCAAGGCCATGGATTCTACAAGTTTACTGCAATCTGGCAGTAGAAGGAATGCTTTTCCTTGAGTGTAGCTCAGATTTGAAAGGTGGCATCTCTCAGCACTGAGAGGCAGTATTGCTCAAGGTCAGGCCCTTGGCTCCCAGAGCCTGGGTATCTCTGGCTTTGGTATGACTGTCCTCATTGCCCTGATGCCAGAGAGAGGAAGACAGAGATGTTCAGTGTGGGAATCATGACAGTGAAGGCTGAATACAATTCTCCAACTGTGAGCCTTCACTTCTCTAAGACTTGCTCTTCTTCCTTTTTTAAAATTTTTCTTTATAAGGGAATTTTCTACTCACTTCACATACCACCCACAGATCCCACCTCCTCCTAACCTCCCACCCCCAGCCCTCTCTCCCAAGCCACCCTGCATCCCCATATTCCCCAAATCAAATCTCCCATGGGGAGTCAGCAGAGTCTAGCACACTGAGCCTAGGCAGGTCCAAGCCCCTTCCCACTGCACCAAGCCTTGCTCTTCTTGTCCCCAAGGTGGGACAACAGCAGTCTCTCTCTCAAGAGTGACTGTGAGATTTAAGCACAAGTGAGATGCAAAGGAAGCCCTGGGCATGGGGCCTGACATGAGTGGGTGCTCAGCAAACACCTGATGACCCCTTGGCCACGTGGGGAGGTGAGTGATGAGGATCCCGTGGTAATGGATTCTCCTGTCTGCCAGTTCCCTGCCCAGAAATCCAGCTGTGTTCCTATGCTGGAGAAGACACTGTCCTTAATTCCAAGAGCCTCCTGAGAGCAGTGCTGAGCCCAACAGTGACACTCTGGTGGCAGAATCTCTAGGGTGCTCTCTAGGTTCATGGTGCTATGCTGTGCACTTTGCCCCAGGGGACTGAGCCTTTGCATCATCCTTAAGATGCTCATGTCACCTGAGCAGTGAATTTAAACTTTCAGGTAGAGGCCACCTAGTCCCAGGAGCTTTCTGATTTCTGTGCTATGGGTTGGAAGTAGGTTCCTAGTCCTCAGACACTCCCTCTGATATTGGAAGATTGGGTGTATCTTGGTCTAAAATCTCATGGTTGGGGCTGGGGTGCTTGGGCTGGAAAAGCATGGTGAATGTGTGAATAGGGCTCTCCCAGTGAGAGAGAAAAGGCAAGAAACAGCTAGTTCCCCAACACCCACTGTGCTTCAGACACTAACACTTTGAACTCTCACAATGATTCTAGGAGATGGTGTGATGGCTAGTATTGTCAATGTCACAGGATCTAGAAATACCTAGCAGTATATCCCTGGGAAGATTTGTGAGAGCTGGATTAAGTAAACTGAGGTAATAAGGTACACCTTAATTGCAGGTGCTCCTTCCCAAGGCTTGGAGTCCTGGACTGAATAAAAAGGAAAAGTGATCTGAGCTCAGCATTCATCGCTCTGTTTCCTGACTAAACACCATGTGGGCAGCTGTCTCAGTCTCTTGCAGCTATGGCTTTTCTGCCCTGATGGACTATATTCTTCATCTGTGAGGCAAACAAACCCTTTCTTCTTTAAATTGCTTTTGTCACAATAACATGACAAGTAACCAATACCCTGGGGATAGTACATTTTAATAGGGTCTCACTATGGAACTCTGCTCCTCCAGCTTACTGTTTGTTGGGAAGGATGGACTTTAAAGGGAGAGACAATGTTTAGGTGTGGGCAGGATTTTCACAGAGTAGCAGCAGGATGGAGGACGAAGTCATTTTTCAGGCTCCCTTTGTTCTAGATTCCAGCCCTGCATCTGTCTCTATGTGCTGTGAGCTAGGACAAGTTAACTTCTCTCTCTAGACCTTGTGCACTGCAGAGAAGTGGCTAATTTGATGCTTAAGAAAGGGAAGAGGCAAGAGTGTGGCCTGAGTAACTAGATATGAGGGAGTCAGTAGAAGACACTGGCTGAAGCTGAGGCAGGAGCCTACCCTCTTCCCAGGGTCTAGCTCAAGAGAATAGACCTTGGAGCTTCAGGCTTGCATGACCCCTGGGATCCTCAGTTCCCATACATATTTTCAGCTGAACTCTGGGTGCCATTTGCACTAGGCTCACTGCTGATGCCGTGGGTTTCAGTTCCCCCTGTGTCAAATTTAACTTCATCACTGTAGAGCCCAGAGAGATCAATTTCTAGCCTCTGACTCTTAGCACTCCACTATGGCTCCTCCAACCTTCCATTTAAGTCCCTTATACCAGGTCCCCATAGTGGTGGAGGCTCACCTGTGAAGAAACATCATCTATGTGGACTTGAAGTCCCATCCTCAGCCTTCAGCTCAGCTTACCTTTGCTTTGGGATCCAGAGTCCCCAGGTTCCCCTTTATCGAGTTTCATTGATATCCGAAAGTTTCTCCTTGACTCATGGTCTGCAGGCAATAGTTTCCAGGTATTTTTCAATTCAAGGAACTTCATGTTGGATGTGCTTATGGATCTGGGCAATGAAGGACATCCTGTAGGAAGGAAAGAGTGGTTGTGTGTTTGTCAGAGAGGCAGAGGTAGGAGCAGGCAAGCAAGGATGGGTTTTTTTTGCTTACCAACATACCCTTCTCTACAGTCTCATGGAGAGAAAGACATTATCACAGGTGCTGCTGGGAAACAGCCCTGCTCTGGGACCATGAAGTCCACACACTCTGGTCCCCTGTGGGAGTTTCTATTCCTCTCTGAGCCTCAGCTCCCTCATATGGGGCTCTAAACTCCTTCCCACAGGGTTGCACACTACAATAATAACAGCATCAACATTCACATGGGTTTGTGCTTGTAACTATTGAACCCTTATTGGTTATTAGACTATTTAATATTCAATGAGGATTATCACTTTACTTCCATAGTCCAAGAAGGCAGCTGTTTACCTTCCCATTTCCCAGATGGAGACATCGAGGAGGGCTGTAGTCTCCCTCTGCTCTGCTCCAAAGTCTGGGCTTGTAACTTCAATGTCACCAAATGCTTGTCTTGGGAGCTGGCTTGAACCCTGTGTCAGCCTCCTCAGAGCCCTTTCAAATGCCCGCCTCTCCTCACTACAGCTTCTGAGTGCTCGTTCCTGGGGCTATGAGGAGCACATGAGAGCCTGAAATGCATAGGTGTACAAAACTGTGTGTGGCTTAGCATTCAGTTACAGCTTTTCTGAAAGCCTTCGTGTTCCAGCCTCTCCTGGGGCCTGTGAATTCTTTTGAGAGGAGGTTAGGCTGCCCAGGAAACCCTGGCAGAAGGGCTCAGTGGTAATGAAGGAGTCATAGCAATGCTGGGTATGGGTCTTTGCTGTACTTACTTAGCATTAAGTCCTTCTTTGACAGAGAAAAGGGCTGCTGCATCTCCAGGTCCATCTGTTTCCGGATGTGGTGGGAGGGGTCCAAGCCCTTTTGACCCTTATGCTGAGCCTCCTCTCTGTCACTTGCCTTCTGGGACTGAGCTGCTCCTGTGTTGATAGGGTCCCCAGATAATGCCTGACTGTGCAGCGCTTGTCCATACAGCTTCCAGTCTCCCTTCTGTGACTGCTCCAAGCAGGAGACCAGTGGATCCTTGTCTCTGTCAGCCATTTCTGCTCTGGAAATGGGTGTGTTATTGGAAATGATGGAGGAAGGCTGGAAATAAAAGGAAGAGGAGAGCAACCTCTACAGGCACAGATTATCTTCTGATCAGAACAACTGAAGGACCCCAGGTTCCCCTGGGGATGGAGACTGCGTGCCCAGGTGCAGGGCTTGAGCAGAAGAGGGTACTCTGGGGAAGGAAGTTTATCAGTGGATGTTTTTTCTATTGTTTCAAGGCTGGATGATGCTTGTGGATATACTCGTTACTACATTGGCTTTCCTTTCAAGCAGGCATGCTAAACATCATGCTGAGTTGGGGGGCTCTCAGCTTGTGTAGTTTTCTTTTTTTTAGGTTTAAGGTTATATCTGACCCAGGAGACAGATAAAAAGAAGAGAAGATGTATTCTCTCATCATCTGTTTCATATGGGAGGGAGATGATGGAGTTGGGGTTAGGCTCTTTGCCTAAAGTTTAAGGGAATGTAGGTTGTGGGTCGACTTCATGTAGCAGGAAAAGAGTTTTAATTTGATCTGTTGTGGTGGATCGTGTGATTGTCACCATTCACTCCTGGAGAAACCTTTGAACACAGTTATTAGACAGGGTCTATAGTAAACAAGATGAGACTGAAGACAGGGGACCCAGTAAGCTCCTAGCCAGGGCAGCCATTGTCCTAGTGTGGACCTAGTGATGGCAGTCATTTGATCCAGGAGGAACTTGTATAAAACTTTTAAAGGACAGGGGGAAATGGCATATAAAAATAAAGAGGAATGGAGAGATCAAGGGGGAGAAGCCAGAGTGGGAGGGAACAAAAGGCCATCCTTAGGAAGATGACTGTCACTGACTCTTTGTCTGGTCCTTAATTATGTCTTCAGCCCCTCTACCCGCTTGGGTTTGTTGGTGCAGAAGCAGCACAGTTCCCACCACCTGCAGCAGACAGGAGATCCAGGTCTCTAACTTTGGAGAACCACAGCAGCAAAGACTTGGCTCAGGCTTAGCCATGGAAAGTGATGGAGAGGGAGGAGTGGGAAGGTGGGCATCTGGAGAATGGAGGGTGGGAACTGTAGGGATGGGAAAGCAAGAAGATGAAAGGATGTAGGACATGGAGCAGAGCATCTGGGAGGATCAGAGGATGCTAATCAAGGGAGAAGGTTGGGGGATGGAGGAAAGGGGTGCTAGGATTCCAGGGACAGGAGCATGAGAGGATAGGAAGACAGAGATGGAACATGCAGGACACTCACTATTCTGTGTTTCTCGGCTTCTTCCTTTTCTGGTGTCTCACTCTAAGGAGATCCGTCCTTCAGCCATGACTGTGACAGAGGGGGAGGTGGGAAGACGCAGCACAGACGGGGACTCAAGAGCTCAGTCTCAAGTTCAGGCTAGGTCCTGTGAAGGAATCTTAAGATGTCTGTCCTTCAGCACCACACAGGAAGAACAATTCAGAGCCAACTAAACTGAAAGGACAAATTACCGAGATAAAACCAAAGAGACACATGGACAAGTGTGGGGAACCAGACAGACCCAAGACTTTCTCAGACTTCCTGTGAAAGCAAAATGACATTAGTTCTGTGTCCTTGTCCAGGAATGAGCCTGGCTAAGATAGCCTGATGCTGGAGCCAGTGACTCAGAGGATGTTGTGGTTTCTGGGAATCTGACTCTTCCCCCTGGGCTGTGTGGTTATCCGTTCTAAGGCAGCGGTGTCTGAGGGATCCTGTGTTCTTTTTGCCAGCATTGTCTGACTTAGCTCTGTGCTGACCTCGGCCACTTTCCCTTGCAAATAATTTATATGATGTAATTTTTAAAAATAAATTTGCATGGCATAAGTCATCAGCTTAGGCAACACCTACTGGTCCAAGCTATTGCTTTTATCTTCTTTATTTCTCATCCCCATTCTTCCCATTTTTAATCTCTCAATTCATCACCTGCAGCTTTAGGTCAGATAGGAGAGAGAATGGTGCAGGATAGGTGATAGGAACAGGCACACGAAGCATACAGGGGAATCCAGCCACCTCCCTCCCACCAGAGCTGGCCTGCAGATTCTCCAAGCATGGCTGGAGCCTGAGTTCTGGCTCTCAGGACAGGTCCCTATGTCTGCCACAGTATGCCTTAGTGCACACAGGCCAGCACTTCCTTCCCACTACTGAAATGATCTGGTGGACTCCGTTGGTCTCACTACTCACCCTGCTCTTCTAAGAGGCTCACTGATGTATGTCCCAGGCCAAGGCTCCTCAGCTAGTAAACGAATTATTTGAAAGTGAAAGAGACTCCGGCTCCTCCAGGAAGCCAGGCACCAGAGCCTGCGCAGATGTTCTTCCTCTGAGCTCTGGGAGCATAGTTTCTACACTATTCATCTCAGTTCCTGTTGTGAAGTCTCTGCAGATGCCTGGGCTGGAGGAGGAGTCAGGCTTGAGAGCTTCACCCAGGCCTGCAGAGGCCCTGCCTCCTGAGTGCAGGGCTCATGTCTGAGCCTCACTTCACTCATCTACTAATGTGGTCTCCCAGGTTTGCCAACAGGTCCCAGTTCAGCAAAAGCTCCTGGATCTCCCCAGATCTGTGCTCTGGATCTCTGCACTCCCTCTCCTCCCTGTAGCCTGCCCAGCCCATTTCAGGAAGTGGCTCTCAGGCAAACCCTGGGTCTTCTTTCATTCCAGGATTCTCCTAAATCTCAAATCTGCTCTTTGATTCCCACTAACATTAGCTTTTTTTCCCTGTAGTTGTGTGGTGTGTGTGCATGTTGATGTGCATGTGGAGTCACATGTGTGTGCATCTGTGTGACCTGAGAGCTTATGGATTTGGCTAGTCTAACTAACTAGTCATCCAGCTGGGGGTACTTCCTGTTTCCTCCTCCTGAGTTCTGGGATGACAAGCCTGTAGCCATCCCAGCATGCATTTGTGAGGATGCTGTGATCAGAGCAAATGTCCTCATGCTTGCATAGCAGGTGCTTTATTCACTGATCCATCTCCCCAACCCTGACCCTGGCTTTTAAACAGATCTGTAATCTGACTCTTCTCACTGTGCCCAAGGAGACTGCTGGTCCAGCCAGCATCCTGGGTCTGTGCTCCAGCTTCCTAACTCTCCTGCTGATGTTTATATTCTCAGTCTTGAAGTCAGAGTCACAATCTAATAGTAACTTAGTTTAAGTCACCTTCTCACCTCTATCTTGCAGTCCTCCCTGTCTTGCTCTGAAAGAAACACAGGTTCCTTCCACCGGGTCACAAGGCTCTACATGACCTGACTCACCCCATCCTGCTCTGTTTCTGCCATTAGATCCTATTTCTTGGTCCTCACTCATTCTGTTGTGAGTTGTCTGCTCTACCTTCCTAGCTCCACATTTCTTGAACACACCAGGAACTTGCTCACCTCAGGGCCTTTGCACTGGCTTCTCCATTCTTTTGGAATGATTTCCCAGTAGTCAGAAGCTTGTTCCCTGCTTTCTGAAGCAGTGCTGCTCTTCCAGAATTACCCTCCTTTATTCTTCTGTTTGACACTTGTTACCACCCAACATCACAGACTTGCTTTCTTTCTGTTACTTCTACCTACAAAGAGCGTGGAAACTCTTGGAAGACAGCACTTAGCCTGTTAATTGATTGTTATATCTCCTGGGTCCAAGTTAGTGTCTGACCCACAATATCAGCACAGAGGTGCTCACAGTCTCTGAGCGGTGGTTATTTCTTTAACATTAACATTTATTTATTTGCATTTGTGTGGAGTATACATATGTGCATGTGTATGTGTGGTGTGTGCTTATGGTGTATGTATGTATATATGTGGTGTGTGTGTGCGTACATGCCATGGATCACATGTTCAAGTTATAGAACAACATTGAGTGTCAGTTCTGTCTGCCATATATAATCCAGTCATCCAATCAGGCATGGTGGCAGTTGCCTGTTGTGTGAATCTCTTCCTGGAAAACATAATTGATACAAGAGGGCCATGCTCATCATGGGTGGTGCCACCCCCAGGGCAGGTTGTCCTAGGCTGTGTGAGAAAGCAGGCTAAGCAAGCTTTGGAGAGCAAGCCAGTAAGCAGCATTCCTCTGTGGCCTTTGCTGCAATGTTCTAGCAAATATTTTTCTTATATAATGTATTTTGATCATTTAGACCACTACAACTCCCACCCACAATAATTAAGAATTTCTCTTTCTCCATAGCCTTAGCAAAAAAAAAAAAAAAAAAAAAAAAAAAAAAAATAATGAATAGTCATGTTCACCGTGCTGAGACCCTGTGGGGGTGTGAGTGAGAATGGCCTCCATAGGCTCATAGATTTGAATGTTTGTCCTCAGTTTGTGCAACTGTTTGGAAAGGATTTGAAGTGTGTCCTTGTTAGAGGAGGTGTGTCACTAGGGGTGGGCTTTGAGGATTCAAAAGCCCACACAGGTCCCAGTGTTCTCTTTCCCTCACTCATTGTCTCTCCCTCTCTCTGCATGCTGCTCCACGATCAGGATCAGGATGTCAGCTCTCAGCTCCTCCTCCAGCACCATGCCTGCCTGCTTGCTGCCATGCTAGTCATGATGGTCATGGACTCCATCCATGAGTTCCAAATGACATCTTTTAATTTCATGTGGTCCCATTTGTCCATTTGTCCCATCTTCTTGATGACTAGAGTCCTCTTTAGAGAGGCCTTAGCTCTGCCTGCATCAGGAAGTGTTTTCCCCCACTTTCTCTCTAGCAGATCCAGGGTTTCAGGTCTTGGGTAAACGTCTTTGGTGCATTTGGAGTTGAGTGCTCCTCAGGTCTTCAGCACCACTTGTTAGCAAGGCTTTCTCTTTGCCAATGAATGAGTACTTTTGTCACCAATGAGTGCTTTTTTGCTTGTCATTTTACTTTAGAACAACAACAGCAAAAAACCTTTATTTTCATCATGTAAAACAATTTCCATTCAAGACATTCTGATTGAAAAGATTGTTTCAAGCCAGAACTTATTGGATAAGTTATTCAAGAAATGCATGAGAATAATTTCAAACTGTCTTACTATATGGTGGAAACATGGCCAGGATAGGTGATTAATTTACCATAAAACACCATGATTGAATTTATAAATCTTAGTCTTTTTTGATAAGACTCGGTCCCAGAACTCTGAAAACCACACACTTGCTACATGTACTTTGTAGAATCATTTCTGACTTCTCTTGAACTGTTTAGACTTAGACAAGAAAAGAAACAATAATTAAATTCCTAGAGTTTAAATAATCGGATGTTTTAAATAACACTTGGTTATATACATTTTCATACTTTGTATTGGCATTTAGTGTGTAGCCTCATTTGTGTATGCTCAAATATTTGTTGATGAATTCTTGTGCAACTTTTCTGCTTAGAGGTATTATTAACACTTGTCTCTAACTTCTGCTTTCCACAACACAAAGAATGACTCATTTATCTTATCTTAATGAGTAGAAATGCACTTATTAGAGATTATTCATGGAGCAATGGAAGACCACAGGCATTTTCATATCCCCGCCATTCCAATTGCCCCACCCTCTTTCACCAAATTCACATTTCATTGGCTCTGTCTGCCCCAGAATTAATATAAACTTTGGTTTCTACCGCCACCTAGTGTTAGCACAGCAGAGGTGACTCCAGGCTCAGTTTTATGTGGTCATGTATAACTTTGCCCTTACCAGGGGTTCTGCAGTTTGAGCCAACACTCTCCATCTTGTTTAGCTTGTTTCCTGTAGTGAGTGTGGCATGTTGAATAGCTACATTCATGCTTGCTGCAAGATGGAGATGATGAGGATTCAGAGGTCTGGGTTATTCACCAGCTAACACATAGCCCAGACCAAACATGGCTGCCACACCTGGAAGGAAGCACTGTTCACTTGTTAAAGTAAAACACACTTCCTGCACCGCCATGGCCGTGGCGGCTAACACCACATGAACCTGTGGCAGCTCCTGCACTAAACCTTATGGACGCGTGTATAGGATTAGGAGCTCACATTGTGACGAAGAGTGAGAAATTGTTGGTACACTTCTAGGACTGGATGACCTTGTCATCAGGGTGTTAGAAGATGTCACAGTTTGAAATTACACCAGAAGGAACATGGATACAAATTTAGATCAGAGTTTACCAAATGGAAACAATGTAACAGCGCTGCTTCTCAGAGAAGGGCCTGAAGTAACAGTGGATTTCCTTGACTTTAGCTGGAGTCTGGCTTTTCTAAAACATTTTATGTTAAGATTCTATAAAATGAAGTCTCTGTTAAACAAGAACACTCTGAAGATAGACCCATTTTTCTAGGCTAATCATGATTATTTTGGAATAAAAAGAGGTTTTTTTTTTTTTTTTTTTTTTTTTCTAAAAAGAGAAAATGTTTTTGGTTAAAAAACATTTAAGGAGTCAAAGTCAAGGATTGTGTTTTTTTAATTTTGTGATGTGATGTTTCTCCTGGAAGATACAAAATGTTAAATAAGAAATTCTAAGGATGTGAGGAAGGACCAGGCAGAAAAACACAGCCACTCCTGACCCCTCATACCCCTCCCCCCAACATGTCCTACCCTGTGCTCCCCTCATCCCCACATCAAGCACAGAAGCAGGTTCCTTCAGCTCTCTGTTGGAGTGAGTGTTGGTGTTAGGTTACACTGAAAAGCTAATTTTATTGACAGCTAAGCCACAGCTGGTAACTTGATACAAAACAGTCATTAATGGGTATTTACAGTTAAAAAAAAAAAAGCTGTCCCTGAATCAGACTGTTACTTGAGCTGATAGTTGCTATTTTACAATCTCATGTCAAATAAATTTCCCTATAGGACATTTAAAGAGGATGAACCCCTAATTATTTTAAAGCTCTATTTTCAGAGTCTTACCTTTATAGTTATTGCTTAATTATCATCAGCACAAATGGTGTAAACTTATCAATAAACTTCTTTTGTTTTTCTTTCTGTAGAGCATATTTCTCCCTTATCACTGGTCATGTTGGATGAAAGTGTACTTTAAAAGTCTCCATTTCCAAATACCTATTGTCCTTTTGGGGCTTATTAAAGTATCTGAAACTTACTGCAGGTTCAGGAGTTTCTTGGTGGCAGCACCCATGTGTTCATACTAAATGACAATAACTTTGCAGGCTGCACAGATCAAATCTTGAGAGGCCCAGCACAGAAGAGGCATCATAACATTTCTTGAAAGGAAAATTAACACGAGGATATTCTATTCTTTAACTATTTTCCCTGTGAATGTGCCATTTTCTGACAGAAGCTCAAAGCCCTTGGCTACTGTCCAGATGAGATGTCCTCCAGAGGACCCAAGTTGAAGACTTGGTTATGGGGACGGTGTCTCTCTGCCTGACACAGATTCAGTCCTGTCATGGCTTGTTTCTTGGAGCATCCTAACCACTCCAGTAAGGAGGCATGGGTTACTGAGAAATTTATATTTAGCTATTGATATTTTAGCATTTTCTCTTATTTACAAATGAACCCACTGTGTTACATCTGTCACACACATTTAAGAACATTAATTTCTCTTGCAATTACCCAATTGTTTTCATTTTAAGTTATTTCTAAACTCCTAATGGAGTTAATATAGCAGAAAGGGAGGTCAAAACTTGGAATTATCTCTTGTCAAACAAAACTGGAGAGGACTGTGGGTAAGAAGTCTGGGGAGAAGCTGCCTGCCTGCGACCAGTGAAGGATAGGAGTTAGAATAAGGAAAACACTGTGTTCCAAGAGAGAAATAGAGGAAGAGGTCCACAGATTCCCACAGGCAGAGCCAGCACACCTGCAGAGTCCAGAGGAGAAGATGGGAAGCACCCAGAAGCCAGGCTAAAGGTCATGACCTGGCCGGGAGGGGAGCAGAAGCCTGATGCAGAGGGAAAGTGGGTGGCCTGGGGAAAGAGACTGGCAGGGATATCCTGGGGACAAGCACACAGCCTTGCAAGCCTCAAGTGCCACTGTGGGTTTTGATGAGAGACAGATACTTCTGGGAAATGGGTGAGCAGTGGAGAGCAATGTGAATTATCATTCTTGTAAAAAATTATTTGTGTGTGTTCTGTGTGTGTTTTAATGTGCAGCCATGTGTGGGTGCCCATGGAGTACAAATTAGTGTATTGGATCCCATGGAGTTGGTGTTACATGGCATTAGTTGTGAGCTGTTTGATGTGGTTGCTGGGAGCTGAACTCTGATCCTCTGCTATAGCCCCAAGGGCTCTGAACCACGGAGTCTTCTGTTCCACCATTGTACATGAGCTTCTCAAGCTGTGACTCCCACTTCCATATGGGATGATGGAACTAAATGTGGTGGTTGGAAAATTTTGTCAAGAACAAAAGGTTTGTGCATATGCAATGGCCAAGCTTGATTCACAATGTGCACTGAATCTGAGGTATTTCTGCAGTGTAGACCATGTGGCATCATGTGACTTCTGTGCACCTGTGGGTCTGAGCACACAGCATGAGTACTTCGTGCTACATGAGCCAGCATGCCACACAACCCCTATGATGCTCCTGAAACACCTTGACTCAGAGTCTAGACTATTTTTTGCTGTGATTACCGCATTTCTGCATATGCACAAGATTTTTCTGCTCTTACAGAAACATGATAGGTTTATCCTGGATTGTAAAGATATAAACATTTTTCTATTCTCATTTTTTAGCATGTAAGTATTTCAGCATGTAAGTATTTTTAGCATGTAAATAATTTTTAGCATGTAAGCATATCCTTGCCTTGTATTATGCAAGACCATTTGGTTTTAAAATTTGTGTTATGAATTGCTGATTTGAGTTTCATGATGAGATGCTAACTGAAATTTGGCTTGAATTAGAACAGAATTTCCACCAGCCTCTGGAATGTGCACTGCACATCTGTGTAAAGCAGGAGAAATGCAAAATATCCAGCAACTCTGAGAAACACCGAAGCTTCCCTATGCTTATAGCACCAAATATTCAATATTTAGTTTCTTATGCAAAAACAAATAAATACATTTGTTTAATTGGTTTGCAAATTTGCTTTCATCTTTAACAAATGGTAAAATTATATTACAACAAAGAGTTGTTTGAAATACACTTCTTTAAGATTTATTTTCAATAAAATGGTTTGATTTATGTACACACACACACACACACACACACACACACACACACACACACAGAGTTATATTCAAATTATTTGGGAAAAAGGGGTGGAAAGTGTTTGAGAAGCTCCCTTCCTTTCCCATATTGATATGACAGTCATTCTCCAGGGAAAGGTACTGTCTCTTTGTCTTCCGGAATTCCCATGCTTCCCAGTCCTGTCTGTATCTGTGGGTCAAGTGCATGTGAGGCTGGACAAAGCCTGAACAGACTTGCTGGCTACACTGGATGTTTACTGAGATGTTCATCCCACATGAACATCTGGCAGGTGAGAGCCAAGAGGGAACATCTGAGTCCTCAAGAAGTGTTCTTGAAACAGTGTTATCAGAAAGGCAACTCAGATGGCCATTGGTTTTAGATGGAAGAACTGAGGGCCAAAGGAAAGACAGGCAGAGCTAGCACTCAAAAGAGAGTGCTCACCCCTCAGCCACTAAGATGTCAAGATTCCACAGAGATCCCGCTGGACTTCTCAAGGAGTTCCACGATGAGGTGAGGATGGGTGTCCTTCAGAGCTCGGTAGACTTGGTCTTTGCAGACCCTGGTCCAGGACCGGCTGAAGCTGAAGAGCTTCCTCATCTTGTCTTGGTTGGTGGCTTCAGCCCGCACTGCCTCATACTCCTCTTCACTCAGCACCTGACCATGCAGCTTGTCCAACACAGGGTCCACTGATGTCACTCGGGCCACCAGCTGCTCCCGATGCTGGTCCAGGAAGTGTGGCAAGGCAGGGGCATCTAGAGGTGAAGATGAGGCTGGTACTGAGAGAAGAAATGCTCCTTTATGGGCTCTCCCACGGGCTACCCACTTTTTTTCACATACCTCATCTGCACCCCTGACTCCCTTCTTCCTCTGGAAGGTCATTTGAACAAATATCTGTACCTTCCTTAATCCAGTTATTAGGTTGATAATTTGCCTGACCAGGAGGAGGGGTTCCTGTTAGGGTGTTCAGGTTGGGAGTGGGTGGAGTTATTGTCAACATGGTAAGGAACAAGGGGCATGAGAGGAACTCTGCCCTGGGCATGCACCTCCCTTACTCATCCTGTTGAGGGTTGCAAAGTGGGGCTACCTCCTTTCTCACTGCCCTTCTCTCAAGGGTCACATGATCTGCCAGCAGAATACTATTGGCTTCTCTGACCTCATATACATGTTACTGACCTTTGTGGGCTGCAGGAATCATGGGCAGTACAGGTCTGAGGTCCCCTGGAAGAAAGGAGAGATAGTGCATCAGTAATGATGCCTGTCACAAACACTTAGTGCACTCTGTGAAACTCCCACACATGCCTGAGATTTTGAGAATGAACTACAGAAATTCTGATATATTCTTGAATGTGAACATTTCCTTACTCACATGGAGAATCTAGGTGTGAGGACTATCATCATAGAGAGAGAAGACACATGGATTAGCAATAGATATTTCTCCCACATGATGACAGTCTCAATTTTATCCTAGACTGAATTTCCCCTGGAGAACTAACCAAGTCCCATGCTGGCTTAAATCATTTGACATTTGATTGAGGGTAGAAAGCTACTCTCTTGTCTTTGTTTGACCTTGTACACTCACATGCCACAAACGTGTGTTCTTTATTTGATGGCTGAACCAGTAAGAAATAAGACTGAGCACATGGGAACAGTGAGTTGATTTTAGCAACAAGTAAAGGAGGTTAATAAATTTTAGCTCATGAATAAACCCCAAGATTTTGAGAAGATTCTAAATTCACTGTTCTCTAACAGTTTGGGGACATCATCCAAAGAACTGAGTCTATAGTATTGTCAGCTCTGGCTTCATTTATATGAAGGAAGAATGATGTTCTTTACACTCCATGATAGCTGGACCATCTTGATGTATCCTGACTTGTAGATAAATTAGAGCATTTAATGAACACAATAACTGAGTGACCATGAATTTAAAAACCAAAATTTAAGATTGAGGACACAATCTTAAATTATAATCTTCTAGTAACTGAATCCTTTCCCATGGAAGGGAATAGATGGTAATGAGCCCCAACAAAAATAATTAACATGTGCAAGAGGTTGGCTTCATATAAAGAAAAAATAGCATCATTGCTCCCATCAGCTATGGACCACACTATGAGATGTGTATAAACAATGTTTAACCTTTCCAACCATCCTCTGAGTTACCCATTCTGATTTTCACTTTACAGGTGAGGAAGGTCAGACTCAAATGAATTAAGGCATTTTCCAAGATCACCTGAAGAGTAAGTGCTGGAGTGAGATTCATACCCTGGCCTGATGCTGGGGAAGGTCAGTTCTATACCTGTGGCTCACCCAAGACAAGGTTGAGCAAATCCTATTCTTCAACCACATTTGAAGCCTGTATCTAGCAGTTCAGGAGCAGGAACCACCACTGTTTGATGGCTGACAGGGCTGGGCATTCCCAGAGATATTGATTAAGGGAGCTTGGTTTTAGAATGTGGGTACTGGACTAAGACTGTACTGTCACTTCACTCAAGAAATGTCACTATTTGGTTATCTCTTGTCTGTGTCAGCTTGAAAATATGGAAGAGTCTACAATAGCCAAATAAAGAAATAAATAAAACCCACAATTTTGGATAGAAACACCAAACCATGGAAATGAAAGTACTCCATAAGAAAAATTTAAAGATATGCATCAAAGAAAGAAATCGAGGAAGGATTTAGAAGATGCAAAGACACCCCAGCCATAGCCATTGTTTGGAAGAGTCAATATGTGAAAAAGCCACACCAGTAAAAGCATGCTACATACTCAGTGGAGTCCCAGTGAAGATGCCAGAAACAGTCTTCACAAATAGAGTGGAAAAATGCTGAAATACACGTGAAATTACAAGAGACACAGATGTCCAAGTAATTCTAAGCAAAAACAATTTTGTAAAAAGATTCATCACATCTTATTTTAAAGTCAATACTACAGCCAGAGCAAAAAGATGTACAGATAAATGGAATAGAATAGAAGACCTAGATAAAATCCCTGTAACCACTACCTGGCTTTTGACAAAGAACCTAAAATACACTTTGGAGAAAAGACAACCTTCTCAACAAATGATATTGAAAAACCTACATGGCAATGCATGGGATAATTAAACTAGATGATTATGTTTTACCTTTAAAAAGCCAACTCCAAATGACCCAAGAACTCAACGTGAGACTCATTTCTCTGAAACTGGTAGAGTAAAAGTAGGGAGAACATTTCAACGTGGCACATTAAGTAAGGATCGTGTGAGTAAGACTCTGGTGGCACAGCAAATAAATGCAATAATTGATAAATTGGATCTCAGGACACTAAAATAGGTTCTGTATAACAAAAGAGACTCAAATGAATGAAGACACAGTGAAGAGTGTGAGAAATGATTTTCCAGTTAACATCTGACAGATTAGTAACTAGAATGCCCGCAGAACTGAAAAACCTAAACAACAAGAAAATAACCCAGTTCTAAGATTGGCCGTAGCAGTAACAGAATTCTCAAAGGGAGAAATACACGTGGCTATTAGGGAAATGCAAGTTTAAATCACTTATGATTTCATCTTATCCCTTGAGAATGTTGAATATCAAGGACACAAATGTTAAGTTAATGAATGCTAGGTTGTGGTGGTGCACGTCTTTAATCCCAGCACTTAGGAGGCAGAGGCAGGTGGATCTCTGTGAGTTCAAAGCCAGCCTGGTCTACAAAGAGAGTTCTAGGATAGCCAGGGATACATATAGGAAATGTTGTTTCAAAAAACAAAAACAAACAAACAAACAAACAAAAAACAAATGATAACTAATGCTGGAGTGCATGTGGGGACACAGAAACACTTACACTCTAGCATGTTAGAGTGCAAATTAGTCCAGAAACTGTAGAAATCAATCTGGAGCCTTCTTAAGAACTAGAAATAGAACTACCATATAAGCCAGCTGTACCACTCCTGGTAATATATTCAAAGGAATATATATATTCTATTCTGGAGACATTTGCACAACCATTCTTATGGAAGTTCTGTTCACAATAGCTAAGAAATGCAATCAGCCTAGATGACCTCAGCAGTTAATTAGATAATGAATGTTGCCACATGTATACAATGAATTTTTTTCAGGTGTGAAGAAAATGGCATTATGTATACAACAGGAAAAACAATGAGGAAGATAAGCCAGGCCCAGAAAGAAAAACACCACATCTCTTACATGCAGCTTCTATCCCGGAGGCTTTAGTTCTGTGGGTTTAGTTTGGTGTACCCATGGAAACAAGAAAACGAGAGATGAGCAGGGCCTTAGGGAAGAAAGGAGAACAGTAGTGTGTTGGTAAAATGAAGGTAGAGAGGGAGTACTGGGGGCAGAAATATTCAAACAGCAAGAGGGGTGGGGGATGGATGAAATAAGGGGGTGAGTGGGATGGGTTACTGAAAATGCAGACAGAATTTAAAAGTCACAATGAAACTTATTATTTAGTAACCCAATATAAAAATCACAAAAGAGTTCAAATGCAAGACACCCTGCTAGCTCACAAACTCTGGACTGACAGCTGGGGAGCCTGCATGGGACTGTACTAGGCCCTCTGAATGTGGGTGATAGTTGTGTGGCTTGATATCTTTGTGGGGCCCCTGGCAGGGGGACCAGTACATGAACTGGCTCTTTAGAGCACATTCCCTTTGGTAGGATGCCTTCCTCAGCCTTGATGCAGCGGGGAAGGGTATGGTCCTGCCCCAGATTGGTGTGCCAGACTGTGTTGTGTTGACTACACAAGAGGGGCCTTACCCCTATGAAGAGTGGATGAGGGGTAGGGTTGGGGAAGGGTGGGAGGGAGTGGGAGAAGGGAAGGGAGGGAGAACAGTAGTTGGCATGTAAAATGAAAAAAACATTTAAAGAAAAAAGAGGGAAAAAAAGACACTGTATAGAGTTGAGATGGGAGGTCTTAGAATTAGTATATTTCAAAACAAAAGCCCAGTTCCAAGTATAGGATATCTCCATAGTTGGGTAGGGAGGCCCTGGATGTCACCAAGACAATACAGGTGCATTTCATTCTTCTTGGCTTCCCATGAAAATTAATCGATAAGACCTTATTGCTGAAGACACCACACATCTTGAATATGTGATATAGAGAATTCAAGCTGGAACTGAGTTGGAAGCTTCCTTTTGATGCTAAGCTTTTATAGTATCAAATGGTGTTATTCAGGCTGCTGAGGGAGAAAGGCATCAATAACCATCCTGCCAGGCCAGATGGTTTCATGCTGAAATAGTGGCACAACTGTGGTGGGAGCAACCAGTGCTGACTTATTATATTTCAGGCCCAATCCAAAAGATAGAATCCACCCCTAACACTATAAAGTTATTAAAACAAGCAAACACATATCTGTGGAGGTCTTAGTCCCTTGAGAGAAGCTACTATGCTGCTTAGCTAAACGAATGTAGTATTAATGCCCTTCTAAATATCAATGTTTATACTTCAGACAAAGGCTACCTTCAGCCTTCATCAGAAAAGCCTCTATTTGCTATGAATGGAGGTGAATGCAGACACACAGCTGTGTAGGATACTGAGAATAAGACATGGTTGAGTGCTCATCCCTATGAGTAGATATTTATATCACACTCTTGAGGCTCCAGGAACATTGTGGAAGAGGAAGTGGAAAGAATGTAGAGACAGAAGATGTGGAGAAGGGCTGTGAAGGGCTTTCTTCTAAGCATGACATGACCATAGCCATCAGGAACTCACAGCACCTGTACCTCCTGTCTATGGACCCACACAAGTAGAGTCTTCCCATCAGTTACTATTCATGGGGAGGCAGCTCACAGGGACAGTACCACTTACTGCTGAACTATTGGCAAATAATAGATTATAGGGATAAGGGAAGTATATATTCCATCTGTATGCCTGCTGGTGAGCTCACTAGGTTTTACTGGATAGTGCAAAACCTAGCACAGTTGGTCCCAGTTAAACTCTGTGGGAAACAAAGCAAAACTTTATGAATGTGGAAAAGAGATTTGTATTAAAGAAGAAGGCCTGCCAGGAGTAGGAGGAAAATAATAATGTGTGTTTAGGGTAGAGTTACTCAAACATATTGTATGCATGTATAAAATTGTCAAGAACAAAATTTATTTAAAAATTATGTATGGATTTGAGATTGAGTATCTCATGTTGGCAAAATCCCTTCATTTTAAAGCTGAGTTATGCGCTGGGCATTGGTGGCACACGCCTTTGATCCCAGCACTTGGGAGGCAGAGGCGGTCGGATCTCTGTGAGTTCGAGGCCAGCCTGGTCTACAAAGCTAGTTCCAGGAAAGGCGCAAAGCTACTCAGAGAAACCCCGTCTCAAAAAAACAAAACAAAACAAAACAAAACAAAAAGCTGAGTTATTATGTGAACTGGAGCCAGATGCTTTGTGCATCTCAAAATCTGTCATTTCAAGGGTAGTGGGGGAGGAAATCAGGATACAGGACTGAGAAAATGGGGTTTAGAGTATGTGGTGATTTGGATGTGATGTGTTCCATGATAACGCTCATGTGATGAAGGATTAGTCCTGCAGCAGTATTCAAAGGTGACTGGTCCTGAGGGCCATGAATTTATGAATGACACCATACACTAATGCAGTCATTAATGTGAGTACTGAGAATGGTAACTATATGAGTGTCCATCGGAAGAAGCAGGGCGCTGGAGGGATGTCCTGGAAGAGGACATCTTGCATGGACTTCATTCCTTTACCTCCTCTCCTCCCCTCCCCTCCCCTTCCATTCCTTCCCTATCTCTCCTCTCCTCCTCTTCCCTCTTTCTCCTCTCCTCCCTGGCTCTCCCTCTAACTCCTGCTCTCTCACACCTCTCTGCTTCAGAGGCACCAGGTGAACAGCCTCCTCTCTCACAAGCTCCCCATCCATGCTATCCTGTTTCATCTCTGGCACAAAAAGATGGAGGCAGCTGCCCCGGGACTGAAACTTGGTTCTAAGACCATGAATCAATACAAACCTTCCCATTTTAAGTTATTTTTCTCACATATTTTTTCACAAGAGGGGATAGCTGCTGACCTACACAGCATCATAGTTTAAACTGTCGTCAGACCACTTGCTTTGGATTTACCAAAAGCCACATAACTAATCTTGCTATTTCATGACAGCAGAAATTGATGACAATACACCTTTCCCAAGTCATTGTTGTTCTTCTGCCTTTGGGATATCTGGACCTAAACTAATTTTACCTGGTTTTAGGAAGGCTTCCCATATGAGATTCATATGCTTCTTGTCTCTGATTTGCAGCTTAATCCCCAAACCAATGCGGCCAACAAAGATCTCAGAGAAGAGCTGTGATTCTCCAGGGTTCCGGTAGCACAGCTTTAGTTCCTGAAGAGAGAAGGAATTACTATGTGAGAATGAACTACTCATCTTGTGAAGGAAGGCAGTCCTCATCCCCATACTTTCTTCATCTTGCACACCAGATCAGATACTGGTTATCTTTTGCACTGAGGTAACCCACAGCTTTGGAATACACATCTTTACTCAGAAGGTTAAGGACCCAGATGGGACCTAATCATGCTGTTTTTTTTTTTTTTCTCATCACTCTGACAAAAACCTGACAGGAAGCAACTTGAAGAAGTGTTTATGTTGTTCAGTTTGGTGGTGAGAAATGCATGGAAACTGGGACTCCATTCTTGGTGTCAGGAGATTGTGGCAGGTCTTATTATATCCCAGATGCTCAGCAAATCATACAGTGAGGTAGGGAGCAGGGTATGGGTATAATCCTCAAGGCTTGACACTAATGAGCTGTTTCTGATGGCCAGGTCTCATGTATTTGTTTCCACATACTCTCAAAATATTACCACTGTGTGGGGAGCACATGTTTAAACATTTACATATGTAGGAGACATTTCAGATTCAAAGATTAACATCCACAGATGAGGGAGAGCTCATCCTGAAAGTCCTGCTCACACAGCCTAATCCAGTGCTTGCTCTTTAAGCCATAGTTAGATGGACTCTCCTCTGTGCCATATTGACTTTAATTCCCCATTTCTCCAGGTGCAATCTGCATTCCTGTATGATCCCTTAAATTGCTTTCCACCTAACTGTGATGTATTCTTGCTCATCTCAAATCTCAATTGTTTTCTCCGCAATCTCAATTTGCTGCAAAACTTTGTAACCTGCCCCCACAGGGTTCCCAAGCCTGGTTTCTGACCCTGAAGAGTAGCAAATACCTGGGTGCTCACCTTTGGGATGATTTCCAGCTTCTTGGAACCAGATAGGATGTAGCGGGAGCCAATGTAAAGAGAGTCTATTGGGGGCGGCTTGTTTATTCGAACAAAATAGAATTTCATTTCCTCCTCATCAATGGCCTAGGGAACAGACAGCAATTTATCTAGATTGCTGGGCCACAACATCTGGTCTGAATACCATAAGATGATATATAGTACATTTTTGTGGGATTGGCTGGTGACACCTCCAAGCTACCCTATGTTCTGTGATACAGATTGTTGAATTATTGGCTCTTTTAGCATTCACTTTGGGAGCAGGGTAGCTGCCACAGAAGAAGGGAGCTGGCTACAGATTGTGCATGGAGAATTTCCATCCTTCTGACTGGTAGAAAGAGGCGAACGAAGGATGTTTAGGGATTAGTAATTGGGCATCAAAGACACTCGGGGGTGACTCTGGTGGAGGGGGCCACTAGAAGGGCAGAATCTCTCTCTCTCTCTCTCTCTCTCTCTCTCTCTCTCTCTCTCTCACACACACACACACACACACACACACACACACACACACACACGTTCCCCTTATAGAACTATTAAGAATCTCTCCAAGGGGCTCACTAGTTGCATCTCAAGTTTTCTCTCAGCCCACCCTTGACTCACTTTAGTGGTCCTCAGTGTTACCTTCCGAATGGTGCAGTCATTAGGGACCAGGTAAAGGTGAAATGTCACATCTTTGAGACTGAGGTGATAGTAGATCAATGTGATGGAAGTGATTCGGATGAAGCGTCCCAAAGTAGGAATCTTTCTCATTAGAACTCCCACTGGGGAGAAGCTTGGGTTTTCCAGCACTACATAATGATGCTCCACTCTGGTGGGCGTTTCTAGGACCATCCCATGTTTTTTAAAGTGGGCCACATGGAACCGGGAGATGCCCACCTGTTGCTCTGTGAAAGAACAGATTTAATTAAGTAGATTTAATACTTCCATTGAGCCATCCTTGGCTGGAAAAATAGCACCCTAGGATTTAGAATGACTGTGGTGGTTTGCATGAGAATGGCCACGATAGTTGGTGGAATTGTTTGGGGAGTATTAGGAGGTGTGGCCTTGTTGGAGGAGCTAGAAATTTCAGAAGATTGTGGTGTTTCCAATTTTCTTTCTCTCTCCTCCTTGACAATAAGCAAGCTCTCAGCTACTGCTCTAGTGCCAGGGATGCCTGCTCCCTGCCATGATGGTCATGGACTCACCCTCTGAAGCTGTAAGTGCCAATAAAATCTTTCTTTTATAAGTTGCTTTAGTTATGATTTCTATTTAGTTTGTATTTATGTTTTGATAGTATGAGAAAAACTATGATGAAAATTTAAGTTCTATTAATTAACGTCCAGTGACAGCACAGCAGAACTATCAACTGTTTCCTCATCATCAATCACCATGCCAGTGAGGGTGAGTGTGAGCTGTTGCCAGTGGTGACTCATGCAGACTGACCCTCATTGGAGGCAGTTTACCCTTGGTCCTGTCTAGCTGATAGGGTAGCATTTACAGTGGAATGGAGCCTCTTCATGGTCTCATCCACAGATGCTATAAAGAATACAGCCTCAGAGGCAACTGTCAGAAACTTCACAATCAGCAGGTTCTTAGAGGTGCTGCCATCACCAGCTTCAGTGTCTTGGGTTTGGCAGAGTCCTCTAAATTCTTAGAAGCAGAATAGAGTTTTACTGCTATGAAAGAGGCCCAGGGTACCTTTGTTCAATGAAGACAAGTTGGATGGATCTATGGAATAGTTAATGTCAAAAGTGAACTTGATGAAATCTAGAATCAACTTGTATATAGGTCTCAGGGAATGATAGGAGGAGATTATCTTGATTGGATTAGTTGAGTGTGGAAGACCTATTCACTGTGTGTAGCATCATTCTATGGACTAGGACCCAGGGCTGTTTAAAATGGAGAAGGTCACATGAGCACAAGCATTCACTGTTCTCTGCTTGTTCTGTTGATACAAGTTACCAGGTGCCATAAGCTTCATGTTCTCAGACTTCTGTGTCTTGATGAACTGTTACTTTGGTCTGTGAGGAAAACAAGTCCTTTCTCTCTTAAGTTTCTTTGGTCAGGTATTTTTGTGAGTTATAAGTAAAGCAAGTTGGGTAGAAAATTGATATCAGGATCCATATTTGTGCTGCAATAAATCTAATCATGTGATTCTTCAGCTTTGGAACCGTTTTGTGGCTGGAATGGGAATGCTGAGAGCAGAGCTTATGGGGACATTCGGGTGGAAGCAGGAAGACAAGAATGCTGAGAGAGACAGAGGAGGCCAGTCCAAGACTTTGCAGAGAGTAGCAAAGTTTCTATTGGGAACTGTAAAAGGATCCATTTGTCCAACAGTTTTGTTAAGAGTCTAGATTTATTGTGTTAATGCCCTGAACATGAGTGAAGATGAATTTAAACACAAGGGGCTAATTTGGAAGGAGAAGTTTCAGGACAGAAAGCACCCAGAATGACTCTACACAGCTGCTGTAGCTGTGAGAGAGCAGTGTCACTAGGGGAAAGCTGCAGCAGGTGACACCAGGAGAGGGGTCCTGAGGACAATCTCACGCTTCACACACTCATCTTGTGAAGATCCACATTAATTTAAAGGCAGAAAGCCTGAAGTCATGGTGTTCCCTGTTCCCCAAATGAAAATGCAAGGAAGTGTTTCCGATGGTCAGCACATCTTACAGCTGTGGTCCAGGGGAGGAAGGAGAGGCTACATCTTAAATTGTCAACAGAACTTGGCAGTGACTTTCCTATAGCTTTTTTAGACATGAAAGTTGCTAGATTGAGGGGTCACTGAGTCATGCTGCACAGTTTCAGATAGCAGGCGAGGCCAGGCAATGTGCCTGAGTCAAAGATCCTGTAAGGATCTTGAGAGCTCATTCTATGGACCTTTGAAAGTGAAGCCTAAGGTGGGATGGACATCCTAGGATGTTGGAGAAGCCAGAACCAGAATTTTTTTTTTTTTTTTTGTTCTACAGAATAGAGAGATGGCCTAAGGAGAGGTTGTGTGTGCTTCATGTGGTAAAACTAGAGTGGTGGAGCTACCTATGCCCTTTGGAGTCCAGTGAATGACATCATGAGCTGCATAGTGGACACGGATCTGCAGAAGTTGGTGTTTATGCTGATGGAGTTTTGTCTTGCAGTGGTCTGATCATTCCTTCATTCCCTGATTCTTCCAATTTTGAGGGCAATGTTTATTCTGTGCCATTGTATGTTGGAAGTATGTAACTTGTTTTTTTACTTTATAGAAGCTCATATTTAAGACAATTGTCTTGAATCTCAAATAAGAGGTGGTCTTTATAGGCTTAGACTGCTGGAATTACTAAGGACTATGGGGACCTTAGAAATTATATTTTGCTTTATGAGACAAAACTGAAAATTTAGAGACATGAGGTAGGTAGAAAGTTATGAATTAAAGTGATGTGCTTGGATGTCAAGTTGACATTGGGTAGAATCATGATGTTGAATCTCACTTGTCAACTTGATGGAATCCCTGCTAATGGAGGCACTGCTCTACAACCCACCATTTGCCTGTCCCTTCGGCACTGAGTTGGCTTCCAACTTTGTCCATGACAAACAGTGTTTCAATGTGTGTTCTTTAGCAGAGAGCATTTCTATTTCACTCAGGTGAGTGCTTTGGAATCAATTATCACCAGGAAATGAGACAATGAAACTGCTCCTGAATAGAGGGGTACAGCTTAGAATTTCCATCAATGACATGCCAGCTGATAGTTTCACATGGAACCACAGAGGACTAAAAATGTCCCCTGTGTGACAGTTCTGGGCCTTTCACCCTGGCTTTCCCCAAATCAGCACCGGAACCTCAACTTGCCTATGCCTTCTGCTGTGTTATTTTGACATAGTCCCAGAAGATGCTGTACCTCTCCAACTTCCCTTCTTCCTAGGGTAAATGCTAGTCATGACCTTCCCAGATTGAGGGAAATGAGAGGTGCTGGAGTTTTCATTGTTAAGACCAGAAGTTTCCTGAGCCACCTAAGATGACCACGTAAGTTTTTCCATTTGTTTTCTCATTTTGGGTTTTTGGATACAGGGATTCACTATGTATCTCTAGTTGGAAGTCACAGCACTCTTGCCTAGCCTTAGGAACTCTGGGACCACAGGTATGTGCCACCCCCGTCCCTGTGACTATCCTTCCTACACATATTGTCCTTCTATAAACTTTAACAGAATCACATATTTTGAGTTTTCCAACTGTGTGGTTTTCTGATCTGAAAGTGGGAGTAAGACACAGGAAGGTGGTGGCCTGCAGGGAAGAGCTTGAGTGGTGACTGGGGGTAGTGTTGTTGGGGAGACCAGGAGCTCTGTGGGGTCCTGCTGGACTGGCCTCGTTAGACACACTGGGGAAACATCATCCGGGTAGCAGTGCTCCTTTGTCAGGGTCTCATGTGTTTACCAATGTGACTATTGGTTTTACTTCTTTTGTGAGTTCTTTTCAGCTGAGTCCTGCTTGTTTTCTTCATCTTCATTTGTGTTCATCTGTTGGCCTTGACATTTAGTGTGAACATTTTAATCTGATGGATGCTTTGTTTTCTATTCACGGGTTCTTCTATCAGCTGGATCAGTCTGTGTTTCTTCTTTAGTTTTTATGACTTCTTCACCTGTCAGGTTTCCCCTCTTGACCTACTCCTCATCTTCGTCACCATGAACAAACACCATCTTCCTCTGCTGTGGGCTGGATTCTCCTGGTCTCTATGGCGGGCCTATTGCTGTGCTCCTTGAAGCAGAACAGGAAGTTCAATCATTAGCAACTTGCACAACACCTGGTTCCTCGTTGGTGCTTTTTCCTTTTAGTAAGCAGAGTCTGGCTGTGTCGTCTAGGCTGCTCTTGGATTCTAAAATCTCCTGCCTCAACCTCAGGAGACCTGGGTACAGACATATAGTAATGGGTTTCTTTATAAGATCTTTCACTGAGAACATTGTATTTACTAAAACATTTTCCTTTTGGTCATATGATGTGGTTGATAAGTTCCTATCAGTGGGAGCAGGTTGTCTCTGACTCTTTTTTTCTGTTCTCAGGACCATTTTCCTCCTACTGAGGTGCCTCGTCTACCTTTGATATGAGGGTTTGTGATTAGTCTTGTTGAAACTAGTTATGCTGTGTGTGGTTGATATTACTTGGACCCTGGCTCTTTTCTGAAGGGGAAAAGAGGACCAGGGGATCTGGGGGAGAGAGGAAGGGACAGGTAACAGTGAGGAGTGGAGAGAGGGGAGGCTGCAGTTGGGGTGTATTTTATGAGAGAAGAATAAATAAAAAGAAAAAAAAATCTTGTGAAGGAATCTTTGAAGATCATGGAGGTTGGGACACTGGATGAGCCCCCCCCCCCTTTCTTAGGAAAGCCCTCTTCTGTTGCTCCAGTTCTCGAATGGAATCTGGTGACATCATTTTTCCCTGCCTGCAGCAGTGTAAAGGCTTACAGTGTTAGACCCTGGGTACCAAATGATCCTTGTTAGTTTCCTTAGTCTTACTTTGCAACAATCTCTTCAAATTTCTCAGTTTATTCTCAGTTCCCTGCTGGGCCCCCACAGCACATGTTGGGTAATGAGCACTTAATAATCACCAGCTAATATTGGTACTGAGGACCTACACCAGGTAAAACAGAAATAAAATCATGAGGCTGGGAGACATGTGCTTCAAAGAAGATACATCAGACAAGAAGAGATGACAAAACATCTCAGTGTCCACCTTCATAACCTTTTCTAGCCTGCTAAGGAAGCCATGAGACCTTTCCACATCACTATCATTCTATAGTCTGCAATAAGACCTGTCAACTCCTTCCATTACCACCACCTGACTCCTTATGCTTCGCTTGGTTACCTTGGAGATCCACAAAATGAGGGAGGTACACAGCAGTCACAACTCCCTGCTTAGTCTTGATGTCAAACAGAGGCCCAGCCACCATGTAACGGTGCTTCAAGGGAGTCTTGTCCAGGTATTGGCTCCAGACACAGAATCCAATCTCAATGGTCACTGCCCTTTTCACCACAAAGCGGAGTCCTGTGTTGGGACAGTAGTAGGAACCAGGCACAGGGAACTGAACTCTAGAAGAGGGAGGGGCAGACACCAGTGAGCATCAGCTCTGCTCCTCTGCTGGGTACAGACTCAGTGCAGGGCTGGGGACACAGCAGACTTCATCCAGATGGCTCTGAGTTCTGGTTCCTCTGCTGTCTGTCTGTGGATCCCTAATTAAGTCATTTAACCTTCAAATCTGTTTCCTCATCTGTACATAGGGGTAACAATGACAACACCATCTTACAGACCTGTGAGTACTGAGTGATCTAGAGCTACAGGTAACACACACCTGGAGCAGTTAGATATGCCTGTGATGATGATGAGGGTGATGTAATAGATCTCTCTCTCTCTCTCTCTCTCTTTCTCTCTCTCTCTGTCTCTCAACTATGGGGTAGGCATAGTGAAATATTTGTGGGTAAATGTTATTATAAAAGCTGAAGTTCTGTCTTAACCTTGGGGAGGCATAGTGAAATGTTTGTGTGTGAAGTCACCTGATGTCCTGGACTCACAATACTGTGACAGTGATGACAAAGGATGAATGGGAGTAGTTGAAGCAAACTTGAAAAAATGGTTGCTGAAGGTGAATTATTGGACAGGGAAAAGCTTATGTTCTCCAGTTTTGTAAATGTTTGAAAATTTTATGAAAAACACCCCTGTTTTTAAAACAGCCCAAATGTCTTATTCCAGTCCTTGCCTTGCCTCTTGGGTTGGTGATGGGGGCGGGGGACACAGTCGAGACTAGGTGGGTGTTATCTGTGGGGATCCCTTGTGGAAAGTGTGGAAAGTCAGCCTTTGCCAAGCAGAGCTCACTTACCGGTACAGGTTCCTCTCTCTGTCAACCACCTCAGTAGCCACAGACCCTGTAGGGCCCCAGAAGTCATCTTCAGTTCCCAGTAGTTCCAGGTGCTTGTCTCTTGGAGAGTCAGGAGCAGAAGGATGGAAGGACTCTGGAGGTGTAAATTGTAAGTACCACTCCTCTGGAAGAGGCTAGGAAGTGGTCACTCTATGTCTCCTCAACCCTCCTTAGTACCAGCTGAACTCTGTTTCCAGGTTGGCCAGCCTATGTTTTACCAGGAAGTGTGTCTTCAGACTGTTGCTGTTCCTGAGTTTACCTGTATTCTATCTATCTATCTATCTATCTATCTATCTATCTATCTATCTATCTATCCACTACATACACATATATACATACATACATACATATATATATATATATATATATATATATATATATATGTATGTATGTATATATATATGCACACACATTTCATATATATATTTGTATTGTTTTCTTTCAACTGCTTGTCTTCTGAGTAACTCTACCACCCTAATATCTGCTCCCTACCCAACTGTTGTGTTTCATTTCCTATTGGTCCAGTGTGTTGATTTTCCTAACATGTCTTCAGTGGGTAGGTTGTGAAAAGACCTCAATGAAAAGATGAATGATCAGGGATGGGGAGGTGATTCCCAGGCCATAGCAGCTCAGAATGAGACAGGGAGCCCTGTTACAGAGCCTGATGCAAGCCAGAAATTGATAGAGGGGCAGCACCAGCCCCCAAGGCTGAGAGAAAAGGAAGCAGTTCTCTGTCTGTGTTCTAGTTGAGGAAAATCTTTATAGGGTGGGGCTCTTTGTGGAGAACTGTAGTGTTCCATGTCAGAGACAGGGGCATAGAAATGATTTCCAGCACACCTGAGATCATGTCTTCTATATGTGACAGGGATGCTGCACCCATGAAATCTTAATAATATTGCTGCCTCTACAAAATCTGCACAATGACAACACCAGCTGTCATGCTAATGTGGATGGAGAAAATCTCACAGGTCCCAGCTACTGATAACAGCTGCTAGAGAAGTATAAAATCAGTCCTCTTCAGAAAGAACTCCATAATAGGTTATCCAATCCCAATTGTCAGCCTTAAACATATATACATGACCACCTTCAAATGGGGTCATTAGGTTGTATTAATATATACATATTCATACATATGTGTATTCACACATATATTTAACAATAATATTTAAGAAGACTTTATGAATTAAAGAGAGAGGTTGTAGGTGGGTCACAGGAAGACAGAGTGGGCAGATAGAGGGGTAGAAATGATCTAAATACAGTACCCATATTCATGTTTAAAATTCTAAAAAAATCAAAAACAAAATAAATTTTTAAAAGAAAAAACAATGACTTCCCCCATATATGTCCCTTCATCTGGTATTCATGATGCTTGGTGTCTGAACCCATCACATACCTCCCTGTAGTCTCTGCCACTTAAATGAGTTTGGGTTATCATCCATTTCTTCTCCATCCATGCTCTTAGGATCCATCACAAGTGGCTTCCTAAACACAAATGAGTTCTTTTCCTCAGATGTCAGGGAAAACCAGGGAAATTGGGTTCTGTACCAATATTCCCAAATAAAATCTAAGTCATTTGAACTTGAACTCAGTCCTGTGCTTCTTCTCATGGCTGTTATCTCTAGGAATGCCCCCATCCTCCTGGGTGTCTATACCCCA
Source organism: Onychomys torridus (assembly GCF_903995425.1). NCBI lineage: Eukaryota > Metazoa > Chordata > Mammalia > Rodentia > Cricetidae > Onychomys > Onychomys torridus. Next base: position 59,663,948 of record NC_050450.1, read on the forward strand.
GAACTGGGATCATCTCACCTCCTCCTTTGCTTGAGTTTGAATGTGTATCTCAATGTTCATACATTTGTAATTTAATCCTCAAAGCTACAGTGCTTACAGGATGTAGGATAAGACACTATGAGATCATGAGTGCTCTGCTTTAACAAAGGAGTTAATGTCATCATCATAGGAATAGATTCCTGTGGCCTGACAGGACTTGTCACTAAAGGCACCTTGGCCTCTCACTCTCAGCCTTCCCAATTGCACAGTAGGGTGGAACAGGAAGGACTTCTCTAGATACAGGTTCCATGCCCTTACCCTTCCCTGTATCCAGAACTGCAAGAAATAATCTATGTTCTTTATGTTAAGTGTCCAGTGTCAGACATTGAGTTACATTTGCACAAAACAAACTAATAATCACTCACCCTGAATGTCAATCACCTAGACAGTACCACCAAAATCTCTCTCCTTTCTGTTCTCTATTCTCCCCTCCACAGACTCCATCCTTGTCCCAGTATGGAGTGAGCAGTGTTCTGAACCACTGAAGCATCCTCTGACAGGCATCCCTGCTTCTGATCTGGTCTCTGCTAACTTATTTTCTACATAGTAGGTGACCATAAAAAGTGGGTGAAGATGCCCCTTCATGGCTGAGGCACTGGAATGCCTTTCATTTCCTCTAGGGAGAAACAGAAACTTCTTACCATGGTTCAGAGTTCTTGCTGTGGCCCCGGTTCCTCTCCAGGCCCTCCTATGTCATCCTTTCCTGCTCACTGACCTCTAGACAAGTGGCTCTAAAATTACTGTGTTAAAATGTCACCTGGACAGCCTGCTAAATCAGAGAGTTCACTAAAAGAAGCTACCTCATTGGAGATTCTGAGACAGCAGGGACGGAATGGGACCTGAGAACCTGCATTTCTGTGGAGCTTCCAGATGACGGTGAGGTAGAGCAGATAGTTCCACACATGGTTTCCTGTCCCTCGATGAGCTACTCTCTCTGCACCCTTAGAATCTCTGTATGCCTGGAATTTTCTTCTTCTAGGCTCATCCTTCATTTCCAATCTTTGAGAATTCGCCTCAGCTCACCTCAGCTTTCGATGAGTTCAGAGAGACCAACACTGTGATAATATGCTTCCCAGGTACAATTATGTGACTGTGGGGGAACAAGTGTCTCCTCCCTGCTGGCCTAATAACAAATGTTCATGCCTGTGTTGCTTACTGATGGGCACTCAGATCTCAAAACATTGTATGATGCACAGTGGGTCTTCAGGAATGTCTGTTCAAGGAGTGCCTGACCCTCCTAAGTCTTTAGTATACCCTCCATTTCAAGTGTGTCATAGCAGCTAGGAACTTGAAAACAGATGGGATTCATGGTCATGAACTGAAATGTGCCAAAGTGGGAGACCATGAGGCTTCAGCACAGTCTTTGGAGTGGAAGATGACTTTCCTGTTCTGTGGTTTTCCCATTACACAGTGTGTGTGTGTGTGTGTGTGTGTGTGTGTGTGTGTGTGTGTGTGTGTGTACATGTGTCTGAGTATTGGAGCTGAAGCATTGATACACTTTGTGTTGTTTTTTTTCCCCTCTAAGAGTCTTTCTGTCTGTTTCTTTCTCTCCTTGGTGTGGTAACTATTTTCATTATCTAGTGGTCTGGATTTACTGCTGGCTACTGTTATCTACTATTATCACACTTGTTGTGCCCAAAGACAACTCACCATTAACTCAGCTTTTCATATTATTTTTTCCCAATTGAAGAACTTAAGAAGGTATACTATATAATTTTATTTTTGAACTTATACAACCATAACACACACACACACACACACACACACACACACACACACACACCCCTACCTCACTTTAATTGGTGTGGTTCTCAGTTTCTTACTGGCTCTGCTTGTTCTTTCTCATCATCACAGGACACTTTTCCCATCTCTCAGCTCATCAGAAGCCACATAGTGCCTGGGTTAACCAATAGGAGTAGGAGTTCTGTGTCCACCCCTTACCATGTGCTGGAGATAAGCAGCCGTGGATTCTTCACCTCCAGAGCCCTGAGCTCCATCATCACCTGGTCACTGAGAGGGGCCTGGTCCAGTCTGTAAGCACAAGAGGGGGATGTTTCTTCTGGGATTCACCACAGGATCAAGAGGCCTCAGGGTCCAGGATCCTGGACTCTGTTGTCTGTAGATGGAGCCAGTGAGGAGCCTTATATAGGCTTATTCAGGATTCAAAACCAGGACAAAGGATGGAGAGTAGCAGGCTGCATAGAGGGAGATGTGTCCATGACACAGTCTCAATGGGGCTGGGTCAGTGTGCAGGGAGATCTGAATTTAGGATGAGGTTCTTGGAACTTTCCAGAGCTGAAATGCGGATCTTGTTCTTTATACCCATACTCCACAGTTCAGTCATTGGTAATAGACTGTCAGGGGAAAGGTAACATGTCCATACATGAGGGGATTCTTGTTGGCAAAGGGCCAAATCAGCATTCCCAGTGCCTGGAGGTCATGGCCATATCCACAAAGGGAATCTGGGCAGCTATTCAAAGTAAACACATAGTGCTGGGATCATGGGTATTTACCCTGAGGGAAAGAGCCTTGGTTCCATGCTCACCTCCCTCCCCTTTCCTTCAGTGCTAAGGGAGGAAGCCTTGTTCTTACACAGCAGCCACTACCCAAGGTCTGCTGGTTCCATTCTTATGATCCTCAAGTTCCAGGATTTCTGGGTGTTAGGGTAGTGACCTCTCTGGTTTCCATATCCTCAGCCCATAATCATAGCTATATCACTCCCATCTGCCTATTGTGAGGCACAGACAAGAATGGAGGGGATGGTTCCTGCACCCATGAGAGGCTGAGCCATGTCAGATGCAGCAGATGCCAGCTCTGAACAGGCTCTTCAGCCTGTGAGAAACAGTCATGGCTGAAAGCAGGCTGGGGAACAAAGGTGCTGAGTAACTGCTCCAGTCTCAGCTCCCAGAGAGGTGGAAAGAAGACTCTTCACTGCCCAACTGCTCCTGTGCATTTGAAATTGAACCAGAGAGCTGGAGAGATGGCCCAGTGGTTAAGAGCACATACTGCTCTTCCAGAGGCCCTGAGTTCAATTCCTAGAACCCACTTCTGGCAGCTCATATCCACCTGTAACTCCAGTTCTGGGGGATTAGACTCCTCTGGTCTCTGAGGACACCTGTACTCACATATACCAATGGTTCTTAACCTGTGGGTTGTGACTTGTGTGTAGAGGTGTCTAATGTCCCTCTCACAGAGGTTGCCTATGGACATTGGAAATATTGACTATTTACATTAAAATTTGTAACCATTATATTATATTATCGTTATAAAGTAATGGAGAAATAATTTTATGGTTTGGGGTCACCAAAGCATGAGGAGCTGTATTAAAGTGTTACAGCATTAGGAAGGTTGAAACCACTGGCATATACATACACAAGATACATGCAATATGATAATAACAACAATAATAAGAAGAATAGAGTTGAAGCAGAAGGCCTAACAGAGGGAAGTCTCAGGGCATAGGTCTGCTGGACTTCTCCTGTTGGTTGGAAGAACCAGAAGACTCTCACTAGAGGGGAAGGGAGTCTCTGTGGTTCTGTGAGCCCATGAAAGGCACTGGCCAGCAACCTCTGGGAAGTTCTTCTAGAAACTGGCTCTGGTCCTGTGCTGGGGAGGTGGAGGCACAGGAGAGGGAGAAGCTCAGAGACATCATGAAGGGGCTGAGTGGAGGACCAGGGTCTCCATGGCTGTAGTTTGGAGGCTTCCCAGCTTGTGTGAAACTCTAGTGCAGGGAGAATGGCACTTTCTGGTACAGAGGACTATCTCAGGCTGCTGGTGTGAAACCTAGTGACTCTCCATGGCTCCAGCCTCTTTCTGTTCCAGAGCTTTCCTCTACCCTCTCTATGTCTGGGCCCTGGCCTCGGCTTGGGCCAAATCAAGTACTACTTCTCCTTCAGGCCTCAGAAAACTCTCCTGAGCCATTCAATAAAGTCCCATCTCTCACAGCATGACATCCTCACAATACTGTTGCCTCCACAGCATGCAGCAGAGCTTGTCAATACAGGCACAGTTACAGATACAGTCATGTGCTGGTGGTTAATCTATGTCTGTCTTTTTTCACATGGCTTCAGGGGGACGGTGCCAAGTATGTTTGTAATTTTATCCCTAGGATCTGGGCTGATATGAATGCATGCATGCATGGATTCATGAACGAATAAATGATTGAAGTATTGTCCTGGAGTAAGGCAAACCTGGGAATCTTTTAGTATATACAGCCTTGCTAATATATATGATTCCACTGTGCCCAGATAACTACATGGTATTATCTTTGTTTTTACATATGTACATTTTGTGTCATTACAATCCATGAGGTGGATATGACATTCTATTTGACAGAAGAGGAAACTGAGTTTTAGAGAAGACAGTGACTTACCCAAGTCCCATGGTGTAAGTGGCACAGCTGGTCAGGAGCGAGGCTGACTGTGCATTATCTGTCTCTTTTCTTTTCTATCTATGTCTTGTCATCTAGTCATGCACCTATGTCTCTTCCCTTGTGTCCTGCCCAGAGGGAATCTCAGGTTATTACTTACCGCAGGATGCTGAGGTTGCATTTCCGACTCCTTATGCCTTCACACAGCATCCTTACACCAAGGTCTCCCAGGTCATTCAGCTGCAGGTCTAGCATAAGCAGGCTAGTGCTAGCCTTGAACACTGAGGCCAGGTCCACACAGTGTCTGAATGTGAGGCCACAGTTGACAAGCCTGCATGGGAAGTGCTCACCATTAGCATCTCCAGGGCTCACTGCTCTTGGAAACTGAGCACAGGTCTCCCTTTGTGAGCTCTGGTGTGCTGTGTTTGGCAGTGTTTAGCTCTTGGGAGTGACCTTTCTAGTCTGGGTGGATAATACATGCTTCCCACAGCTGAGTTGCAGGAACAATGGACTACAGGTTGGGGACCACTGCTCTGCAGTGGCTGACCATGGGAGAGCTCCACAAGGCCCAAGACAGCTCAATGGTGTATTTCAATAATCATCTGAAGTGAAATTCACCAGCCATAGAATAGGGCATGATCTAACCTGTCATGTAAAATCTTAATAAAGGTTGAGTCCATAGAAACAGAGTAGATGGGGGAGTGGGAGGAGGGATAAAAGGGGGATCTGTGGTTGATATGTAAAATGAATCATCATCATCATCATCATCATCATCATCATCATCATCAGAGTAGAAGGCTGGTTACAAGGGCAGAGAGCAGGAGGAAACAGAGAGATGCCATTCCCTGGGCCTGGAGCTTCTCCCCTTGGGTTCCCTTTGTCTCTGTGTTCTTCAGCTCTCCTAGTCCCTTTCTCAGGAAGTTTGCTCCACTGAGTCTGTTTATAGTGGGGTTCCTTGATGAATGCCAGTCTCTCATGATTCCCAGCAACAGAAACCCATTTGTTTATTATAGGCGATCTGGCAGCTGTCACAGGTGTGGTCAAGACAGTTTGATGAATATCTGATAATATGAATCCTCACCCTAGACTCAGGTTTTGCATTTGGTCTCCATTCCTTCCATCCCTGCATCAGGGGAGAATCGAGACCAAACTCACCACAATCCTCTAAGATGACATCCAGGGCATCTCAGGGTCTTACAAAGTCTATGCAGTGCAAAGAGGCTCACTGGATTTCCACTTAGGTCCAGTTCCTTCAGGTTTCCTGTGAACTCAAGAGTGTAGAACAGAATCTTCCAACTGGTATCTGTGATAGGGTTCCACTTGTACCTGAAAGAGAGATATGGTGAGGGGGCATCAATGAGGGATATAACTTGTGTGTGCATGATCTGAGGTATACAGTCCCACAAAGTGGATTAGGTTTCTCTTATACTGAGCACCAGGCCTCAATATGCCATCTCAGGATTCATCAGTCTTTACATGCTCCTTTGCTCCAGCATCTGCATCCTCTCCTCTGGGTGGTTCCTCATCTACATCCTTATCATAGAATGCTGTGTTCTCATTTTGTATGTCTGTTTCTGTCTGGCCAAGGTGTCCCACAGGGTATGAACTGGTGGCTGGCATCTTTTATTTTTAATCTACCGTACTAAGCACAGGAGGAGGACCTTGGTAACTCAGACAGTCTTCTTCCTTTTGATGTGACTATAACTGCTTTCATTTGGAACAGAATTCTAGAGCTCATGAAAGAAAATTGGAAAGGGAGGTGGGAAGAGAGCTCAGCAGAGATGGCTGAGCATGACTGTGGTGGGATGTTGAACATGAGTATAAACACTACAGATGTGCTGTTTTACATGGTCCCTGCCTCTCTACAAGAATAGAAGAGTACAGAGAAGAGAGAGAGAGAGAGAGAGAGAGAGAGAGTCAGAGTGATAGTATATTTCTTTAATGTGAAAAACCAAGCATACGAAGTCAGGAAAATAGTGAGTTCTAAGCCAGCCTAAACTACAAACTGAAGAGGCTAGGAGCAGCTCCAAGCCTGGCCTGTGCAACATTCTATCCCAAACACTACAAACAGAACAAAATAGCAAACTCAAAAAACAAAACAAAACAAAACAAACAAAACAAAACCAACCCCAGAAACACTGATGAAAAGTAGCCAACTTTAACCATAACAAAAATTATAGTATATTTCATTCCAATTGTACCAGACCAAAGAATGTCAAGGAAACCAAATACTAAATTTTGAAAGATGGTGCTTTTTAAAAAACTTTATTTATTTTTTAACTTTATGTGCACACTTGTATTCCTCTCTGTCTGTGTGCACTCTGTACATGCAGAAGCCTGCAGAGGATAGATTCAGTGTCTTGGATCCTCTGGGCTATTGTTTTTTTTCTAGGTTTTTTTCCCCATTTTTTTATTAAGAAATTTTCTACTCACTCCACATACTATCCACAGATCCCCCCTCCTCCTTCCTACCCCCCAGCACTCTTTCTCAAGCCACCCCAAATCCCCACATCCCCCAAACTGAGGTCTCCCAGGGGGAGTCAGCAGCGCCCAGCACACTGAGCCTAGGCAGGTCCAAGCCCCTTCTCACTGCACCAAGGCTGTGCAAGGTGTCACACCACAGGCACCGGATTCCAGAAGCCTGCCCATAGACCAGAGCTCTGGGACTATTGTTAAAGGTGGTTGTGAGCTATCTGTTGTGGGTGCTGGGAATGGATCTACATTCTTTACAAGACCAGCAAGTGATCTTAAACATGGAACCACTCCCCTAGCCCTCAAAAGATGGTAGTTTTGTTGCATGTTAGTATTTGCACTGACTGAATGTGGAACTTCAGAATGTATTATTCAAAAGTCAAGATGTGCCATTAAGAGCCCCACACAGAAATTGTTCACCTTGCCATCTTTGATGCCTTAATTCCCTGGGTTGGTCCTCTCCGTTCCCTTGGCTTTGGCCAGTCTCTACCTCTCAAGTGCTTCCCTTGCGAGCAATGGCCTCCTGCTTGTCTCCCTGCCTTGTCTGGCTGTCTTTTCCTGTCAAGTTCACTTTCTCACTAGCAGTTGAAGTCTCTCCCTCACCTATGCAGTTTTCCCAGGCTCCCAAGGACACTGTCCTTTTGTAAGCAGGATGGTATTCCCGGTTTCGCTTGCCTTATCTGACCTATCTCTGTACCTAGTTAGAATTCGCCTGAAGGTCCACATCAGACCACTTCTACTTGAAACATTAGTATCAAAGTCATCCAAGGCTCACTTGTATATAACCATAGATACTTAGTAACAACCTTAAATGGCTAAGAACAGAAAAATGGTCCAAATGGCCAAGATATTCTCAATAGGGAACATTGTAATGCCATTCAGAATGTTAACTAGACTTTCAGTAACCAGAGAAGACAGTCTAAATTCATCAAGAATATAACCATGAACATAAGATACTATGTGGCTCAGTTATATGGTAGAAAAGGTTATAGAAAAAAGATTAATAGGTATTCCTCAATTCTTTACTACATGCATTGTACAAAATCTAGGATCTTGAGATTCCTAACTGTGGTGTTTTGAATGAGATGTGACCAAGAGTCATGGGTATTTGAATGCTTTGTCCTCAATTGGTAGGACTATTTAAGAAAGCTTAGGAGGTATGGCTTTGTGTAAGGAAATATATTACAGGGGGAAGGGTTTAAGTTCCAAAGTCCTGAGCCATTCCTCATACACCCCTTCTGCTTCCTGCTTGTGGTTCAAGAATGATCTCTCAGCTGGAGTTCCAGTCACATCCTTTCCCTCTGCCATGATGGACCCTGATCCCTCTGGACCATAAGCCCAAATAAACTCTTCTATAAGTTGTCTTGGTTATGGTGTTTTATCACAGCAACAGAAAATTAACCAACACACTAGGCAATCTGTCTATCAATGAGTTACATCCTTAGCCCTTAATATTTTGAGACAGTGTCACAATATGTAGCCCAGGCTGGACTGGGACTTCTGACCTTCTTGACTCAGCTTTCTGAATTTGGGAAGAGAGGTGTGCATGACCAAGTTCAGTTAATCCAATTCTTAATGCTGTCCTCTCTGAGACATGGAATTCTGGAGGATACTAATTTATTTTGTTTGGATAATTGATATATCTTACTATTCTACAACAAGTATGTTTTTAATTAGGTCCTACTATTCATATAAAATGAGCCATTGAGACAACTTCCCATATGTGTATAACACAGTTTGATCATCTCTGTGCCCTCTGACCCATTTCTTTCTCCTCTTCATCCTCTTCCTGTTCTCTAACAGTTGCTCCACTACTTTTGAGTCATTTACTTTTCATGTGGGCTTTTGTTGTGTTGTTCAGATTGGTGTCAAAGCCAGAACTTAAGGAGTCTCCCAGTTTTAGCCACCAGAATGACGGGATTTCAAATGTATGTCGGCCAAGTCCTGCTCAGCTTATCCGGGGAAAAGCTTCAATGTGCAGAAACAGAAGACTCAAAGGAAAACATCTCTTCCCTGAGAATCTCTCCCTTTCTGGTCCACTTGAGCGAACATTCTCTTCTCTGATACCTGGTGTGCGCCTGATCATTGCGAGAGTCACACCCCATGTAATTAGTGTACTTGACTGCCTTAGCTCCACTTTTTGATGTCCTCATGGAAGCAACTGTATTTTTCCTCCTGTAATTGATTGGTAGGGCCTGCCATGAATGAGTGCTTAATGAATATTGATGGTGTGAATCATCTAGAGGGGAGAGACATATCCTGATACCGAGTCACCAATACAGCACAGTGGAAGGGGAAGCGTACCTTGCTACTGGGATTGGTAAGAAATTAGGACTGCTTCAGGCTGACTGCCAGGGTCTGAATGCCTTCACTGATAAAAGCTGGTAGTGAAACCAAGGTCACAGTCATGGGCAAGGAGGATGGTGCCTGCAGGAGCTGAATGAGCAGTTTCTCAGAGAGAAAGCATGGTAAGAGAGAGGACCAGTAATTGTGGGCCATTTGAACCTTGTGAATGGTGAAGGTAATTTGAATCAGAGAAGGTGGGTGATTCTCCCTGAGGGATGGGAGAGATAAAGGCTCATAGCACCAAATAGAGAAAGGTGATCAGATTCAGCAGTTAGATGCCTCTGGTAACCTGTATCCTGCTGCCCTGGAACCAGCTAAGAGTGCTGCTGGTGCTCAGAACATGTGTGCTGATGGGATCCACAGGGACGCTGGAGAGAGGGCTGTGTCTAGATACTCACAGAACCATCCTGGGGGCTTTCAGGGTTTGTCCCTGATATCCATCCCAATTCAGCTGAAGCCTCTTCACATGGTGGCAGTACTTAAGGCAGAAAGTGACCACCATGAGCTCCACATCTGTCATCACATTTGTCTTGAACACTGAGTGTGTCATATCTGTCGGGTCACACACCTCTTTTTCTTGAAGATTGTGCATCACCTGTGTCAGGAACTCTTCATTCTGAGTCTCATAAAAACAATGAAACAATCCTGTAGAATAGAGATGTTGGTGCTGGGGCAATGCCCTGGCTTTATCCAGCATTTCCCATAAACTGTGCAGATGTAAGCGGGTGGTTAAGATCTTCCTCGTTTTGTTTACCCCTTGTTTACCCAAAAGGCCAAACAGGAAGTGTATGGTGGGTGCCTCAAACAGGTTTTGCCTTCCATACACTTCTATCAGTGTTTCCACAATTCTGTAGATTTCCGTATCACCATGTTTCTCCTCATTATTCCCCAAGATGCAGGACATTGCTGCAAAGAACTCCTGGAGACACAAGTGGGCAAAGCTATAGCTCAAAGAACTGGGCTGCTTTTGAAGGACTCCCATCTTCAGGAAAAGGGCAGCGATATCCTCAGATAACCCATGTTCCCAGAGATCTCTCTTACTGAACAGAGTCCTTCTTCTCCAGATCCCCTCAGCAGCCAGTGAGCAGAGTCCTCTGAGCTGTGTCTCTAGGGTACACTCTGGAAATGTCTGGAAAAGGTATTTCAGGCAGAGAGCTGTGGTGGTCTGTGAGGTCAGTGAGAGGTCTCTTCCCTGCTCCATCTGCTGTTTCAGGCAAGTGCAGACCAGCCAGGTCACCCAGGGCACCAGACACAGTGTTGAGAGCACTGGGTTTGAGTCAACCAAGTTAAAAGCTTTAATTGCTTCTATTTTCTTTGAAAAATATCTGTAGATATATTCCTTCTGTCCAGACTCAGAGAAACCCAGGACTTCCACCCAATGTGGCTGCTCCAAGGAAGGAATGAACTTCTGGAGAGCTGTGGTCCTAGCTGTGAGTAGTAAGGAAGCTCCAGGAAGTATGGATTTCCCCAGCAAACTGCCCAGCAGTCTGTACACAGGCTGTGGCTGGCTCCAGTGCAGACAGAGCTCAGGATTCTGCTCCTCCAAGACCCATGCTGGCTCATCTATGCCATCCAGGATGAAGAGCAGCTTCTCAGGGTGAGACAGGACCTGCCCGATGGAAGCTGTAGGTACAATCTGGTCTTTTGTTATGAGCTCAGCCAGACTCAGCTCTTCACACTGGGCCAGCTCTCTGCAGCTGAAGTAGAAGACATGCTGGAAGCGATCCCTGTAGAGCTGTCCTTCCTCCCATGCTCTCCTCACCCGCCTGGCCAGTGTTGACTTCCCAATCCCAGCAGCTCCCTCTAATATGACTAGATGAGGATCTTCCTGCATATCTGGGCTTGGATGAAATAAGTCTTGGATCTCAATCAGATGTCCTCTCTTCTCTGCTACACCTTGATGCCAGCTTTCCCTGACCAAGGTCTCCTGGCTTCTTGGGCAAGATTTTTGTAGTAGTAGTAGCTGTGTGAAATTTTGGAGCAAACCCTCTGTTTCCAAGGACTTTGTTTGGTAAAGATTCTCTCTTCTTTCACTCGGATGTTCTTCTGAAATGATTCCTAAATAAAGGAGAGAAGGATGGAACATAACTGTACACAGTAGTTTATTCTTTCATTCCTTTCTTTCTTTCTTCTTTTCATGCTTCAATAATTGGATAAGCTTAGACATCTGTCTAAGATGTACAACAAATTGCCTATGGACACTTGTCTGAACAGTGCAGTGCAAAAAATGTGACCTTTAGAATGTAGAAGATTCTAGTTCAAGTATTCACTTGACCTATAATAATGCTTCATCTACATACCAGATACTTATCAATGTCTTACTCTGTGCCAGAGCTGCTTTTGGTGCTAAGAATAAAGGGTGAGTTCACATGCACAGCTATGTCTCTGTTCAGTCTATGGTATGATCCTGTATCTCCACTGAGCTCAGTTTTCCCATCTGTAATTTTGGGGCTGTGGTCTATCCCTGTAGGAGGCCATGGAGTACTGGGAGATTACAGACAGTAGAATCAATGTCTGCTCCTGACAGATCACATTGGCCCCCACCTTTGCAGTCCTGACAACTTCATTTTATAAGTCCTGGGATTCTTGGTCTGTGGGGATGGTCTTGGGATGCCTTAGAGTTTATGTTCAGGACATGGACTTGTCCCTGTCCCCAGGACTGGCAATCCTTGGTTATTTGGACTGCCTTCCAGATATCATTGGTAACAACAAGCCTTGTTTGTGGATATTGTTTGGATGTCTTTTGTCCTCCCTGAAACTCATGTAGAAACTAGTTGCCAGTGTAGCAGTATGGGGGAAAGAGTCTAGGGTGAATGTTTGGAGACATGGCAGCATGGCCCTTATTAATTGATCAGTACTTTTCTTTTAGAAATGAGCAAGCTTTTGGGGGAAGGAGTTTCCTTTCTCTCTTGAAGGTACCCTCTTGCCAGTATAATGTTTTTTCTTAAGCTGAGCTGTCATGGTCTCTACTTGAACTTCCCGACTCCTGAACTACAATTCGATATACATGCTCTAAACAAACATGCAACAAAAACCAAAAACCACTCTGCATGGTGGTGTAGTCCTGTAATTCATCACTCAGAAGACAGAGGCAAGAGAATCAGGTGCTCAGTGCCAGCTTTTCCATATGGTGAGTTTGGAAAAGTTCCTGAGCTATAACTGTTGTGGTATTGTGTTCCCCAAAATATTGTGCACCCTAATAAACTTATCTGGGGTCAGAGAACAGAACAGCTACTAGATACAGAGGCCAGATAATGGTGGCACTCATGCCTTTAATCTTAGCATTCCAGAGGCAGAGATCCATCTGGATATCTGAGTTTTAAGGCCATATTGGAAACAGCCAGGCATGGTGACTCATGCCTTTAATCCCAGAAAGTGAGCCTTTAATCCCAGGAAGTGATGGCAGAAAGCAAAAAGGTATATAAAGTGTGAAGACCAGAAACTAGAAGCTTTTAGCTGGTTAAGCTTTTAAGCTTTGAGTAGCACAGTTCAGCTGAGACCCATTTTAGATGAGGACTCAGAGGATTCCAGTCTGAGGAAACAGGATCAGCTGAGGAACTGGCAAGGTGAGGTGGCTGTGGCTTGTTCTGCTTCTCTGATCATCCAGCGTTCACCCCAATACCCAGCTCCAGGTTTGTTTTTATTAATAAGACCATTTAAGACTTATGCCACATATAATCATTAATCAATCCAATCAATCAATCAGTCAGTCAATCAAACAAAAACAGGAATAACAAAAATTTCCCAGTCTCTGTTTCCTGTCCTGCCAATGGAAAACACACAAACACACTTACTCTTGATGTCACCTGCTCCACCGTTCACCATGGCACACTTTGTTGGCTTTCTCCCCCCTTCCCTACTCCCTCTTCCTCCAGCCAGTACATCCAAGGTGTCTTCTCTCCAGTTTTGGACCTGACCACAAATCTCATCTCAGCATCTTCTTTGGAAGAAACTCAAGATAAGACAAATAGTACAATGCGCCATGAACCAGAATCCAAGCACCTGACAGATGCCCAAACTATAAGGCAGGTGTCTGTCCTGTCCTAGCCACAGTGCTGAGGAAAATTTGGAGAACTCACAGAGTGTAGCATCAGTTCACAGAATCAGCCATTTGAGTTTGGCTTCAGGGACCAACATGCCTCTGAAATCAGGATCTATAGATCTGCTTTCATTGTCTTCTAACATCTACTGAGTGCACCAGGCTGGCCACTCATGTCTGTGACCAAGGTCTGCCTGGCTTAGGCCATGTCTGCCCCAGGTGCAAAGGGAGGGCTAAGTTCCTCCAAAGCCATGCTCTACAAGATCTTCCAGCTGGAATGTATCTGTTACCAAGCACACATCTAAATCCTTTGCAGTTCTGTCACACTTCAGAAATCCCTGGTGCAGCAAGATGGTTCAGAAATTAAAGACCTGTCAGCAGAAGCGTGTGGACTAGAATTTGGATCCAGGGCCCCAGGCACATGCTGTGTTTGCACTGTGGTCCCTGTCACTTCAGGTTCAGCAAGCTGAAACACAAGATCCCCAGAGCAAGATTGCTAGCTAAACTTGTTTCATTGACAAGCTCTGGATGTGGATGATGGGAGATTCTGCCTCAATGAATAAAGAGAGAGCAACTGAGGAAGATTCTAGACATCAATTTAGGGTGTCCACATACACACACAGTGCAACTCCCAACATATGTATGCCCAGCATATGCAAATATGCATACACATATGTATTCACAGCATACACATACATGTAGTGGATAGCCATCCCAGCATTGGCCTGGAAGTTCCAACCCCCATTGAGGCTTCGGTAATGGTCACGCCCACAAGGCGGGGCTGAGGGAGGAAGCAGAAGACCAAGGATCGGGAAGAGGTCTTGCGCTTGGTTCCCGGACCCTGGATGCTGGAGGTAGACCGAGCAGAGTTCTCCAGAGAACACTGCCGGACTGCGCTATACCTTTGCCAGACCCTGCAACCTACCCCTTCATTTGTAAGTTAGCCCACAAAATAAACCTCCCTTTTAACTACGTGGAGTGGCCTTAATAATTTCACCAATACATACATAAAGTGAAAAGGCCAATTAAAAGTCTACAGAAAATAGATGGTAATGGGAAATACCCTAGTAAGTAAAATAACCCATGCCTTGGGAGATAACTGCCACATTTTCTCTGTCATTTCTGAATTTTAGCTTGATACATTTAGATTTATATGTTTAATTTGTTTTTTAAAGTTTACTTTAAGTTAATTTTTGAGAATTTCTTACATTCATTCTATATTTACATCATTTCCAGCCTTCTGTAACTTCTCTGCCCCTCCAACCCTTCCTGTGTCTCCTCTTTCCCATTAAGTTCACCTTTTCTTCTTTATTTATATATAGATCCATCCATCCATACATGCATCAATACCTACATTCTCTTGAGTCCATTTAGTGCTGCTGTTATATGTTTAATGTTGACCTCTTGGGCTTTGATAACCTATGAGGGACTCATCTCTGGAGAAGACTGAGACCCTTTCTCAGCATCAATTAATTGCCTATAGCCTTTCATCTAGAGGTGGGCACGTGAGACTTATTTGGAGTGTCTCTAGAGACCAGGAAACTATAATGAGCCCACTAGAGAGGTAAAGTAAGGGATCTTAACTGGTGTGGGCAGAGAACACTTGTGATATAAAAATGGGGTTCAAGGTTGAAGTGAGGGTATGGATTCTGTGACAGGGGAGAGGAGTGTGTGGGATGGGTAAACCAAAACTATGTTTGAAAGATCCTATGAATACACACTGCTTTGTAAGCTAATAAAAAAAAAATACAACTTAAGTAAATGTAAACTAGTGAGCAATGGGTGCACTGTGCTTTCCTCAAAAGACATGAGTTACTAAAGGTAAATCCCAGTGCTAAGCATGGAGTACCTCCCTCAGAGTTATTAATCAGAGAAGATTCAGAGACTCCAAAAACAGCAAAGCCTGTTGCTGTTGCTCTTGGTGGTCTACCAGAACTACAGTTTAGACCCTATTGCTGAAGACATAAAGCATTTTGTTACAGGACTTAGAGACTCCAAGTTGGAACAGTCGTGAAACTTCTTCCATCCTGGCTAGCTTTCATAGTACTGGGAAGCTGATGGGGGAGAAAACTCATCAATGTTATTACCTGGTGATGACCCTGAATGCTGCAATAGTGCCCTCCATACAAGACACTCTCACTGGTGCAATAGTTGCAAGAAGGTTATAGTGTAATCACTTGCTTTTTTATTATATTTGAGGAACTTCTTTCTTTCTTTCTTTCTTTCTTTCTTTCTTTCTTTCTTTCTTTCTTTCTTTCTTTCTTTCTTTCTTTCTGTCTGTCTCTCTCTCTCTCTGAAACAGGATTTCTCTGTGTAACAACCCTGGGTGTCCTGGAACTCACTTTGCAGACCAGCCTAGCCTTAAACTCACAGATAACCACCTCCTTCTGCCTCCTGAGTGCTGGGATTAAAGGTGTGCACTACCACACCCAGCTGATTTGAGGTATTTCTGATTATATTTGAATTTCCAGGGAGGGAATTCACACCTGGTACTGTAAACGTGGTCCAAAGTCCATGGCTCAGGAGGTCCTAGGCCCTAGGGGAGGACCTATTGCTGTTGTTTTGCTAAATGGACATATTGTTAATCTGCCTTCTTAATATTTATGTTTATTCCCATTGATTAATATTTCTCTCAACCTTGTCCTGAAAAGATTCTCTCTGCAGTGGGCAGCAACTAATGTAGAGACCCATGTTTAAAATGCTGATTCAGTGTCTGTTATATGCTTGGCTCTAAGTGGGATATCTGAGTGGGTCACCAAGGCTCTGGGAACATTGCAAAACAGATGGCAGAAAGAATGAAAGATCTGAAGGACAGGAAGGAGTGTGTCCCTGGAGATGTGTCTTTCTATATGTTTCATGGCTGTTGTGCTCATGAATTCACTACAGCTATAGTTGCTTTTACCTGACTTATGCAATCCCAACCCAACAAGGTCAGTCATTGTTCTATCAGGCAGCACTAATTAGATTGAGAGGTTTAAAAAACAACAACAACAACAACAAAACAACCAACAATGACAACACCAACAACAACTCAAAACAAAAGAAAGCAAAATAAAGGGAGAGGACTTGAAATGGAAGCAGATGTGTTGGGAGGGTGTCCTGGCAGAGTGAGAAGAGAGGAGTTGGGAGTGGATATGATGAAGCTACAGCATATTGATATATAAACTTTTCAAACAAATAAATAAAACTTATGCCAGACCTGCACTCCCAGACACAGCACCCCTCCACTCTGCTCACAACACTTTTGCTTCCCAGGGATGCTGATATCCTTCTAGACCCTCTACCTCTCCATGGGACCCACCTGATCCCCAGGAACATCTTAACTTACACTGGTGGTGTGGACACCTACCTGTATTCTCTGGAGCACTCTCCTCCCCAAATCCTGATAGCCCTTCCCAGGGACCATGATCTCCTCCTAGTATCTCTTCCTTCCTTTGGGACTCACTAGATCACAGACCCTTCTCCAGCTCGAATCCTCTAGCTCAGGCTGTGTACAGAGACACAGGTAAGCTACATGTGTTCTGTGTACTCCCCATAAGCCACCCCAGCAACTCTCATCAACTCAAGGCTGCTTACACCACATCTGTTTTTCACGTTCATCTTGGTCCACACATCCTGTGCTTAGGTCCAGCCTGTTGAGTCTGCCTGACCCTTCCCTGACTACTCTTCCCATTTTCTAGACCTGGCCCCAGCCCAGGCTGATGAGGTCCTCCTACACCCTTCCTAACCCCATGTTGAGGCAGGGTGGCACATCCTGTGTGTAAGCCCAGCCTGCTGTTTCCATATCAGAAATAGAGGCAACAAAGAAGATCATATGCCTAGGTGTCATTGCAATAACAAGATGAAAAATCAAAGCAATGTTTGCCTCCTCTCACTTCAATAGTCCCATAGAAATGTTCTTCAGGGAGAATTACCCAGATGAACCCTAGGACGAAGAATTTAGTTGAACAATCATAAACCTCAAAGAATTAGGAAGTTTAAAGAAGTCAGAAAAAACTAGATCAATGAACTTAAAGAGAATGAACTCAAAGAGAATAATTGCCTGGGTCTTGTGTAAGAAAACATAAACACAAGGCTGAATGAAACACAAAGATAATATGGAATTGGACAACTGGATTCAACAAAGAGATAGAAATAGTGAAGAGAACTCAAGCTGAACTGAAGATAAAATTGAAAATCTCAAAAATCCGATTAGGAAACACAAAGGAAGGCTTTAGAAGTAGAATGGATCAAGTAGAAGATAGAATACCAAGACTCAAAGATAAAGTAGATGAATTAGATTACATAAGCAAAGAGTATTCAAAAATTTAAAAAATGGATGAACATGTAGGAACTTTTGGATATCATGAAAAGACCAAATCTTCTATTTATAGGCACAGAAGAAGGAGAAAATAGTCGATGAATGCATTAGGTCTTCAACAAGATCACTGAAGAAAACTTCCCCCATTTTAGGAAAGTTAAACACACACAGATCTAAGAAACACACAGAATACCCAATAGGCAGGACCAGAAAAGAAACTTCCCATGACATAGTACAATTAGTGTGCTGAATACACAGAACAAAGAGATGGTAGTGAAAGCTAGCAGAGAAAAAACAAAACAAAACCAACACATACAAAGGCAAATCTGTCAGAACAACAGCTGATTGTTTCATGGAATCTTAGAAAGCCTGAGGTCCTGCAGCAATGTCTCCATGTTTTAGAGGCCATGGATGACAACCTTGACTCCCTGTTACAGTCAAAGGAGAAAGAAAAACTTTCCATGATACAAGCAGGCTAAAGAATTCATATCTACCAGGCCAGTTCTGCAGTGAATACTGGAATGAATACTTCTAGTGAAGATTGGAACAAGCAGAGCTAAGAGACGGTGGAAGAAAAACAAATAATCACCAAAACACAAATGTGACTAAGAGCACAAAGGACAAACAACAACAAAATTACTACAATCAACACGCACACTTTTCAACAGTAACTTTATAAATATTAATGACAATGTTCTCTAATAAAAGGAAGGATAAAAAGGGTTAAAAACTGAAGCCTGGACTGTAGGAGCCTGAGGGGTCAAGGACACAATAAGAACATGGCCCACAGAATCAACTAATCAGGGCTCCTAGAGGCTCGCAAAGACTGAAGTGACAATCATGGACCCTGCATGGGTCTGAGCCAGGTGCTCTGCATATATGCTATGGTTCTGTATCTTGGTGATCTTTTCAGATTCCTAATGGTCAGAGTGGGGTTGTCTCTGACTCTTGGCTGCTCTTGGGACCCTGTTCCTCTTACTGGGTTGCCACACTCAGCTGTGGTATGAGGATTTGTGTCTAGTCTTATTGTAACTTGTTTTGCCATGTTTGGTTGATAACACTGGGAAGCCTGTTCTTTTCTGAAGGGAAACAGAGGGGGAGTCAATCTGGGAGACAGAGGAGGGAGGGACTGGGAGGAGGGGACAGAGGGAAAACTGCTGTCAGGATATGTAGTAAATATACAAATTAATGGAGATAAAGCTACTCATTAATGAATAATGAATAAGTCAAAGAAGAAATCAAGAAAGAAATAAGAAAAATTCTATAGCTAAATGAAAATGAAACAAATGAACAAAACAAACAAACAAACAAAACCAACAGAACAAAACCTCTGGGATGAGTTAAAAGCAGTCCTATAAGGGAAATTTATAAGTCCGAGTACCTACATTAATTATCAAAAAGAGCACAGATAAATGACTTACTGAAGAGATTCAAGATTTTTGAAGAAACAAGAACAAACAAACCAAAAATCCAGTATATGGCAAAAAAATAATAATAATAAAAACCAGGCAGAAGTTAATGAAATAGAAACATGGAAAACAATACAAGAACCAATAAATCTAAAAAACATCATTTCTTTGAGAAGATACAGAAGAGTGACAGACCTTTGGCTCAACTAACCAAGAGGAAAGAAAAAGAGAGAGGACCAAACTGAACGGAATCAGAAATGAAAATGGAAACATTACAATAGGCACCAAAGAAATTCAGAATGGTACAAGAAAATAGTCTAAAAACCTGTACTCTACTGAGCTGTAAAGTCTAAAAGAAATGGACAAAATTTGGGATTCATCCAAGCCTGAAAGTTAAACCAAGAAGAGATCAACAAACTAAACAGGCAAATAACAAATAAGGAGATTGAGACAATAATAAAAGGCCTTCTGACCAAAATCAGTCAGGCAAGATGGATTTACAGCAAAATTCTACCAGAAATCTCAAACAAGATCTATAACAATCCTTCTAAAGTTACTCAAAACAAACAAAAACCAACCCTCATAGAAACAGGAGTATTTCCAAACTCCTTCAATGATGTCAGTTTAACTCTAATACCAAAACCACACACACACACACACACACACACACACACACACACACACACACACACACAGACAGAGAGAGAGAGAGAGAGAGAGAGAGAGAGAGAGAGAGAGAGAGAGAGAATAACACCTTTTAAAAACTATATTCCAATTTCCCTGGTAAAGATGCAAAGATCCCTAATAAAATACTTGTAAACCTAATACAATTATATATAAGAAGATCATCCATCATGATCAAGTTAGTTTTATACTGAGATGCAGTGATAGTTCAACAAACATATATAAACTAATTAAGATAAGAAATCATATAAATTGTCTTAAAGAAAAAAATTACATGATTATCTTAGATACAGAAAAATCCTTTGACACAATCTATCATTCTTTTATGAGTAAAGTTGCAGAGACAACAGGATCAGAGGACCCATACCTCAACATAATGAATGTTCTTTATAACTAACACACAGCCAACATTTTCCTAAACAGAGAAAAACATCAAAGTAATCCAGTTAAAATCATGAATGAGACAGGACTGTCCACTATTCCCACTCCTTTTCTTTCTTTAATTTTTTTTATTTTTTCTTTATTCTATGTGTAAAGATGTTTTGCCTGTATGTTTTTCTGTGCCCATGTGTGTGCGGTGCCCTCAAAGGTCAGAAGAGGGTGTCAGATCCTCTCAAACTGGACTTACAGATAGTTGTGAGCTACCATGCAGGTGCTGGGAATTGAACCCAGTCTTCTGGAAGAACGGCTGGTGCTCTCAAATTCTGAGCATCCTCTCCATCACCCCTCCCTCCCTCTTTTTCATATAGTGCTCAAAGCAGTAGCTGGAGCAATAAGATGAGAGAAGGAAATTAAATGAATACAAATGGGAAAAAGAAGTCAGATTATCTCTATTTACACACAATATGACATTATACATAAGAGATCCCAAAGTCCAGCAGAAGACTTCCTTAAATGATCACCATTTGCATCAAAGTAGCAAGATAAAAAAATTGACTTAACAAAAATCAGTAGCATTTCTATACACCACCACTAAATACACTGAGAAAGAGACCCTGGGCACTTTCCCATTTACAGTAGCATCAATCAATCAATCAATCAATCAATCAATAAAGTATTTAGGAATAAGCCTAACTAAGAGGTGAAAGACTTCTACAACAAAAGCGTCAAATCTTGGAAGAAACAGATTGAGGAAGACATTAAAAAACTGAAAGGGTTTCCATGATTGTAAAATGGCAGAATATTGTGAAAATGACCATTTTACTAAAGTAATTTACAGATGTAATAAAACCTCAATCAAAATGCCCACATTAGTCAAAAATTAAAATTTTTCCTTTTAAAGAAAGATTTATTTTATTTTATGTGTTTTGCCTGCATGTATGTATGTGTACCATAAGTGTGTCTGGTTACCCTTGGGGGTCCAAAGAGGGCATTTGACTTGGTACTGGAGTTACAGATGGTTGTGAGCCACTGCATGTGTGCTGGGAATTAAACCTAGGTCCTTTGTAAATGCAATTAAGTGCTCTTAACCACAGAGCAGTTTGCTGTGGATATCACTCTGTATAAATAAAATGCTGATTGGCCAGTAGCCAGACAGGAAGTATAGGGGGGACAAGCAGAGAAGAGAATTCTGGGAAGTGGAAGGTGGAGAGAGAGGCACTGCCAGCCACCGCCATGACAAGATGTTAGGTACAGGTAAGCCACAAACCAAGTGGCAAAGTATAGATTAATAGAAATGGGTTAATTTAAGATAGAAGAGGTAGATAACAAGAAGCCTGCCACGGCCGTACAGTTTATAAGTAATATGTCTCTGTGTGCTTACTTGGTTGGGTCTGAGCGACTGTGGGACTGGCAGGTGAGAGAGATTTGTCCTGACTGTGGTCCAGGCAGGAAAACTCTAACTACAGCAGTTTCTCCAGCCTCTGCACCCACCACAACCTTCTTCTCCTCTTCCTCCTCCTCCTCCTCCTCCTCCTCCTCCTCCTCCTCCTTCTTCTTTTTTCAGATAGAGTCTCTCTATAAAGCTCTGGCTATCCGAAACTCACTATGCAGACCAGACTGGCCTTGAACTCTCAGAGATCAGTCTTCCTCTGCCTCCTGAGTACTGGGATTACAGATGTGTGCCACCAATATCACTTTACCACAATATTATTCACAGGAATAGAAAAAAATCCTAAAATTCATATGGAGCCACAAAAGACCTCAGATATCCAATGCAGTCCTGAGCTAAACAATGCTGGAGGGATTACCATTCCTGATTTCAAGATTTATCACAGAGCTATAGTGATGAAAGCACTTTGATATTAGCTCAAAAATAGACCTATAGGCCAGTAGAAAAAAGTTGAAGATCCTAACATGAGCATACCTAACTACAGCCATCTGATAATTAACAAGGATGCCAAAAATGTACACTGGAAAAAAAGACAGCATCTTTAACAAGTGGCCCTGGCAAAACTGGATATATATGTTTAGAAAAATGAAACTAGACTTCTTTATCTAAAAACCAAATCCAAATGGATCAAAGACATAACTGTGAAACCTGAATACTGAAACTGCTAGAAGAAAACAGGCTATAGAATATAGGTGTGGGAAAGGACATTCTTAATAGGATTTCATTTGCCCAGCAATTAAGTCCAATCACTGATAAGTGGGAACTCATCAAACTGAAAAGATTCTGTACATCTAAGAAAACAATAAGTTGACTGAATAGGAAGCCCTCAGAGTGGGAGGGAATCTTTGCCATCTATATATAGATAGAAGATTAATATGCAGAATATATAAAGAACTCAAAAAACAAATTGGTCTCCACCCTGAAACTACCTGGAGTGCTAGGACCCAGAGGCTGGGTGGCCCAGAGACCTATGATAGAACTAAATACAACTGGAGGAAATGATTTTCTGCTTAAATCACAGATTGGTGACAACCCCAGTTGTCATCAGATGGCTTTCATGCAGTCACTAATGGGATCATATGCAGAGACCCACAGCCAAACATTAGGCTGAGTTCAGGAAATCCTGCTGAAGTAAAGGAAGAAGGAGTGTATGAGCCAGAGGGGTCAAGGACATCACAAGGAAACCCACAGAATCAACCTGGGGTCATAGAAGCCCATAGAGACTGAACCAACAACCAGGCAACCTGCATGGGACTGATTTAGGTCCTTTGCATATATGTGACGTTGTGTAGCTTTGTTTTCTTGGGAGACTCCTAACAGTGGGAGCAGGGACAGTCTTTGACTATTTTGCTGGCTTCTGGACCCCTATGGCTCATGCTGGGTACCCTTGTCCAGACTTAATACAAGGGGAGGAGCTTAGTCCTGCTGATACTTTTTGTTGACACCCATGGGAGGTCAGAGCCTTCTGAACAGAAACAAAGAAGAGGACTGGGGGTCAGTGGGAGGGGAGCAGGGGAGGCAATTTGAGGAAAAGAGGGAGGGGAAACTGCAGTCTAGATGTAAATTTTTTTTTAATTTCTCTTATTTTTTTTTAATTTTTTTAGAGCTGAGGGTCGAACCCTGGGCCTTGTGCTTGCTAGGCAAGTGCTCTACTACTGAGCTAAATCCCTAATCCCATAGATGTAAAATAAATAAATAAATTTAATAAAAACAAACAAAAACAAATGGTCAAATTAAAAAATGGGCTATGGATTTGAAAAGAGTTCTCAGAACAAGAAAAAACAGACAAATAATATCTTAAAAAGTGTTCATCATCCTTAGCAATTAGGAAAACAGAAAGTAAAACAACTTTGTGATTTCATTTTACCGCAGTCAGAATGGCTAAGATTAAGAAAATAACCAACAACAAATGCTGGGGAGGATTCGAAAAAAACAGAACCTTCATTCACTGTTGGTGGGATTGCAAACTGGTCCCCTGCTCTAAAAATCAGTGTAGAAATTGTAAAAATGAGCTAAAAACTGATCTAGCATCTGATCCAGCTGTACCACTCCTTGGCATATGCTCAAAGGAATGAACATCGTACTTCACAGAAACTTGCTCATCTATGG
Organism: Onychomys torridus; assembly: GCF_903995425.1. Classification (NCBI taxonomy): domain Eukaryota; kingdom Metazoa; phylum Chordata; class Mammalia; order Rodentia; family Cricetidae; genus Onychomys; species Onychomys torridus. The sequence continues at coordinate 59,687,546 of NC_050450.1, forward strand.
TCATAGTCTCTCTATTCACAATAGACAGGAAATGGAAACAATTCAAATGCTTCAAGTGATGAATGGATAGTGAAAATGTGGTACACATACAAAATGGAACACTATTTAGATGTAAAAAATGAAATCACGAATTTGGCAGTTGTGGTGGTTTGAATGTAATTGGCCCCATAATCTCATGAGGAGTGGGAGGTGTGGCTTTGTTGGTGTGGGTATGGCCTTGTTGGAGAAAGGGTGTCACTATGGGGGTGGCTTTGAGGTTTCCTCTGTTTAGGCTACCACCTAGTATTTCAGTTGACTTCCTATTGCCTGCCAGATGTAGGATCTCAGCTGCCTCTTCAGTACCATGTCTGCCTGAATGCTGCTATGTTCCTAACAATGATGATAATGGACTGAACCTCTGAAACTGTAAGCTAGCTGCCCCAATTGAATGTTTTCCTTATAAGTGTTGCGGTGGTCATGGTGTCTGTTTACAGCAATAAAAACTCAAACTAAGACAGCAGATAAATGGAGGTAATTAAAAAGTATATTAAGTGGTGTACCGAGGCCTAAGAAAACACACTCATGTTTTCTTTCATTTGTGGTTCTAGTGACAAATCTTCAGATGTCATTATGTAACCTAGAATAACTGCAGGAACCAGGGAAGAAAGAAGGGACCACAGGCTTGGAAGGTGCTCTAGAGAGGGGAATAGAATGATAAGATTCTTCTAAGGGACAAAAGGGCAAAATGAAGATCTGTAATTAGGGAGAGGGGAAGAAGGAGAATATAGAAGTAGAAAGAAGAGGGATAAATCACACTAAGGATATTATTTAGGGAAAAACATTGCTTTATATGTACTTAAAATTATATATATTACTTGTTAGTGTATATGTATATGCACATATGTACACACATATGTACACACACATTAATGAACATATTCCATTTGGGATGATATGCTTCTATAAAAGCCATAGACTATCTAATATAAACTCTAGTAACAGGCATGAGAAACCTTCTCGTGAGTTGTTAATGAAGGGAGTACAAGGGAATCCCAAAATGGTAGAAGCTGCGCTGGGCGGTGGTGGCACACGATTTAATCCCAGCACTCAGGAGGCAGAGGCAGGCGTATCTCTGTGAGTTCGAGGCCAGGTTGGGCTACAGAGTGAGTTTCAGGACAGGCTCCAAAGCTACACAGAGAAACCCTGTCTCAAACAACAACAACAAAAATAAAAACAAAAACTATTGCTGTTTCCCATGGCTGTCTCTTAGAAGTTGAAGGTAAGTCCTTGTTGCTGAAAACACTTCACACTTTGGACACAGGATTTAGAGGATTCAAGGTATATCTGATCCAGAAGTCTTCTTTTTCAACACCAGCTTTCTCTGTTCTGGAAGAAGCTATGTGAATTGCCAAGGGTGGAAAGCAATCAATAGTCCTTCTGTACTGACTAATTTTATGTCAATATAAGCTAGAGTCATCATAGAGGAGGGAGCCTCATTTGAGAAAATCCCTTTATAAGATATGGTTGTGGGCAAGCCTGTGGGACATTTTCTCAATTAGTGATTGATAAGGAGGGCCAAGCTCATGGTGGGTGGTTCTGGGTTGTATAAGAAAAGAGGCTGAGCAAGCCATGAGGAGCAAGTCACTAAGCAGTAGTTGTCTATGACTTCTGCATCAGCTCCTCCCACCAGATTCCTGTCTTGCTTGAACTCCTGTCCTGACTTCCTCTGATGAAGAACTGTGTGGTGGAAGTGTAAGCTGAACAGCACCCCACACTTGGCCCCTGCCAAGTTTCTTTGGTCATGGTGTTTCATCACAGCAATAGTAACCCTAACTATGACACCTACCCAGCTATGATACTTATGAGCCATGATTATCATAGCATGGCAAGAAATCCCTAAAGGTGAAATGGTGGCACATATGTTTTGGTGGTGACCAATAGCTGCTGTGGGATGTCCTGTAGTTGTGAATATATGTTGTTATGATTGATTGATAAATAAAACACTGATTGGCCAGTAGCCAGGCAGGAAGTATAGGATAGGTGGAACAAACAGAAGAGAGGCTGGGAGGTGGAAGCTGGGGGAGACACCAGCCTGTGGTCCAGGGAGCAGCATGTAAAGGCAGCAGGTAAAGCCATGGAACATGTGGCAACATATAGATGAACAGAAATGGGTTAACTTAAGATAGAAGAACTAGATAACAAGAAGCCTGCCACGGCCATACAGTTGGTAAGCAATATAAGTCTCTGTGTGTTTACTCAGCTGGCTCTGAGCAGCTTTGGGACTGGCAGGTGAGAGAGATTTGTCTTGGCTGTGGCCTAGGTGGGACTGGAGAAAACTTCAGCTACAAATAGATGCCTTAAAGGTCACTCAACAGGAAGGAAATAATGCCTTGTACTGTAGACCTAGCCAACTACCCATAGCTAGTGAGGTCATGGATCATAGAGGAGATGCTACTATTGTCACTGTACTAAACCAATATAATCTCCAACTGCATTCTAAATAATTGTCCTTATACCCAGAGATAAGTGTATCTCTTCCCCATAATCATGAAGCTTCTTTTGAAGCAGATGTAGACCATGACATAAAGTTATAACTGGTTAAAATGCAGGTAATATTTGACTGATAAACAGTTCCACTGATACATCCTCAACACAACCCCTACACCTAATGCTCAGGGAACATTGTGGAAGAGGAGGAAAAAAATTGTAAGAGCCAGAAAACTAGGAAGTCTGCTGTAAGATTGTGTCTAAAGATATGACAGGGAAGCTGCATCCATGAAATCTCAACAGTATGGCTGCTTAAAGAAGACACCAATAGTGACAACACTAGTTGACATGCCATTATGGATGGGAGTATCTCACAAGGCCCACCCCTAGATTAAGAGCTGTGGTCACTTAATGACTGCTGAGGAGTGTTAGTCCTACCCAGGGATGATCTCCCTAATGGTTATACAGTATTAGGTGGCCTCAAGAAGCCCTATAATCATATACATACAAGAAATATTACATGGACTCAGCAGTTGAGTGCAAATATTTATTTGAATATATATGTGTGTGTGTGTGTGTGTGTGTGTGTGTGTGTGTGTGTGTGACAATAATAATTAAAGAAAAAGGAAACATATATTTGAGAGGGAGCAGGGTCAGGTTATAAGAAAAACGTTATTCTAAAAAATGAGAAAGAGAAAAAGAGAAAAACCTTTGTTTCTCTAGTTTGATTTTCCTTAGAAAATTTCCTGCTCCAAAGCTCCTAATGAGGTTACAATTAGGGATTAATAAATCCCAATTGAAACAGAAAGAGAGAGAGAGAGAGAGAGAGAGAGAGAGAGAGAGAGAGAGAGAACTAAATTTGGCTAGTGTTTGCCAACCTCAGCTGGCCACTAGTTTTGTAAGCTGAAAATAACAGAAATAATTGTTAAATGTATAAACAGATAGAACCAGAAGAATATTTCATGTCATGAAAAATTCAAAACTTAGAGTTTAGTGTAAAAGGACTGCCCCTGAAGGAAAGAAAGAAATCTGAAGGGAGGGGGAGGAGGCAAGAAAGGGTAATAGAGCAGGTATGTCATGAAAGGAGGGAGGCTATCTGGGGAGAGAGAGGTGATCAGGAAGAGAGGGAGGTATAACACAAATCTTAAAAGGCCTTATGATATAAATCCCAGAGCCAGATATTGGGGTAAAAGCTGATAGATCAGAGAAGAACAGCTAGCAATTAGCTTACCTCTACAAAATCCTCAGCCTCAGGAAAGTGAGTTCCTGTTTCCTCATGCCTTATGTATCTTTTTGTGTCCTGCACTATTACTTCCTGGGATTAAAGGTGTGTGTCACCACTGCCTGGTTCTGTTTCTCTCATGTAGCCCAGTGTGGCCTTGAAATCACAGCGATCCAGATGGGTCTCTGCTTCCTGAGTGATAGGATTAAAGGTGTGTGCCACCACTGCCTGACCTCTATGTTTAATTTAGTGGCTGGCTCTGTCCTCTGATCCCCAGGAATGCTTTATTGGGGTACACAATATATCATTACTAGGAGGGCGAGAGGAGACGGCAGCAGCAGAAAAATGAGACTTTAATGATGTTTATATATGAAAATGTCATGAAGCCCATCTCTGGATGCTAACCGAAAAAAAAAAAGAGAAGAAGAAGGAGGAGGAAGAGGAGTAGGAGAAGGAGAAGAAAATAAATAAATAAATAAATAAATGGATGAAGGAAGGAAGGAAGGAAGAAAGAAAAAGAAAGAAAGGAAGGAAGGAAGGAAGGAAGGAAGGAAGGAAGGAAGGAAGGAAGGACATGACATTGTACAGTACCACAGTGAAACATCAACATGAAATAAAAGAAATGTCAATAAACACAGCATCGCTGGAGCACAGCACGGTTACTAATCGTCCTCTTGTCTGTCTGTCTTTGACACTGTCAGCAGAGCTGTACAGGTGTGACAGAGACCCACAAAGCATACAGTATCAGCTATCATGTCCTTTACTCCAAGTTTCCCACCTTGCCTCTTGATGCGTCACAAAGCATGCTGTGTGGATTAAGCATTTAGTATGAAGCTGTTGTTGGATATTAAGCTATTCAAGTTCTCAGATGGGACACCCCGTCAGGACTTAGAATGAATGAAAAGTGCCTTTCTCTTCAATTGGTCTTTCTCTGCTGTTGATAACAGCTAATACAGAAGCCATTTCTCCGTAACTCTGCATGCCAAGGTCCTCTAGTTACAGCGACTCTTCAGTCCTCATAGCTTCACACTTGCTATGTTCATTACTAAGGTCACCACATTCCACAGATGTTATTGTATTTGTATGTTTCTATAAAATGACTCAAGAACTTCATATTTTTCTTCCTCCCTATTTCAAATGGGTAGTAGTGGGACTGATTAAGTCAGTTGATGCACTTTAACCCTGGCCATATTTTAAGGCCTTGGAATCTACAAATTTACTGGAAGCTGTCAGTAGAAGGAATGCTTTTCTTTGAGTGTACCTCAGATTTCAAAGGTGGCATTTTTCAGCATTGAGAGGCAGTATTGCTCAAGTTCAGGCCCTTGGTTCCCAGGGACTGTGCATCTCTGGCTTTTGTATGACTGTCCTCATTGCCCTCAGAAAGAGGAAGACAGAGGCATTCAGTATGTGAATGGTGACAGTGAAGACTAAATACACTTCTTCCACTGTGAGCCTTCACTTCCCTAAGCCTTGCTCTTCTGGTCCCCAAGATGGGACAACAGCAGTCTCTCTCTCAAGAGTGACTGTGAGATTTAAGCACAAGTGAGATGCAAGGGAAGCCCCACGCACGGGGCCTGACATGAGTGGGTGCTCAGCAAACACCTGATGACCCCTTGGCCCCCTGGGAAGGTGAGTGATGAGAAATCCTGTGGTAATGGATTCTCCTATCTGCCAGTTCCCTGCCCAGAAATTCAGCTGTGTTCCTGTGCTGGAGAAGACACTGCCTTTAATTTCAAGGGCCTCCTGGGAGCAGAGCCATGCTCAACAGTGAGGATCCAGGGGGCAGAACATCTAGGCTGCTCTCTAGGACCCTCCAGGTCCAGGGTGCTATGCTGGCACATTGTCCCAGGGGACTTAGTCTTTGTTTCACCTTAAGAAGTACATGTCACCTGAGCAGAGAATTTTGAGTTTCAACTGGAAGCCATCTCTTCCTAGCAGCTTCCTGATTGCTGTACTGTGGGTTGGAAGGAGGTTCTCTGGCCCCAGATATCCCCTCTGATGCTAGAAGATTGGTTGACTCTTGGCCTGAAAACTGGTGGTCTGTGGGTGTGTCTGGAAAAGCTTGGTGAAGGTGTGAACAGGGCTCTCTCAGTGAGAAAAGACAGGGAGGAAACAGCTAGTTCTCCAACACCCACTGTGCTTCAGAGAGTTACACATTGAACTCTCACAATGATCCTGTGGGATGCTCTGTGATGGCTAGTATTGTCAATGTCACAGGATCTAGAAGCACCTGGCAGAAATGTCTCTGGGAAGATTTCTGAGGGCTAGGTTAGGTAAACTGAGGTAGGAAGGCCCACCTTAATTGCAGATAGCACCATTCCAAGGGCTGGAGTCCTGGACTGAATAAAAAGGAAAAGTGAGCTGAGCTCCAGCATTCATCTCTCTGTTTTCTGACTAAATACAATGTGAGCAGCTGTTCCATTCTCCTGAAGCTATGGTTTTTCTGCCCTGATGGACTATATTCTTGATCTGTGAGTCAAATAAACCCTTTCTTCTTTAAATTGCTTTTGTCACAATAACATGACAATGACAACTAATACCCTGGGTTTAATAACTTTTAGTAAGATTTCCCTATGGAGCTTAGGTTGACTTTGAACTCAGGCTCCTCCAGCTTAATGTTTGTTGGCAATAATGGACTGTGAAGGGAGAGACAAGGGTTAGGCTTGGGCAGGAAATTTCACAGAGCTTCAGCGGGATGAAGGAGGAGGAAGTCATTTCTCAGGCTCCCAATGTTCTAGATTCTAGCCCTGGGTCTAGGTTCTATATTTAGACCTTGTGCACTGGAAAGAGGTGAATACTTTGGTGCTTGAGAAGAGGAAGAGGCAAGGGTGTGGCCTGGGTAAGTTAAATAAGGGAAGTCAGTAAAAGAAACTGGCTGAAGCTGAGGCAGGAGCCTACCCTCTTCCTGGGGTCCAGCTAAGAGAACAGACCTGGGAGCTTCAGGACCTGCATGAGCCCTGGGATCCTCAGGTCTCGCTCATGTTTTGAGCTGAACTCTAAATGCCAGTTGGGTTAGGCTCACTGCTGACCCCATGAGTTCCAGTTTCCCTTTGAGTCACACACAACTGCAGCACTGCAGAGCCCAGAAAGATCATTTCTAGCCTGTGCCTCTTAGCACTCCCCCAGGGTTCCTTGACCTTCCATTTAAGTCCCCTATCTCAGGTCCCAATAATGGTGGAGGCTTACCTGTGAAGAAACCTCATCTATGTGAACTTGAAGTCCCATTCACAGCCCTCAGCTCAGCTTACCTCTGCTTCTGAATTGAGAGTCCTCATCTTCCCATTTATCAAGATTCTTCTCTGAGATCTGAGAGTGTCTCCAAGAGTCTGTGTTCGAAAGTTTTCCGGTATTTATCCATTCACAGTCACCTGTGTTTGAAGAAGATTCTATGAGAAAGGGACAATGGTTGTGTGTTTGTCAGAGAGGCAGAGGTAGAATCCAGGCAAGCAAGGCTGGGGTCCTTCCTGCTTACCATCATACCCTTTTCTATAGTCTCATGAGGAGAAAGACATTCTCACAAGTGCTGAAGGGAAATGGTCCTGCTCTGGGACCATGAAGTCCACACAGCTGTCCTGGTTCTACACTAGTCCTCTGTGTGAGTCTCTACATCTCTCTGATCCTCACCTCCCTCATGTGGGGCTCTGAGTTTCTGTCCAATAGGGTTGCAAACTGTTATAATAAAAGCAGCAGAACTGCTTGTGCATGGGCTTATAATTATTAAATGTTTATTGGATATTATACTATTTATTATTCATTGTGGATTAGCACTTTACTCCCATAGCCCAAGGAGAGAGCTGTTTACATTCCCATTTTTTTTTCAGATGGAGATGTCAAGGAGGGCTGTAGTCTGCCTCTGCCCAGCTCCATAATCTAGACTTATAACTTCAGTGTCACTATATGCTTGTCTTGGCAGTTGGCTTGAATCCTGTGTCAACTTTTTCAGAGCCCTTTTGAATGCCTGTCTCTCCCCACTATAGCTTCTGAGTTTGATAATGTCATGGAACCCAATTCTCAATGCTAACCAAAAAAGAAAGAAGGAAAGAAAGAATGAATGAATGATAGAAAGAAGAAGAAAATAAGGAAAGAAACAGCATGCCATTGTACAGTAACACAGTGAAAAATCAAAATGAAACTAAAAAGAGCATCAATAAACACAGCATCTTCGGAACACTGTGTGGCCATTTGTCATCCTGTTGTGTGTGCTGTCTTTGAGACTGTGTCAGCAGAACTGTACAGGTGTGACTGAGACATACAAAACCAACAACACCAGCTTTCATGTACTTTACTTAGTTTTCACCTTTCCTTTTGATACATCACAAAGCATGCCATGTGGATTGAGCATTTACTATGAAGCTGTTGTTGGATATTAAGCTATTCAAGTTTTCAGATGAGACACCCTGTCAGGACTTAGAAATGATGAAAAGTGCCCTTATCTTCAATTGGTCTTTCTCTGCTGTTGATGATAGCTAATACAGAAGCTTTTTCCCCATAACTCTGAATGCCGGGATCCTCTAATTCAATGGGCTCTTTAGTTACAGCGACTTTCAGTCCTCATAGCTTAATACTTGATATTTTCATTCCTAAGCCTTTGCATTCAACAGATGTTATTGCATTTGTATGTTTCTATAAGATGCCTCAAGTCCTTCCTATTTTTCTTCCTCCCTTGCTATTTTTATGGGAAGCTTTGGGACTAATTAAGTCATTTGTTATCCTTTATACCTGGGTAATACTTAAGGCCCTGAATTCTACAAGTTTACTGCATGTTGGCAGTAGAAGGGAATCTTTTCTTCGAGTGTAGCTCAGATTTTAAAGTTAGCAACTTCTAGCACTGAGAAGCAGTAATGCTCAAGGTCAGACCCTTGGCACACAAAGCCTGCATTTCCTGGGCATTGATGTGACTGTCCTTATATTCTTGATGCCAGAGAGAGGAAGACAGAGGTGTTAAGTGTGAACTGTGTTATTAAAAGCTGAATACAGTTCTTCCACTGTGAGCCTTCACTTCCCTAAGCCTTGCTCTTCTTGTCCCCAAGATGGGGCAACAGCAGTCTCTCTCTCAAGAGTGACTGTGAGATTTAAGCACAAGTGAGATGCAAGGGAAGCCCCACGCACGGGGCCTGACATGAGTGGGTGCTCAGCAAACACCTGAAGACCCCTTGTCCCCCTGGGAAGGTGAGTGATGAGAAATCCTGTGGTAATGGATTCTCCTGTCTGCCAGTTCCCTGCCCAGAAATTCAGCTGTGTTCCTGTGCTGGAGAAGACACTGCCTTTAATTTCAAGGGCCTCCTGGGAGCAGAGCCATGCTCAACAGTGAGGATCCAGGGGGCAGAACATCTAGGCTGCTCTCTAGGACTCTCCAGGTCCAGGGTGCTATGCTGGCACATTGTCCCAGGGGACTTAGTCTTTGTTTCACCTTAAGAAGTACATGTCACCTGAGCAGAGAATTTTGAGTTTCAACTGGAAGCCATCTCTTCCTAGCAGCTTCCTGATTGCTGTACTGTGGGTTGGAAGGAGGTTCTCTGGCCCCAGATATCCCCTCTGATGCTAGAAGATTGGTTGACTCTTGGCCTGAAAACTGGTGGTCTGTGGGTGTGTCTGGAAAAGCTTGGTGAAGGTGTGAACAGGGCTCTCTCAGTGAGAAAAGACAGGGAGGAAACAGCTAGTTCTCCAACACCCACTGTGCTTCAGAGAGTTACACATTGAACTCTCACAATGATCCTGTGGGATGCTCTGTGATGGCTAGTATTGTCAATGTCACAGGATCTAGAAGCACCTGGCAGAAATGTCTCTGGGAAGATTTCTGAGGGCTAGGTTAGGTAAACTGAGGTAGGAAGGCCCACCTTAATTGCAGATGGCACCATCCCAAGGGCTGGAGTCCTGGACTGAATAAAAAGGAAAAGTGAGCTGAGCTCCAGCATTCATCTCTCTGTTTTCTGACTAAACACAATGTGAGCAGCTGTTCCATTCTCCTGAAGCTATGGTTTTTCTGCCCTGATGGACTATATTCTTGATCTGTGAGTCAAATAAACCCTTTCTTCTTTAAATTGCTTTTGTCACAATAACATGACAATGACAACTAATACCCTGGGTTTAATAACTTTTAGAAAGATTTCCCTATGGAGCTTAGGTTGACTTTGAACTCAGGCTCCTCCAGCTTAATGTTTGTTGGCAATAATGGACTGTGAAGGGAGAGACAAGGGTTAGGCTTGGGCAGGAAATTTCACAGAGCTTCAGCGGGATGAAGGAGGAGGAAGTCATTTCTCAGGCTCCCAATGTTCTAGATTCTAGCCCTGGGTCTAGGTTCTATATTTAGACCTTGTGCACTGGAAAGAGGTGAATACTTTGGTGCTTGAGAAGAGGAAGAGGCAAGGGTGTGGCCTGGGTAAGTTAAATAAGGGAAGTCAGTAAAAGAAACTGGCTGAAGCTGAGGCAGGAGCCTACCCTCTTCCTGGGGTCCAGCTAAGAGAACAGACCTGGGAGCTTCAGGACCTGCTTGAGCCCTGGGATCCTCAGGTCTCGCTCATGTTTTGAGCTGAACTCTGAATGCCAGTTGGGTTAGGCTCACTGCTGACCCCATGAGTTCCAGTTTCCCTTTGAGTCACACACAACTGCAGCACTGCAGAGCCCAGAAAGATCATTTCTAGCCTGTGCCTCTTAGCACTCCCCCAGGGTTCCTTGACCTTCCATTTAAGTCCCCTATCTCAGGTCCCAATAATGGTGGAGGCTCACCTGTGAAGAAACCTCATCTATGTGAACTTGAAGTCCCATTCACAGCCCTCAGCTCAGCTTACCTCTGCTTCTGAATCCAGAGTCCTCATCTTCCCATTTATCAAGATTCTTCTCTGAGATCTTAGAGTGTCTCCAAGAGTCTGTGTTCGAAATTTCTCCGGTATTTATCCATTCACGGTCACTTGTATTTGAAGAAGATTCTATGGGAAAGAGACAATGGTTGTGTGTTTGTCAGAGAGGCAGAGGTAGAATCCAGGCAAGCAAGGCTGGGGTCCTTCCTGCTTACCATCATACCCTTTTCTATAGTCTCATGAGGAGAAAGACATTCTCACAAGTGCTGAAGGGAAATGGTCCTGCTCTGGGACCATGAAGTCCACACAGCTGTCCTGGTTCTACACTAGTCCTCTGTGTGAGTCTCTACATCTCTCTGATCCTCACCTCCCTCATGTGGGGCTCTGAGTTTCTGTCCAATAGGGTTGCAAACTGTTATAATAAAAGCAGCAGAACTGCTTGTGCATGGGCTTATAATTATTAAATGTTTATTGGATATTATACTATTTATTATTCAATGTGGATTATCACTTTACTCCCACAGCCCAAGGAGAGAGCTGTTTACATTCCCATTTTTTTTTCAGATGGAGATGTCAAGGAGGGCTGTAGTCTGCCTCTGCCCAGCTCCATAATCTAGACTTATAACATCATTGTTACCAGGTGCTTCTTTTGGGAGCCGTTTTCAACTCTGTGCTGACCACTCTGAAACCCCTTCTAAAATCCAGCCTTCTCCATGCTACAGCTTCTGAGTGCTTCTCTTTGGGGACTGTGAGGACCACTCGGGCCTGAGAATGCACCAGTGTAGATTGTGTATGGCTTAGCATTTGGTTACTGCTTTCTGCAAGCCTTCCTGTTCCAGCCTCTCCTGGGGCTTGTGAACTCTTTTGACAGGTTAGCCTGTCCAGGAAACCCTGGCAGAGGGCCTCAGCCGTGATGAAGGGGTCACAGCAGTGGTGGGTTGCAGACCTTGGTGTACTTACCTAAGACCATTAAGTCTTTCTTTGCCTGGGCTTTGTTCCCTTTCAGCTCCAGGTCCATCAGCTTCCTTGTGTTGAGGATGAAACATTGACCCTCATGCTGAGCCTTCTTTTTGTCCCTTGCCTCTTTGGACTGTAGTTTTCCCATGAGGACAGAGTCCTCAGATAGTGCCTGGCTGTGTAGCGTTTCCCTTCTTTGTTGCTGCACACAGGAGGCCAGTGGATTCTTGTCTCCCACCTGTTTCTGCTCTGGAAATGGGTGTTTGGTCAGAACTGATGGAGGAAACCTGGAAATAAAAGAAAGAACTGAGCAGCCTCTACAGGGACAATTGTCCTCTGGTCAGGACAACTGAAGGGCTCCAGGCTCTCCTGGGGATGGAGACTGTGTGTCCAGGTGCAGGGCTTGGGCTTTGTAGGGCAGAAGAGGGAACTCTGGGAGGGAGTTTATCAATGGCGTGTTCTGTATAGTTTTATGAATGATGTCAGTGGGTGTTCCTTACTGAGCTGAATTTCCTGTCAGGTAGGTGTGCTTATCATTATGTTGAGTTGGGGGTTTCTCAGCTTGTCTAAGGTTTCTTCTCTTAGGTCATTAAGGTCATTTATTTGACCCTGAGGACAAATAAAAAGGGGTGGGGGAGGTGAAGTCTCTCTTTAGTTGTTTCCTGTGGGAAGGTTATAATGGAAGTGGGGCTAGGCTATATTCACAGGTTTTAAGGGGGAATAATTTAGAGTGACTTCATGTAGTAGGAAGTGTTTTAATTTGCTCTGCTGCAGTCGATCATGTGATTGTCACCATTCACTTGTGGAGAAAACTTTTAACACAGTTATTAGACAGGAGCTATAGTGAATAAGATGAGGCTGAAGATAGGGGATCCAGTAAGCTCCTCGGGCAGCCATTGTCCTAACATGGACCTAGTGATGGCAGTGACTTGATCCAGGAGGAACTTGTGTAAGACTTTAAAAGGACCGGGGAAAATGGAAGTGTAAGGATAAGGAAGAATGGAGAGACCAAGGGGAGGAGTCAGAGTGGGAGGGAACAAAAGCCTGTCCTTAGGAAGATGACTGTCACTGAATCTTTGCTCCTTAATTAAGTCTTCAGCCCCTCTACCCACTTGGGTTTGTTGGCACAGAAGCAGCATTGTTCCTGGAGGAGGGCACAGTTCCCACAACCAGCAGCAGACAGGAGATCCAGGTCTCTATCTTTGGAGAACCACAGCAGGAGAGACTTGGCTCAGGCTTAGCCATGGAAAGTGATGGAGAGGGAGGAGTGGGAAGGTGGGCATCTGGAGAATGGAGGTGGGAACTGTAGGGATGGGAAAGCAAGAAGATGGAAGGATGCAGGACATGGAGCAGAACATCTGGGAGGATTAGACGATGTGAATCAAGGGAGAAGGGTTGGGGGATGGAAGAAAGGGGTGCTGAGATTCCAGGGACAGGAGCATGGGAGGATAGGAAGACAGGGATGGAGGATGCAGGGATGGAACATGCAGGACACTCACTATTCTGTGTTCTTGGCTTCTTCCTTTTCTAGTGTCCTACTCTAAGGAGATCAGTCCTTCAGCCATTACTGTGACAGAGGGTGAGGTGGTAAGAGGCAGAACAGAGGGGGACTCAAGAGTCCAGTTTGTGTTCAAGCTGGGTCCTATGAAGGAATCTTTAGAAGTTTCCTGTCCATGGGCACCACAAGGGGAACTACCCAGAGCCAACTATCTGGAAGGACAAATTACCCAGAGAAAACCAAAGAGACACCTGGGCAAGTGTGGGGGGTAAGGGTTATCCAAGACTTTCCCAGAAGCCCTGATAAAAGGACAAAGGGAGCATTAGTTCTGTGACATGTCCAGGAGAGGACTTGTCAAAATTAGCCTGACACTGGAGCCAGTGCCTTGGAGAAATTGAAGTTGTAGCTTCTGGGGACCTGACTCCTCATCCCCCCCACCCTGGGGCTATGGTTATCAGTCCTAAGGCAGCTGTGTCTGAAGGATCCTGTGCTCTTTTTGCCAACATTGTCTGAATTATTTCTCTGCTGAGCTTGGCTGTCCACACCACACATCAAATAGTACATAGAATGCTAGATTTCTTAATAAACTTGCTTGGATTAATTAATCTGCTCATGCAATACCTGGTGGTTCCAGCTGCTGCTTTTATCTTCTTTATTTCTCATCCCTTTCCTCACTCTAAATACCCCACTATTAATGATCCTTATTCCTTGAGGTTCAGGTCAGAAGGAGAAAGGAGGTTGCAGAACAGACTATGATAGGAACAGGCACATGAAGCATACAGGGGAATCCAGCCACCTCCTTCCCACCAGAGCTGCTCTGCAGACTCTCCAAGCAGGGCTGGAGCCTGGGCCCTGGCTCTCAGGATGGATCACCCATGTCTGCCACAGTACATCTTAGTGCAGTCAGGCCAGGACTTACCTTCCCACAACTCAAATGGTTGGAGGACTCTGATGTTCCCACTACTCACCCTGCTCTTCTAAGAGGCTCACTGATGTGTGTGTCCCTGGCCAAGGCTCCTCAGCTAGAAATCATTTTCTTTGAAAGCGAAAGAGACTCCGGTTCCTCCAGGAAGCCAGGCACCAGAGCCTGCGCAGATGTTCTTCCTCTGAGCTCTGGGAGCATAGTTTCTACACTATTCATCTCATTTCCTGTTGTGAAGTCTCTGCAGATGCCTGGGCTGGAGGAGTCAGGCTTGAGAGCTTCATCCAGGCCTGCAGAGGCCCTGCCTCCTGAGTGCAGGGCTCATGTCTGAGCCTCACTTCACTCATGTACTAATGTGGGTCTCCCAGGTTTGCCAACAGGTCCCAGTTCAGCAAAAGCTCCTGGATCTCCCCAGATCTGTGCTCTGGATCTCTGTACTCCCTCTCCTCCCTGTAGCCTGCCCAGCCCACAGGCTTTTTTTTTCAGGAATTGGTTCCAGGGTCCCAAACTCTGGGTCTTTTTCTCACTCCTGGACTCTCCTAAATCTCAAGTCTAGTATTTGGCTCCTTCTAACATGTCTTATTTTGTAGGTGTGTGTTGTGTGTGCATGTTCATGTGCATATGAACTCACATGTGTGTGTGTGTGTGTGTGTGCATGTTCATGTGCATATGAACTCACGTGTGTGTGTGTGTGTGTGTGTGTGTGTGTGTGTGTGCATGTTCATGTGGAATCACATGTGTGTGACCTGAGAGCTTATGGATTTGGCTAGTCTAACTAGTCATCCAGGGTGCTTCCTGTTTCTTCCTCCTGAGCTCTGGGATGACAGACCTGTAGTCAGCCCATCATGCATTTGTGAGGATGAGGATGCTGTGATCAGAGCAAATGTCCTCATGCTTTCATAGCATGTTCTTCATCCACTGATCCATCTCCCCAGCCCTGACACTGGCTTTTAAACAGGTCTGTAATGACTCTTTACTGTGCCCAAGGAGACTGCTGTGCTCCAGGTTCCTAACCCTCCTGCTGATGCTTCATGGTCTATTCTCAGTCTTGAAGTCAGAGTCACAATCTAATATGTGAATTAGTTCAAGTCACCTCTTAGTCAAACCTTCGTGTCCTTTCCATCTCACAGTGAGGGAAATACTGGTTCCTTTCAGTGGTCACGAGCTCTACATGACCTACTCCATCCCATCTTGCCCTTTTCTGCATTAGATCCTACTTCATGCTCCTCACTCACTCTGCTGTGGGTTATCTGCTCTGCCTTTCTGTTCCTTGAACACAGGAACTTGCTCACCTCAGGACCTTTGAACTGGCTTCTTCACTCTTTTGGAATGACTTCCCACTACTCAGAAGCTTGCTTCCTGCTTTCTGAAGCAGCACTGCCCTTCCAGAATTGCCTTCCTTTATCCTTCTGCTTGACACTTGTCACCACCCAACAGCACAAACTTTTTTTTTTCTTTCTGTCACTTCTACCTACAAAGAGCATGGAAACTCTAGAATACAGGACTTAGCTTGTTTGTTGATTATTATGTCCCCTGGGCCCAAGTTAAGTATCTGACCCATAATATCAACACAAAGGTGCTCACAGTCTCTGAATGGTGGTTATTTTAAAATTTTGACATTTATTTATTTGTGTTTGTGTGTGGTATTTGCATATATGTATTGTGTGTGTGTGTGCATGTGTGTGTGTGCTCTGTGCTTATAGCATGTGTGTGTGTTTGTATGTAGGATGTGTGTGTGTGTGTGTGTGTGTGTGGTATGTGTGCACACATCATGGAGTACATGTGCAGTCATAGGACAACTTTTAGGTTTCAGTTCTCTCTTTCTGCTATGTGTAAATTCAGGACATCAGGCTTGATGGCAGATGCTGTTGAAAGTGAAAGTATAGGCTCAGGACCCCCAAGACCAAGTTCTTAGACCAAGTTCTCAGACCAAGTTCTCAGACCAAGTTCTCAGACCAAGTTCTCAGACCAAGTTCTCAGACCAAGTTCTTAGACCAAGTTCTCAGCACAAAGGAGATTTTTTTTTTTTTTTTTGTCCCAAAGGGACAGAGGGCAGGGATAAGGGACAAAGACTGGAGACAGAAGTGAAGGGATAATGGAAAGCAAACAAAAAAAGGAGGCAGGGATATTTATATCATGGGACAAAGGACTGCCTCTGGATAGAGAGGAGACAGATGTGGTACATAGAAAAATTGCAGTTTATAAAGGGATAAGAGGGAACTTGTACATTTATTGAGCATGTGAATTAGGTGAGCCAAATTAGGTGGGCTTTTGATTTCAATATTTTACTAGCTGGCCTTTGGTAGTCAGCCTCAAGAGGAGGGATTGGCCAAATAAGGGTATGGACCTTGGGAGCTAGCATCAGAAATATAACAGGTTTTGTTGTTGTTGTTGTTGTTGTTGTTATGTTTTTAATCAAGGCAGAGGGAATAGGGGAGAAGGGCAAGGCCTGCCAGAACCACACATGCTGGAGTGGGCTAGTGTCTCTTCAACTGCCATGCGAATCTCTTCCTGGGAAAACATGATTGATACAGAAGGGCTATGCCCATTGTGGGTGGTGCCACCCAAGGCAGGTGGTCCTGAGCTATGTAAGAAAGCAGGCTGAGAAAGCCCTAGAGAGCAAGCCAGTAAACAGAACTCCTCCATTGCCTCTGCTGCAGTGTTCTGGCCCTTGGTTCCCACCATGTCCCCTCAGCAAAGACAGTAGGAAGGCTCTCACTGTAGAGTGAAATCACCCTTTTTCTCCCCAAGCTACTTGTGGTTAGTTATAGTGTTTATCATGCAAACAGAAGCCAAACAATGACATATCCCATGTCTTAACAAGTTTCCCTCCAAGATGGAGATTTCAGTTCAGACAAAATTGTTGTAGACCACTGCCATCACTTGGTGGGCCATCTTGATGGTGTCCCAAGAGATTTGTTTTGTTTTTTCTTATCCTTGATTTTATTTTGTTCCTGTGAGATGCTGTGGTGGTGTGACTGAGAATGGCCTCCATCAGCTCACATATTCAAATGCTTGGTTCCTGTTTGGTGGAACTATAGGGACGGATTAGGAGGCCTTGGAGAAGGAGGAGGTGTGTCAAGGGGGTGGGCTGTGATGTTTTAGAGCTCACATCATTCCCACTTAACTCTCTGTCAGCATTCTGTTTTGAGTGGGTCAGTTGAAGAAAGGGGGTCACTCCAAAATGTAACTCAGGCTTAGCAAAAGCAGCAGGGAAAGCCAGTCTCCAGGGACTGACCCCTCCTTACTTTGCAAAAACCTACTTTATTGCTGTATAAATCACACCTCCAGCAAGCCAGTTTCTGCATACCCAAATCTCTTCTCTGGAGTTGTTGGAAGACACCATTTGTCTAAGCAATCTCAGCCATTTTCCTCCTGGTTTGCCAGGTACTCCAAGACTAAGTTATGCAAAGGCTCTTTAATTCCTTCAAAAGAGCAGCTCAGATACCAATCCCTGACTTAGACAAAAGGTAACAATCTCTGACTTATACTAAAGGTAGTTCAAAGACTAGGTGCTAGCACTCTGGAATTCAAGCCATCTACAATGGCTCTGTTGAATTTCTTGCTACATGCCCTCCCTGCTTTTTTAAGCTCTAATGGATTATGTTGAAGATCATGTAACCTTACAGTAAATATGGCCTTTTCTCTACTGTGTTGTTTCACCATCTTAAGAAAATAAGCCAAAACTCACTTTAAAGCCAATAAAGTTATTATCACTCTAACAGGGATAACAATCACTAGGACAAGAAATTTATTAAGATGATGTGCAGGATAAAAATAGACTATGATGTCTTAAAGCCTTTCCATAATTTGCATATCTGTTACAACAGTAGCCTTTTTGGAAAGGTTTCCTTAATTTCTTACTGTAAATCATAAATCATTTGAGAATAATTAAGATGACTCATCAAATGCATCTTAACCCTTTCCCAGTCATACTTACTATTACTAAACTTTAAAGGTGTAATACAATAAGATGTAATATGGTGATATTTTATTTGTATGGAAATGTGATTTTATTTGTATATTAATAAAGCTGCCTTGGGGTCAGAGCAAGCCATAGCAGAAGCTGGGCGATAGTGGTGCACGCCTTTGGAGGCAGAGCTAGGCAGGATCTCTGTGTGTTCAAAGATACAGCCAGCATGGAGACACACACCTTTAACCTCAATACTAACCTTAGAAGACCTGGAGGTCTGTACAGACAGGCAGTGACAAGGAGGACATATGGCTGGGTTTACAACCAATGAGAAGGCAGAACAGAAAGTCTATATAAAAGACAGGACACAGGAAATAGGCCTCTCTGGTGGAGAGGAATAACAGCAGAAACAGTGAAGGGTAAAGTTTTCAGCTCTCAGCTACTGCTCTGACCTCTTGGCTTTTAACTCTGCAATTGGCTCCGTGTTTCTTATTTAACAAGACGATTACATCTACAATGTAACATTCCCATCACATTTAAATTTTATCTGTTCACTCAATATTTTTAACTGATCTTCTCTTACTATTAGAGCTTGCCTCAAATCAGCTATTTCATTAACTATCTCACTATATATTGGATTCTGTTGAGTCCAAATTTCTGTAGAATGGTTATGGCAGTCTCTAACAAACTCAACAGTTTCAATTTCTTTATGAAGCACCAGTCCAGCTGTAGAGCTACAGTAGTTAATGTAATAATTCCATAATCACAGCAATAATCGGTCCAAACATCTGACCAATTCTTCTTAATATTCTTTCAGTAAGCTTCTGTATTAGAACCATCACAGGTGAGTCTTGCCATGGCTTCGACAGGTTCACTGGTATCCAGACTGCTGGCCTTGATCTAAGAATATATAAACTTTCTAAGAGGTGACATTTAAAGACAAACTAGAATTAACACAGGTATGAAGAGCACAGTGTTCACAAGTGATACTAGAGTTGCCATTGTACAGGCCTTTCCAGTAACAAAAAAGGTGATGCTACAAAGGGGTGACTCTGACTTAATCTAAAAGACAAAGTATACTTACCATCCTTAATATTTAACTTTCCTTCCCACGCTTTAAGAAGGCTGAAGGCCCTTGCTAATTTCCACAAGTTAATCTTAACTGAATTGCCAAATTACAAGAGAGAACCTGACTTGGATTTTAACTGCATGCAATCAAATAGGTTCATTAATAGTAGAACTAATTTCTATAGGTCCATTTGAATTATACCATTGCCATCTCAATTCTGAATGAGAATATTTTCCTTGAGGGAACCTATAAAGGCTCCAATCAATGTCTTCTCCATGGGAGATATTGATAAGCAATGGAGGTTTCTCACTTTTATGTTGTTGCCAGTGTACCCAATCGCATTGCTTGACGGTAAACCACATCTTACAAAATGGCAGATTTATGAAACCAGTAGCATTAATCTCCTGTCCTCTAAAACCAGATGCATGAAGCATATAAAATTTATGAAAATCCTGGTTAGTATTAATTGTAGATAACCACACTTTCAAAGTTATATTTATAGTACCAATAGGAATTCCTTGTACTCCCATAGTATAGTTTCTAATTTCTTTCCCCTTTTCCAGAGGAGAAAGTTGCCATAAGAACCAGATAGCCAAGAAGATTCATTAACCACCACAAGAATATCCATATCTCCACAACTTACTCCTATGTTAATTGGAGGATTAGGAATATAGGCCTTATATGTATACTTATTCCCCTTTTATAGTTACCACAGACAGCATCACAAGGAACAAATTGTAGCATTCAAAGGTTCCCTAGCCAGTTGAACTATTAATTCTTTCCCCTTCATCAAGCAATTTCTTAAGCTATCCCCAGGTAGGAGAATCAGCTATCCACTTGGGAAGCTTTTTAAATCTTTCTTCCACAACTTGTCATCTCTTGCAGAAGCATAAGCAGAACCTCAGTCCCAACATAACATCTTTCTTGGTTTCCATTCTGATGTTAAAACATTCATGTAGTACATAGGCTGACTCAATTCATAAGATTTCTTTTTGTAAACCAAAATCCAGCAGCTTTTTCTCCACAGCCCAAAGCCTTTCATCAGATGTTGTCCCTGCCTCATTGGTGTTTTCAAAATTTAAAGTTTAAAGCATTATTCAATCTGTCCCTTTGAATCTTCATATCCCCCTTCAGTTTAAAAAGCATCTTTTAGAGTGCAATTAGATCTGTCAGCAAATGTTGGTCCTACAGGATTATACAGTATCCCTGTAATGTGTTTTATCTTATAATGTACAAAAACATTGTTTTATTTTACTGAAAAGATAAGCAGGATCATTATCAGTTTTAATTATTTAATTATTCCCATTAAAGCCATTGCCTCTAATAAATGTATAATTATAGAATTAGTCTTTTTAGAACTCAGAGCAGATGCCCATTGAAATCTAGAGAATCAATGGTATGATGACTGTATTTTGATTTTTCAAATCTGTTAAATGAAATACAACCATCTGTCAAAATCCAGTTTTTTTTTTTTTTTTTTTTTTTTTTTTTTTTTTTTTTGGTGTGTACCTTTAGCATTACTTTTTGCAGGTAAAGGTACTTGATTATATAAATAAAAAATAGGGTAATTTTAAATAATTTTTTCAGCCTGTTGTCAGGTAATAGAAAATCTTTTAAAGCCTTGATTACTAATATGATTTTAATGAAATTCTGAAGCCTCCAATACATATTTTGTAAGCAAGTGTTACAACTCTGGGCAGAGGTTGGGGGGGGGCATGGAATCCTGACTGCTCAGGAAGTCATGCTATATATTGAGCTGCTAGGACAGCTCTGGTGGCTGGAGCTGCAATGGGACAGGTCAGCTCTGGAAAAGGTATCCTGACTGTTCAGGGAGACAGGCTATGCCTGGAGTTGGGGTGTGGTGGGGGATGGTCTGCCTACAAGTATAGAAATCCTCCTCCTCTCCTGGAGAGCCACTACAGCTGAGCTTTGCTTAGCTCCCAGTTCAGGGGGTTTCCCTGCAGATCTCTGCTTCTTCTCCCACTCAAGATGTTGCTTCTTTTGCTTCACTCCACTAAAGGGGAAACTGTTGCAGAAATGTAGCAATCTCCTCCAGCTTCAGCAAAAAGTTGTTACTGTTTCTATTCCACCTTACTCAGTCCCCTAAGGGAACATCTCTGAAAGTTTTTTTTCTGCTCAGTACTCTAAGGGACTTCTTAGCAAGGTTCTTCTTCTCTGCACTGGCAAATTAATCTCTTCACACCCAAGACTCTTTTGAGAAAGAGATTTATTTAGAAAGAAGGAGTCCAGGAGAGTGGCTTCCTCTACAAATTGGGAAACAACAGCCAACAACTGAACAGGCAGGGCGGTTTACATAGGATTTCTTAGGGGCAGAGTTTCTCCAGGTAGAAGATTTTCTGTTCAGGGATTCATTAGTTTTTCCTGATCAGGGCTTGGTTAGTTTCATTGGTCAGGGGCAGAGATGGCTCTGGTTTCAGAGCCAAACTATGTTTGTTTCACTGGCCTTTTTAAGCTTTTTGACCCTAAGTCTTTCATTGGCTCTGATTCTAGGGACAAAGTATGTTTCTTTGGCACTGGTTTCAGAGTCAGGGCATGTTTCTTTGGTTCTGGGTTCAGGGATAAAGTGTTTCTGTCAGTGGCTCAGGTCCCAGATCCAGAGTGTGTTTCTTTCACTGGTTCTATGATCCAGGGTCAGGTTAAGTTTCTTTAGTTGGCCCCCTTTCCCTATACATTTTCTATCAGTAATTGATCAATTTCTTTATTTTCTTTTGCTAATGGCCTAGGCAATCCAGTGTGAAATTGAATATAAGTGTATATAGTGGATAAGTTTTGTCTGGGATTGATTTTTTGTTGTTGTTGTTGCACAAATATCAAAGTTAATTCTGAATTATCAGGAATTAGTTCAGCAGTTTTTTATATGGAATACAACACCTTCTGCATATTGAGAATCAGTAATTATATTGAGAGATTCATTAAACTCTAATAAAACCATTAGAATAGCATATACCTCTGATTTTTGGCCCAAAACATGGACTTTGAATTATTTTACTTATGTTTCCTGCATTATAATTAGTCATTCCTAATTTATTTTCTTAAGTATAGAGTGTAAGAGCCCCAGAAATAGGTGCTCTTTTCACTATGTAGGGAAGAACCCATTCAGTTCTTATTATAAATTGAAGCTGTTTACTATAGAGATAATTGTTGTTAATTTTCCCTAAGAAATTGTTGTAAGTT
Organism: Onychomys torridus; assembly: GCF_903995425.1. Lineage (NCBI taxonomy): Eukaryota > Metazoa > Chordata > Mammalia > Rodentia > Cricetidae > Onychomys > Onychomys torridus. The sequence goes on from NC_050450.1 coordinate 59,709,585, forward strand.
CTTTGACAATCATCATTAATCACCCATAATTGTATAATTTTAGTAGTAGTATAGGGCACTACAATCTCAGCTGGATGCATTCCTGACAATTGATGAAGTCTTATGCTCCCTTTTATAATTAATTCAGAAAACTTTTACTTTTTACACTGTGTTTGAGCTTAAAAAAATCCACATTAAAATGTTATTCTCCCTTTGCATAATTGGTCCAGTAGGGGAATGGGTAGAAGGTAAAATAACTAAAAAACATTCAGTTCTAAGATCTAATCTATCTCCATAGGCGTTTTGTAAAATTTGCTTTATTTGGGGCAATTTCTTTTCTTTTTATCTTTTCTTCTTCCTCCCCTCCTTCTTTCCTTTCTTTCTGTCATTGGTTTTTTTTTTTTTTTTTAGACAAGGCTTCTCTGTGTGACACTCCTAGCTGTGCTGGAACTCGCTCTGTAGACCAGGCTGGCCTCAACTCACAGAGATCTGCCCACCTCTGCCTCCCGAGTGCTGGGATTAAAGGCGTGGGCCACCACTACTTGGAGCCAATTCCTTTTCATCTTGAGCTGCTAATTGCCTTGGACTATTTAAGTCTGGGTCATCTTGCAAAATTTGAATCAAATGACTTAATTCTTGAGTAGTTAGTCCAATGATAGCCTGCAGCCAGTTATTATTGCCCCAAAATTTTTGAAAATCATTGAGTGTGCAATTGATCTCTTTTTTAAAAATAATATTTATTGATTCTTTGAGAATTTCACATATGCACTCCAGTTCTACTCTTTTCCCAGTCCCTCCATCTGCCCTTCACCTTTGCAACATCCTCCTGAAAAGAAATAAAGAAAATTGAAGCCAGACCAAACCAAACAAACAAACAAATTTAAAAAATCTCTTCTCTTATTCATCTTTTCTAGCTTTTAACTTCTCTCCATTTGTCTTAGTAGCAATGGGAGCCAAGGTATGTCACACAGTATGCCAATCAACTTCCACTGCAATGAGTCATTGGTCTGGTTCAAGGCCTCCAGTTTCTGGTGCATCATCATCATTGGACCCTCACAAAACTCTCTTGATATTCTGCAGCTGCCTTGAGTCATGAAGGTCCTGCAGGTACCATTCCACAGTACCAGTCTTTTCATGCATTCCAGCAGGTCATAGATGGAGTAGATTTTAGGGTGGGCCAACTTAAGGCCACGGCTGTGGGCCTGGTTGGTAGCTGAGCTAGTCAGTCAGGGCCACTGAGGCTACAACCCTCAGGCAAGCGGCAGAGCAAGCTATGCCCATGTATTCCAGCCAGTTCTCTCATGTCTGTGGTGACTGGTGGGGGCATTTCTCCTGAGTACAGGTCTAGCTCTGCTGTGAGGGTCATGGCCAACTTTTCTAGGGCCAGCAAAGGGCAGGGCTGGCTCAGCATGGGCCTCTGATTTCATTAAGCATGGGTTCTTATGGCTTCCTGTGGTAAAACAGGCTACAGACAACACAGACCCTAGCTGCAGCAGGACCATGGACCCAGACATGGCTCTCAGCAGAAGCGTGGGCCAGAACAACACCATGACTCTGGAAAAAGCATGGCCCTTGGACACCAACAAGGCCACAGGTTGCAGTCCAGACCCAGGGCTTCTGTGTATCCTTTGGTAGCAATGTGGGCATTGGACTTCAACACAGACCCCAGATGCAGTATGATCACAGACCCATACATGTTTCTCGGCATCAGCCAATGCCAGTATATCACAATTGGCCAAGAGGCAGTGCAGGCCACTCAGCTTGACATGTCCCCAGCAGCAGTGTGGCCCTTGGGCACCAACATGGCTCCAGGTGTTGACACATATATCAGGCATCTGCATCGCCTTTGATGATGAGATGAGCCATTGTCATAGATCCTGGCTTCAGTAAGGCCATGGACCCAGATATGGCAGTTGGCAGCAGCTCAGCCTGGACAACACTATAGTGTCAGATGGCAGCACAGGCCACTCAGATCAGCCTGGCTTGTGTGGTGGCATGGCCCCTGGACACCAACAAGACCATAGGCTGTGGTCCAGATCCTATGCTTCCTGTGGCTTTTGGTGGCAACATGAACCATGGACCTTAACACAGGCCCCAGCTGGGATAGGAGCACAAACCCAGACGTGACCTTGGGCAGCAGCCAGGGTTTGGGGTTCACAAGGGCCTGGGGGTCACCATGGCTCCAGGTGGCAGTACTGGCCACTCAGATCAGTGTGGCACAGCTGCAACATGGCTCTTGGACATCAACTTGGCCTCCTGTCACAGGTCAGACCCCAGACAATTCCAGAGCCTTTGGGATAACAGGAGCCAAGGTCATCCATCAACTGAGACTCTGACTGCAGTAGGGCCATAGACCCAGACATGGTCCTCAGCTGTAGCTCTATCCCAGAAGTCACCATGACATCAAGTGGCAGCACAGGACAGTCAGATCATCAGTATGGCCTTTGGACACCAATGTGGACTTTGAATTGGTATGTCTTTACAGGGTGCTATTATAAGTAGGCACTGTAAAAGCTCATTTCTCCAGGGCTAAGACTCCCCTGGGGGATTCATTTAAACCTGGTGGATTCAGTACAGGCAAAGAATTGCAGGTTATAAAGACTCTAACATTTCAGAGCTTTATTTACAGCTCTGAAATCAGTTAATATTCTCCATTTTTCCAGATTTCCTTTTTAACTGAAAATGCAGGAGAATTCCAAAGACTAGTAGTTTCTGCAATAAGCTTAACATATAACTTTTTTTTTTTACTATCGGGTTGCTCAAGTGCCTGTACTTTCTCTTTAGTTAAGGGCCATTGCTCCACCCATACAGGCTTATTAGTTAGCCTTTTTAAAGCAGAGCAGTTGGGCTTCTGGCAGTGGCCCCTATTCCAAATCTGGGTAGCCAATTCCTGCTTCAAAACCTGCTGCTAGACAACCTGTATAGCCTGTGATTTTCTTTGATAATTCTTTCCTATACCTTTTCCAGGAATGTATCCACTTTTTAACATCATTCTACAAGCTGTTTCTGAACTGTAGGAATATAATTTGAGCAGTATAACCCATAGTAGACACAATATTTTTGTGAAACATGTGGAATTTGTATGTAAACATGCTTTTTGTGCTTTTCAAAAGTCATTTATAAAAACATTAAAAACAATTCCTATATGATTTTAAGAGGTTACTTTAGGTGATACCCATGGAGCATTTTTATAAAATCTTTGAAAAGGGTTGTTTTTTTAAACATAGTGAAAAGGGTTGTTTTTTTAAACATAGATCCCAAGTAAAATGTTAATTTGACCTGTCAATTATTAATAGTGTGGAACAAACAATTTACCTGCACTTAATTTTGTAGAAAAATAATTTCTTAGGCTCTTTATCAGTAAGAACTTATTTCTATGAGCATTCACTTTAGCAGCCACGTTATTTAATAAGTTGAGAATCTGCTCTGTTTCAGTTGTTACATTTTTATAGAATTCAACTATGAGTCTCCAGAATGCAGCCCAAAGAGCAGAGCCAAGTCCCAAGCAGTGACAATTAGATAATAGCATACACAATGATATAATTTAAAATTATAAATTTTAGTCTTTTCATTTGTTTACTATGAAAATTAAGCATTCATTTAAGCATTAATTAGATGATCAAGAGAATAGAACATCCTCCATGCAATCAATGACGAATATCTCTAAAAATTCAAACAGCAGTGGCTCAGTACCTTATGTCCTGATCGTGTTTTGTTTGTTTGTTTTTGTTTTTGTTTGTTTGTTTGTTTGTTTACTAGAAGTTGGGAATGTTTTAATTTTTTTAATCACATGAAAAGATCATTGGTATTAAGTTACTCCTGCTATTAGGGAATTTTTTCTCACATGAAAAGATCATTGGTATTATGTTATTCCTGCTATGAGGGAATCACAAAAAACTTTCCCTTGAAGGGACCCTAAATTATGATTTATTCCTGTTCTGAAGGAAAAACAGCAATCATTTAAATCAAAATTAAGTAAATAAACAAACAGGAAAATTCTAAGTTCTAGGCCAGGTGTGCTAGCTTATGCTACAGCTGTGGGGTCCTGCCTATTATTCTTGGAATTCAGGTGTTGCTGCTCTGAGCTGGTGGGCCCTTTGCTAAAAGAGCTGACAGGCAGTGTGCAGCCAGAGAGCTCTGGGTTCCAGTTATCATTAATCACTTCCATTTTTTGGAATAATTTTATTCTGAGCAGCCTCATTATTTAAAATCTTACACAGGGTGAATGCATTCCATATGCAACCATTTCTTCTTTAAATTGCTTCAGATCTATCATATCTGTAATTTCCAACTAATAACTATTCGGGAGAGAATTTTTTCTTCCCCTTCTTATACCAGGAAAATCCTTTTTTCTTGACTAAACATTTTCCCCTTTTCTACTGAGAAGGGTCTTTTCTCTTGATTTATTCTTTGTCTTGGAAGCCATTTTATGTGTATCTTTTATATTTTCAATAATTGTGCAGTTAATGCTTTTGCTTTTAACAAGCATTTCAACAACTGCACATAATGTTGCTTCAGAGATGAGGAGTTTAAATTCCTCATGTTCCTACCAAATACTGGAGTCCTCTCTTACACACATAAGTAAAATTTTAACCTCCAATCCTTGATGTCCAGATTCCTTCTTTCTCCAAGCACCACACTGGGTACCCATGTCAGTGTTCTGCTTATCATGGGTCAGTTGAAGAAAAGAGGTCACTCCAGAATGTAATTCAGGCTTAGCAAAAGTCTAGATGGACTGACTACTTGTAGCTTTGCAAAATCTCCTTTATTGTCACACAAATCACATCTCTAGCAAGCCAGTTTCTGCATACCAAGAACTCTTATCTGGATTTGTTTGAAGGAACCATTTGCCTAAACAATTCTCAGCCATGAAACCTCCTTGTTTGCCAAGTACTCCAAGAGTAAGTTAGGCAAAGGCTCTGTATTTCCTACAAAAAAGCAAGTAATATCTATCTCTGACTTTAAACAAAAGGTAACAATCATTGACTCTAACAAAAAGTAGTTCAAAGCCTAGGTGCTATCACTGTGAAATTCAAGCCAGGAGCAATGGCACTGTGGAATTCCTTGCTACAGCTCTTTCCAACTTCTCCTTTCCTGTAGGGATGTAAAATCTCAGCTCCTGCGCCAACACAATGCCTGTCTGCTGCCATGTTCCTCCCATGATGGCCATGGACTCCAAAACATGAGCCCCAAGTTTTTAATTTCATATGGCACCATTTTTCAATTTGTCCCATTTCTTGGATGAGTAGAATCCTCTTCAGAAAGGCCTTTATCTGTGCTGGCACTGTAAACTGTTTTCTGTCTAGCAGACCCAGGGTTTCAAGTCTTGTGCAAATGTCTTTGGTGGATTTGGAGTTGATTGCTCTGTAGGGTAGAGGAGAAATCAGTCTTTTATGTGTAGATGTAATTTTTGCAGCCCTATTTGTTACCAAGTTTTTCTATTGTCAATGAATACTTTTGTGATCAAAGAGTGGTTTTTTTTTTTGCTTGTCATTTTACTTTAGAACAAAGCTCTTAGTTTTTCTTCTAAAACATTAAAATAATTTATCCCTCTCTCATATATCACATGATGATAGCTTCTTCCCCCTTCACTCCTACAAGTCTACCCTCCACACCTGCCCTGTCTCCCAGATCCATTCCTCCTTGTTTTCCCTTCAGAAATAAGCAGGCCCCCTAGGGATATCAATTCAATATGGCATAAAGAATTATAATAAGACTGGGGAAATACCCACATATCTAAGCTGGATGATGTAACACAGTAGGAAGAAAAGGATCCCAAGAACAGTCAAAAGATTCAGAGGCACCCCTACTCCCACTGTTAGGAGTCCCACAGTAACACCAAGTTAACAACCATAACATATACACAGAGGACCTAGCTCATACCCATATGGGCTCTGTGATTGTTTCTTCAGTATCTGTGAGCCCCTATGAACAATAACTGTAAGTAAATTTGTTGCAACTCTATGGGTTTGGTCCCAGGATTTGGCACCAAAATGTGAGTCTGCAACTCTGGGAAAGTTATCCTTACTACTTGGGGAGACAGGCAATAACCTGACCTGCTTAGGACAGCACTGATGGCTGGAGCTGCAAAGAAACAGTTCAGCCCTGGAGGGTGAAGTATCCCAAACACCTCCAGCTGCTCAGAACAACACCTCTGCCCTGGAGGTGTCCTGGACACCTGGAGCTGCTTAGGACAGCTTCAACAGCTGGAGCTGCAAAGTGACAGCTCAACCCTGGAAGGGAAACTTTTTTGACTGCTCAGGAGAGTCAGGCCTGAAACTGCTTCAGCAGGGAAGGGTAGCCTGACTGTTCAGGAAAGTCAGGTCTGAAGCTGCCAGGACAGCTCTGCAGGGAAGGATATTCTGACTCTTTTGGAGAGTCAGGCTATACCTGGTGTGATGGGGGAAGGTCTCCCTGCAGGATATTGCAACCCTGTTCCTCTCCTGGAGAGCTGCTGGGCTGAGCTTTGCTTAGCTCCCACTTAAGGGGGTTTTCTAGAAGAGCTCTGCTTCTCCTGCCTAAGAAATTGCAGAAATGTAGCAATCTCCTCTGGCTCAGGAGAAAAGTGTTACTTTTTCAGCTCTTTTAGCTCTCCCTTGCTCTGTCCACTGAGGGAACATCTCAGCAAGGATCTTCTGTTCAGTTTGTCCTTGCTCTGTTCACTGAGGGGCATCTCAGCAAGGGTCATCTGTTCAGCTCCTCCTTGTTCTGTCCATCTAGGGATACCTTAGCAAGGACCTTCTCTACACCAGTGAATGAATATCTTCACATCTAAAACTTTTGAGAAAGAGATTTATTTGGGAAGGAGGAGTTCAGAAGAGTAGCTACCTTTACCAGGGTGGAGAGAACAGCCCACAACTGACCAAGCAGGGAGGTTTATATTGGATGTCTTGGGGGCAGAGTAAACCAGTAATTGGTTAGTTTTTTCTGCCCAGGGATTGGCCAGTTTTGTGGGCTAGGGACAGAGATGGTCCTGATCTCAGGCCCAAACTGTGTTTCTTTCACTGGCCTTTGTTGGCTTTTTTACATTGCCTCTAAGGCCAGGACACATTTCTTTCACTGACTCTGGTTCTAGGAACCAAGAGTGTTATTTTGTCACTAGTTCTCAGAGTCAGGGCATGTCTTCTTGCTTCTTGGTTTTGGCATAAAGTGTTCATTTCTCTGGTCCAGGTCCCAAACCCAGGCTGTGTTTCTTTCCCTGGTCCTGGGTCCCAGGGCCAGGGTGCTACTGTCCTACCCTGTAATTGATGGGTTTCACAAGTCAGTTGACCAGGGACAGAGATGGCTCTGATATCACTGAGCAGAGGGACAGGGTGCTGCTCTGTGATTGGTTGGTTTCACAAGTCAGTTGGCCAGGGGCAGAGATGGCTCTTATTTGAGCCAAACTGTGTTTCTTTCACTGGACTTATCTGAGCCATCTTTCCTTAGTTCCGTGCTCCAGGGTCAGGGTGGATTTCATAGCCAGCTCCTTTTCCCTACACAAATTAGTTGATTTTTTTGGGAAATGTTCTTGTGTCTAAAACATTTTTCCTAATACATTCTTATGCAATACATTGCTTTAAGCTAGAATATATTTGATAATTTGCTATGGGTTAGAATACATTTGATAAGCTGGGATATATTTGATAAGTTGCTATGAGCTGCAGGAATATGAAATAGAGATTCTGCTGTTTCCTGAATTAAGGTAAACACCCTTAGGGAGGCACCACCTGTCTCCTAGGTTTAGCTTTTTGTTTCTTATGCAAATGAAGCTCAGGCCCTCCTTTCTCTCACAACCCAAATGCATTCCAGAGCAACTGACTCAGAAAGAAAGGGGTTTTTTGTTGTTGTTGTTGCAATATAGTTATTAGACAGTTGTCCTATCTCTGAGCAAAGGTACCCTGCCCTGCTTGTATATGGTAGCATAAAAAATAGAGGCAGTTTTATTTTAGTGACTAATTAGACTCTTTTATCTAACCACCTGTAAGATTGCAGTTTGAGCACATTTATGATAGACTCATAATCTTTCACCTAACCACTTATAAGAATATATTTTGAGCACATAAATTCCATTTCTGACTTATTCCAGGCTTTATCTGATCACACCTCCTCTATTCACTCCCCTTGATTTGGTTGCAATCAAACTGGATATCATGGCTCTTATAAGGACCTTGGGAGCTTTCCATTATATTGGAAGAGTCAGGCAGTTGGGAAGGGAGAGACTAATTCTGGGAGAGAAAGAGGAAGGAACTATAATGGAGAAGAATGAGGATGAAGGTGAGGATGGAGATGGAAAAGTGTTAGAGTTATGTGAGGACAGGAGGAAAAATGACAGAGAAGAGCTAAATATAAGTATGGAACTGAAGCTGTATAGATAGAACCTTGGCTCAGAAAAATAAAGTGAATGGACTAAACAGTTTGATATATACAGATTCATTTAATATCATCAAAGATTAGATTATCAGCTGGTTGTAGCTTCTTCCTAAACCCTGAGTAGCTGGAGCACCCATAGTCCCTGATAATAACTTATTCAAGAAATTCATTAACATAGTTGCAAACTGTTACTATAGGATGAAGATATTGCTAGTATAGGTGATTGTGGTGGCTTTTAAGAAAATGTCCCCCAAGGGAATTGCCCTATTTGGAGGCGTGGCTTTGTTAGAATAGGTATGGCCTTGTTGGATGAAGTGTGTCACTCTGGGGTGGGCCTTGAGTCTATGTTCAAGCTATACCTAGTTCAGTTCACTTCATGCTGCCTGCAGGTCAAGATGTAGTATTCTCAGGTCCTTCTCCAACACCATGTCTGCCTGCATACTGCCATGTGCCACTATGGTGAAAATGGACTGCACCTCTGAATTGTAAGCCACCCTAATGCAATTATTTCCTTTATAAGAGTTGCCATGGTCATGGTGTCTCTTCACAATAATAGAAACTCAACTAAGACAGAAGTTGGTACCAGGGATTGGGATATTGTTGTGATAGGCCTGACCATGCTTTTGTTTGAAGGAATCTGGACATTATGGATTAGATAAGCAATTGAATGCTTTAAGTGCTGCGTAATGGGCCACACTGGTGGGAGCATGGAAGGTAGGTGCTGAGTGTGATTTGATGAACTGTAAGGGCCTGGCTCAAGAGGTTTCAGAGGAGAAGAATTTTAGCATGTTGCTAAAAGATGTTTCCTGTGATATTTTGGTGAAAAACGTGGCTTCTTTTTGCCCTTGTCCAAAATATCTGCTGGAGGCCAGAGTAATGAGGTTTGGATTAATTACGTTGGCTACGGAAATCTCAGTACAGCCAAGTGTACACATAGACTCTGCTGTGTGGTTACTAGTGTTAACTCTAATGAAGATATGTAATGTAAAGAATCAAGCTGAACAAGGAAAAACAAAAGATTTACAATTCTAGGAGAAAAAGAGCACCAGAAAGAGAAATGGAGCTAAGTCCTGTTTTCTACGAGATAAACAGATTAATAAATGGAATAATGGGAGTGGTGATCTCAGGGCAAGATCCCATTCAGCTAACTTTTCCTCTTGTGAAAATGAATTAAGAAAAGCTTAGAGCTGGTTGTAAATGTATATGCCTTTAATCCCAGCACTTGAGAGGCAGAGGCTGGTGGATTTCTAAGTTCAAGGCCTGCCTGGTCTACAGAGCAAGTTTCAGAACAGCCAAGCTTAGGCAGTGAAGGAAAGCATTGAAAACAGAAAGCTGGTGAAGATGTAACTGAACAAGGGAGCCAAGTTCCAGCCCTAGCAAGCAGCAGAACTTGGTAGTTTTAGCCACATGGTTCTGGCTTTAGAGTTAAGGAGTGACTAAGGAAAGCCACTGAAGCCAGGCATGTGTCCAGGGTGTCCCTGAATGGAAACCTAGAGAGGCCATTTCACAAAGCTGTGAAAGTGAAGCTGCGTTGCCTTGGAGACACCAAGTTGTTGGAGATGCCAGAACCATGGGAGAGCTGAGAAGAGCTGCTGATAGAGAGTGGAAATGGCCAAGAGAGAGAGAAGTGTGTTGCAGTCAACAAACCTGAAATGAGTTGGAGATCTAAAGAGCATTTTGACATCAGATATGGCGGTGCAGAGTTTGGAGTTTTCCCAGCTTATTTTTGGTCTTGCTTTGTTCTAGTATTTCCTCACTATGCCCCATTTCAGAATAGTATTGTATATCCTGTGCCATTATATGCTGGAAGTATGTGATCTGCTTTTTGATTTTGATTTTACAGGGCATTACAGTTAAAGATTGCATGATTCTCAGAAGAAACTTTAAATTTTGGACTTTTAAATAAGTTTGAGACTGTTATAGACTATGGGGACTTTTAAAGTTGGACTGAATACATTTGCATTTAATATGGCTACACGTCTTTGGGGGGCCAAGGGAGTGGTGGCTTGAAAGAAAATGATTCCCAGAAGGTGTAACCGTCATATTAAATAAGAAACACAGAACCAGTTGCAGAGTTAAAAACCACGAGGTCAGAGCAAGAGTGGAAAACCTTACCCTTCACTGCTTCTGCTGTCCTTCCTCTCTGCAAGAGACCTACTTCTGTCTGCCCTGTCCTTTTTATAGACTTTCTGTTCTCTTTTCTCATTGGTTGTAAACCCAGCCACATGACCTCCTGCCTGTTTGTACAGACCTCCAGGTCTTCTATGGTTGGTATTGAGATTAAAGGTGTGTGTCTGCCATGCTGTCTGTGTCCTTGAACACCCAGAGATCTACCTAGCTCTGCCTCCCAAGTGCTGGGATTAAAGGCGTGTACCACTACTGCCCAGCTTCTGCTCTGGCTTGCTCTGACCTCAAGGCAACTTTATTAACATACAAATAAAATCACATTTCAATACAAATAAAATATCACTATAAGAAGGAGTGGCCCTATTAGGAGGTGTGGCTTTGTTGGAGTAGGTATGGCCTTTTTGGAGGAAATATGTCACTCTGGGGTCAGGCTTTGTGGTCTCCTATGCTCAAAGTATGCCTAGTTCAGTTTATTTTCTATTGTCTGCAGTTCAAAAATGTAGTATTCCCAGCTTCTAGTCCAGCACATGTCTGCCTGCACACCACCATGTTCCACCATAATGGTAATAGACTGAAATTCTGAACTATAAGCCCTGACATTTAAATGTTTTCCTTTGTAAGTGTTGCCATGGTCATGGAGTCTCTTCACAGCAATAGAAACCCTAATAAAGACAGTGATTAACTTACCACAAAAAACATGGTTAGATTTATAAATCTTAGTATGCTTTGATAACTCATGGTCCCAGAAATCTGAAAATCACACACTTGCTACATATTCTTTGTAGAGTCATTTCTAACTTTTCTTGCATTTTTTAGACTTACATAAGAAAGAAATAATATGTAAAATTAAATTCCTGGAGTTTAAATTATCTGATAATATATTTGAAGTGACATTTGAATGTATACCTTTTTCATGCTTAGTCTATATCTGTATCTAGTGTATAGCCTCATTTGTGTATGCTCAAATATTTGTTGACCAACTGCTATGTGATATTTCTTGGAAAGATATAAATTTAATATCTGCTCCTAACTTCTGACATTTCCAAATTTCAAAGAATGGTTCATTAAGATTAGCTTAGTGAATAGAAATACATTTATTAGAGATTTCTCAGAGCAATGGAAGACCAGTCATTTGCATGGACCTCACTCACCAAGCTCTTACTACCTTTGGCTCTGACTGCTTCAGAATTGATGGAAACGTTTGTTCCTAGCACCACCTAGTGGGCAAGCAGAGGAGGTGACCCCAGGATCACACTGCTGAGAGTTATGTGTTCATGTGTCCTTTGCCCTTAAAAGGGATTCTGTTGGTTTGAGCCAAGATTGTTCTCCATGGGAAGGTTAGCTTGTTTTGCTGCAGTCTGGCATGTTGGAAAGCCACATTTGGGCTTGTTGGAAAATGGAGGTGACAAGAATTCAGAGGTCTGGGCTCACCAGATTATACACATCCCAGACCAAGCATGGCTTCCTTGAAGGAAGCACTGTACACGTGTTAAAGTAAAACATAATTCCTGCACAGCCATGGTGGCTAACATGACCAGGAACCTGTGGTAGATCCTTCATTATTATGTACAAGTGTATATGATTAAGAGCTCACACTGTGACAAAGAGTGATAAGGAAATTGTTAGTACACTTCTAGGATTGGATGACATTGACAACATGCTGTTGGAAGATGTCACAGTTTGAAATTGCACCAGAAGGAAGACTGAAACAAAGTTACATCAGATTTTACTAAATGGAAACAATGTAACGTTGCTGCTTCCTGGTGAAGAAGGGCTGAAGTAGCAATGGATTTCCTTGAGTTTTGTTAGAGCCTGTTTTTGTTTTTGTTTTTTTTAAACTATTAATGTTTAGATTCTATAAAATGAAGTTTCTGTCAAAGGGAAATACTTTGAAGAAATACACCCAGTTTTCTAGTCTAATCCTGATAATTTAGGAATAAGAAGATTTGATACATAAATATGGACTAAAAAATAAAGATGTTTTTGGCTAAAAAATGTAGAATATTTAAGTTGTTAAGAACTAAGGATTATAGCTTTAAATTTTGTAATGTTTCTCCTGAAAGACACAAAATACTAAATAAAATATCCTAATAATGTAAGGAAGGACCACGCAAAAAAAAAAAAAAAAAAAAAAAAAAAAAAAAAAAAAAAAACACAGCCAACCCCAACCCCCACTTCAAGCAAAGAAGCATGGTCCCTCAGCTCTCTGTTGTGGCTATTGGAATCAGGTCACATTGAAAAACTCATTTTATTGACAGCTAAGCCACAGCTGGTCATTTGTTCCAAAAAAACTCTTTATTAAAGGCTATTTTTAGTTAAAAAATAAGAAAAGCTGTTCCCCCCACCAGACTGCTACTTGAGCCAATAGTTGCCATTTTAAAACCTAATGTCACTTAAATTTTCCTTATGAGAGCTACGGACTACAGGACATTTAAAAAGGATGAACCCTTAGTCATCTTAAAGTTCAATTTTCAGAGTTTTACCCTTATAATTGTGCTTAATTATCATTAACACAAAAGATGTAGATATGTCAATAATCTTCTTTTTCATTATATAAAAACACATTTTTTTCCTTAAATCACTGGCTGCTGTTGTATGAAAGTATACTTTAAAGTCTATTTCTAAATGCTTATTGTCCCTTTAGGACTTACTAAAGGATATGAAACATACCGCAGGTTCGGGAGTCTCTTGTGACACCACACTGTGTTTGTACTAAAAGGACAACAGCTGTGCAGGCTGCACAGATCACGTCCTGAGACATCCAGCACAGAAAGGGCATTGTAACATTTCTCGGAAGGAAAATTAATACGAGAGATTTTATTCTCTAACTGTTTTCCCTGTGAATGTGCCAGTATCTGACTGAAGCAACAAAACCTTTGCCACTGTCCAGATGACATGTCCTCCAGAGGAGCCAAGTTGAAGACTTGGTTATGGGGACTGTGTCAGTCTGACAGACACAGAGTCGGTCCTGTCAGGGCTTTTTTCTCAGAGCATCCTAACTGCATCAGTAAGGAGGTATGGGCTACCTAGAAATTGATACTTAGCTATTGATTTTTTAGCATTTTCACTTTTTTACAAATAACCCCAGTGTTTTCATCTGTCATATACATTTAAGAACCTTGACTTCAGGCTGGGTGTAGTGACTTAGGCTTTTAATTCTGGCTCTCAGGAGGGAGAGACAGGCAGATCTCTGAGTTTGAGGCCAGCCTGGTCTACAGAGTGAGTTCTCAGACAGACAGGGATACACAGAGAAACCCTGTCTCAAAAAACAAACTAACATGCAAACAAACAAACAGAGCCTTTACCTCACTTGTAATTATCCAATTTGTTCACTTTTTAAAGTTATTTCTAAACTTCTGATGAAATAAACATAGCAGAATGGGAGGTCAAAACTTGGAATTATCTCTTTTCAAATAAAACCATGGAGGATACTGAGTAAGAAGTCTGGGGAGAAGCCGCCTGCCTGTGACCCAGTGTACAACTGGAGTTAGAATAAGGAAAACACTGTCTTCCAAGAGAGAAAAAGAGCTAGAGCTTCAGAGATTCCCACAGGCAGAGCTAGCACACCTGAAGAGTCCAGAGGAGAAGATGGGAGACACCAAGAAGCCAGGCTAACGGCTCTGGACATGGGCCTGGCTGGGAGGGGAGCAGAAGCTTGATGCAGAAGGAACCTGGGTGGCCTGGGAATAGAAACTGGCAGGCCTACCCTGAGGCAAACACACAGCCTCACCAGGTCTCAAGTCCTACTCTGCTACATGGGTGAGCAGTGGAGAGGAATCCATTTTTGTCACTGTTTATACAAATTAAAAAAAATTATTTGTGTATTTCTCTGTGTGTTTGTGTGTGTGTGTGTGTGTGTGTGTGTGTGTGTGTGTGTGTGTGTATTTGGGTGGGCACCTGTGTGTGAGTGCTTGAATCCCTCCACATGGATTAGGTGTTACAGGTGTGAGCTGCCTGATGTGGGTTCTGGGAGTAGAACTCCTATCTTCTACAGGGGCAGCTCTTAGCCGCCGAGCTTTCTGTTCACCATCTTTTTACCATTGCACATGAGTTTCTCAAGCTGTGAACACCTCCTCCATAAGGGATGACTTAACTAAATGTGTGACTGGAAAATACTGACAATAACAACAGGTTTGTGCACATTCAGTGAGCAAGATTAATTCAAATGTGCACTGCGTCTGAGGTGTTTCTGCAGTGTGTACCCTGTGACTTCCTCACACCTATAGTTCTGAGCACACAACATGAGAATTTTGCACTGATTGAGCTCGAGCACCATAAAACTTCTATGATGTTCCTGAAACACCTTGGCTCAGAGTCTAGGCTATTGTTGGCTCTGCTTATAGCATTTTCCCTGTACATATGAGATTTTCTATTCTCGGAGAAACATGATACCTCAATTTTGGAATGTAAAGATTTAAATATATCCCCATTTTCATTATCTAGCATATAAGAATCAGGTTAGTATATCTTTGCATTGCATTATGTGAGAACATTCTATTTTACAAGTTGGTGTTTTGAGTTGATGAATTGAGTGATATAAAGTTGTAAATGAACTTTGGCTTGAGATTAGAATAGAGTTTCTACCAGCTTCTAGAATGTGCACTGCACATCTGTGTAAAGTACCAGAAATGTAAAATATCCATCAACTCTGAGAAACACTGAAGATTTCCAATGTCTACAGTATCAAATATTCCATCAAGATTTAATTCCTTATGCTAAACATAAACAAATACAGGCATTTCAGTAGTTTGCAAATTTGCTGTCATTTTTAACAAATGGTAAAAATTACATTACAACAAAGAGTTGTTTGTAATAAATTTCTTTAAGATTTAATTTTAGTAAAAACATTTGATTTATATGCTTATATATCTACATACACAGAGTTATATGAAAATTAATTGGGATAAAGGGTTTGGTGGTGGGAAATGTTTGAGAAGCCCCCTACCTTTCTTATTCATATGACATTCTGTAACTGTGTGGTAATGACACAGGTGTGTGGGTTCACAGGGGTCTGTGGAAAAAAGACTCAGATGCATCTTAAGAATGAATCTAGCCTTTCATGGCTGTAGGGGGGTTCAGCCTCAAGCACTATCCCTTCACCTAGGGCAGTTTTATTTCTCTCCAATACAGTTTAGCCAGTTCATTTCCATATGCTCAAAACAACATGAAAGGGGCTCCCAACAATACAATGCCAAGTGCAAATTCCTCCATTTCTCAGGTACCCTGGTTTTCTGGGTTTCCTGAACCAAGTTTTGCATAGGCCTTTGTATCCTTGGGAAACAAACTCCAAGACAGGATTCACATGGAGGGCAACAAGGGGAACAAAAGGTGTCTGCTAGACAAAAGATGGCTTAGGGCTAGGTGCTACTCTCTGGAGCCAGGCCAGGTGCAGCTCAGCAGGAATGTCAATACAACATTCACTTTTCAGGGAAAAGCTTCATCTCCTGTCTCCATTCCCATGCTCTCCAGGAAAGTTTGTATTTTTGTGGGTCAAATGGACTCAAGGCTGGCCACTCACACCATAAAGTAGGCTGGACAAGGCTTGTATAGACTTGCTGGCTCCACGGGACATTTACTGAGATGCTCACCCAATGTAAACATCTGGCTGGGGGAGGCCAGGAAGGAACATCTGGCTCCCGAAGAGGTGTCCTGGAAACATTGCCATTTGAAAGGCAACACTGGTGGCCACTGGTTTATAGATGAAGAAACCAAGTGCCAAAGGAAGGTCAGGCAGAGCCAGGTCTCAAGTGAGAGTGCTCACTCCTCAGAGACAGCACCTGACATCTCACAGAGGTCCATGATGAGGTGAGGATGGGTGTCCTTCAGAGCTCTGTAGACTCGGTCTTTGCAGGCCTTGGTCCAGGACCGGCTGAGGCTGAAGAGCTTCCTCATCTTGTCTTGGTTGGTGGCTTCAGCCCGCACTGCCTCATACTCCTCTTCACTCAGCACAGCACCATGCAGCTTGTCCAAGACAGGGTCCACTGATGTCACTCGGGCCACCAGCTGCTCCCGATGCTGGTCCAGGAAGTGTAGTGAGGCAGAAGGTTCTAGGGGTGAAGATGAGACTGGCTCTGAGCAAAGAAAGGCTCCCCCATGGGCTCTCCCATGGGCCGCCCACTTCTTGTTCCTTTCACATACCTCATCTGGCCCCCCTGGATCCCTTCTTCCTCTAGAAGGTCATTTGAAAAATATCTTTACCTTCCTGAGACCAGTTACTAGTCTGACAATTACCTGATCATGGGGAGGGGTTCTTCCTGGGGTGTACAGGTTAGGAGTGGGTGGAGCTATTGTCTCTATGGGAAGCAGCAAGGTGCATGGGAGCAACTCTGCCTTGGGTATGCACCACCCATCCTGTTGAAATTTACAAGGAGAGATTCTCTCCTTTCTCATTGCCCTTCTTTCAAGAATCAGATGATCTACCAGTGGAACACTGTTGGCTCCTCTGGACTCTTATACGTGTTACTGACCTTTGTGAGCTGCAGGGATCCTGGGTGGTGCAGGCCTGAGGTCCCCTGGAATAAAGGAGAGATGATGCATTTGTAATGGTGTCTGTCACTCAGTCTCAGTGCACTCTATGAAACTCTCATCCATGCCTGAGATTTTGAGAATGAACTACAGAAAATCTGATATAATCTAGACGGTGAATATTTCCTCAGATGAGCAAGGAATCTTAGGCCCAGAGCCTATTGTTATATATAGAGAGGGCATGTGAGTGAGCAATAGGTAATTTCTCCCACAGGATCACAATTTTATCTTATAATAAATTCCTTGTGGAGAACTAACCAAGGCCCTTACTGGTTGGCTTAAATTTTGTTGTTGTTGTTTTGAGACAGGGTTTCTCTGTGTAATTTTGGTTCTAGTTCTGGATCTTGCTCTGTAGACCAGGCTGGCCTTGAACTCACAGAGATCTGCCTGGCTTGGCCTCCTGAGTGCTGAGATTAAAGGCATGTGCCACTGCCGCCCAGCCTGGTTTAAATTTTCTGACATCTTACTCTGGTAGAAAACTATTTTCTTCACCTTGTTTTACCTTGTATGCTCACATGTCACAAATGAGTGTTCTTGATTCTATGGAAGAATCAATACATAGCAAGACTGAGCACATAGAAATAGTGAGTTGATTTTAGGAACAAGTGAGGGAGATTAATAAGTTTCAGCTCATGTATAAGCCCTAAGAGTTTGAGAAGACCCTAAATTCACTGTTCTCTAAGAGTTTATAGAAGTCATCCCAAGGACCCAGTTTGTAGTATTGGAAGCCCTAGTTCTGTTTGTATGAAGGAAGGATGATATTGCTCCCACTCCATGCTAGCTGGAACAACTTGGTGTATCCTTACTTGTAGATAAACTGGAGCATCTAATGAAAAAAAAAAATCCCCCAATGACAATGAATTTTAAAACTAAAATGTAAGATTGTAGACACAAGAGAGCCATGATTAAAATCTTCTAGTAGTAGAATACTTTCTCATATGAAAAGGAATAGACCCTAATGAGTCCTGAAGAACAGAATAAAGAAAAACATGTGGAAGTGGTTGGCTTAATATAAATAAAAATAGCAACATTGCTTCTGTCAGCCAAGGATCAACTCTAAGTTGTGTGTGAACAGCAATAAACCTTTCCAACTAGCCTATGAGTTACTCAACCTGATGTTCAGTTTATAGGTGAGGAATGTTAGACTCAAATGAGTTAAGTCATTTTATAAGAGTCCCTGATGAGGAAGTGCTGGCGTGAGATTCAAACCCTGGCCTGATGCTGGGGCATGTTAATTCTCCACCTGTGGATCTCTGGGGTCGACCCGTTGACCACATGTGTAGCCTGTTTGTAGCAGCTCTGGAGATGGAACAACCACTGTTGGACAGCCAACAAGGCTGCGCCTCTCCAGAGGTACTGGTTAGGGTAGCTTGGTTTTGGCATTGTGGGTGCTGGACTAAGACTGTATTGTTGATGCACTAAAGAAATGTCACTATTTGACTTTCTCTTCTCCATGTAATCTTGAAAATATGGATGACTTACAAGAGCCAACAAACAAATAAAACAATAAATAAATGTATAAAACAAATTCTGAACACAAAACATAACCATAGTTTATATTTTTTGTTGTGAGCCCAGCCTTTAACAGCTGAGCTATCCCTCTAGCCCACAAAACAAAACATAACCCCAAAAATGAAAGAAACCTACAACAAATATTTTAAGACATATATCAAAGAATTATATTGATGAAGGCCTTAGAGGATGGAAAGGCATCCCGCCATGATCACTGCTCGCAAGAATCAATATTGTGAAAATGGTCACACAAATAAAAGCAGTCTACAGATTCAGTGCAGTCCCAATCATGGTTCCAGGGTCATTCTTTACAAATAGTGAAAAATGTCTTGAAATATACATGAAACCACAAGAGACATAGGATAGCCAAGGTAATCCTGAATAAAAACACTATTGTGGGAAGCGTCAGCACACATGATTTCAAATTAATATTACAGCCATTTAAAATATAATAACATGGTGTGCACTCAAAATTCCCAGGTCAATGGAATGGAATAGAGAACCTAGAAAAAAGTCTCACAACCACAGCCACCTGGCTTTTGACAAAGAAACCAAAAATATACTCATGAGAAAAGACAGCCTGTTCAACAACAAATCATACAGGAAAACCTAAAGAGCAACACATGAAAAAACTAAACCAGGCACCTATTCCTCTCCTTGAGAAATCAATTCCAAATAACCAAAGACCTCAATGTGAGGCCTAATATCCTGAACCAGGTGAAATGTAGGGAGAACATTTCAACATAGCAGCATAAAGGATTGTGTGAATAAGGAAGTAAAACCAACAATTCCTAAATCGAATCTCATGACCCTAAAAAAAGTTTTGCATAGCAAAGGGAATTTATTTGAGTGAAGATGCAGCCAAAAACTGGAGAAAAGATTTCCCAGCTAAGATCTGACAGAAGATTAGGAACTAGAATATTTATGGAACGCAAAAACCAAATTCCATCTGGGTGGTGGTGGCTCATGCTTTTAATCCCAGCACTCAGGAGGCAGAGCCAGGTGGATCTCTGTGAGTTTGAGGCCACCCTGGGCTACGAAGTGAGTTCAGGGAAAGGTGCAAAGGTACACAGAGAAACCCTGTCTCGAAAAACCACACAAAAAAACAAACTCAAAAAAACAAATTCCAAGGAAATAACCCAACAACAAAGTGGCCATAGGAGAAACCAGAGAATCCTCAAAGAAAAAAAAAAATACACAGGTTAGGAAACACTTAGCTATTAGGGAAGTGCAGGTCAAGTTACTTACAGTTCCATTTCATTTCTTGAGAATGTCCATATTGAAGATACAAATGGTAACAAATGCTGGAGTGGATGTGGGGAAAGAAGAAAACTTACACACTGCCTGTGGGAGTGCAAACTAGTGCAGCCACTGTAGAAGTCAACCTGGAGGCTTCTTAAGAACTCGAACTATCATAAAACCCAGCCTTACCATTCCCATTAATCTATCTAAGGTAATTTATATCCTACTATGAAGATATTTGCACAACTATGCTCACTCAATCATGCCTTGTTTATAGTAGCTAGGAAATGCAAGCAGATAGATATCCATCAACAGATGATTAGATCATGAACTTGTGGCACATGTATGCTATGGAAATTTATTCAGGTGTGAAGAAAGTGACATTATGAAAGGTAAGCATACAAAATAGGAAAAATATCGAGCAAGATAACCCAGGCCCAGAAAGAAAACACTATATTTATCACATCAATTTCTGTCCTTGAGTCTTTAATTTTGTGGTATTAACATAGTGTGCCCTGGTAACCAGAACACTAGGAATGGGGGATGGCCTGAGGGTGGAAAGGAGGACAGAAGTGTCATGAGGGTAGAGGTAACATCAGAGAAGAGAGGGAATGCTGGGAGCAGAAATGGGAGATGGAGGAGATAAAGAAGATGGTGGGATATTGTATTAAAAATGAAGACAGCATTTA
Organism: Onychomys torridus; assembly: GCF_903995425.1. Lineage (NCBI taxonomy): Eukaryota > Metazoa > Chordata > Mammalia > Rodentia > Cricetidae > Onychomys > Onychomys torridus. The sequence continues at coordinate 59,730,011 of NC_050450.1, forward strand.
AAAGTTATAAGGAAACCTATCTTTGGTCACCCAATATGAAAAACACAGAAGAATTTGAATTCAGGACTATATGTTTGAAATTGGAGGTCTTAGCAGTAGTGAGTTTCAAAACAAAAAACCCAGTTCCAGGAATGATGTATCTCCATAGGAGCTGTTGGGCTGGGAGGCCCTGGGGGTTCCCAAGACAATACAGATGAATGTCATTCTTCTTTCTTCCCCATCAGAACTGGTAGGTAAGACCTTGTGGCTGAAGACATCATTGAAGCTGGAACTGTGTGGGAACCTTTTTTCCCTGTTGCAAAGGTTTCATAGTGTTATGTAGGCTGCTGAAGAAGGAAAGTCATCAACAACAGCTAACCCAGCTCTGTACTCTAGGATCTTTAAAAAACCTCCAGGAAAGATGGTCCCTCAGCTGCAACAGTGGCACAACTGTGATGGGAGCAACTTGTAGCTCCCTAATTAAACTTCAGTCCCACTCCACTAGATATAATCCATCACTATCACTATAAATTTAGTAAAACAAGAAAACCCATATCTGTGGAGGTCTTAGTCCCTTGAGAGAAGCTAGTAGTGATGCTTAGGTAGATGAAGTTTCAATGCCCTTCTAAATATCAGTATTTATACAGCAGACAAAGGCTGCTTTCAGCCTTCATCAGAAAAGCCTCTCTTTGCTGTGAAGGGAGGTTAGTGCAGATACCTATAGCTGTTCAGGATACTGAGAATAAGACATGGTTGAGTATTCATCCCTATAAGGAGATATTTATACCACACTTTTAAGGCTCTAGGAACATTGTGGAAGAGGAAGTGGAAAGAATGTAGAAACAGAAGATATGGAGAAGGGCTGTGAAGTGTTGTCTTCTAAGCATGACATGACCATAGCCATCATGAACTCAGATCACCTGCACCTACTGTGTCTGGACCAACACAAGTAGAGCCTGCCCATCAGTCAGCTAGACATGGGGAATCAGCTCCCAGGGACAGTACCACTTACTACTAAACTATTGACAAATAGTAGATGATGGGGACAAGGGAGGTATACAATTCATCCATATCCCTGCTGGTGAGCTCACTAGGTTTTACTGCAAAACCCATGAGCACACAGATGGTCCCAGTTAAACTCTGAGGGTCACAAAGCAGAACTTTTTAAATGTGGGAAAGTATTTTGTATTAAAGTGGAGGGGCTGGCAGGAGTAGGAGGAAGATAAGAATGTGTGTTTAGGGTGGAGTTATTAGAAAGCATAGTCCATATGCATAAAATTGTCAAAACACAAAATTCATTTAAAATTTTGTATGAATTTGAGATTGAGTATCTCATACTAGCAAAATCTCCTACATTTTAAGGCTGAGATATTATGTGAACTGGTACCAGATGATTTGAGCATCTCAAAATCTGTCATTTCAAGGGTAGTGGGGGAGGAAATCAGGGCAGAAGACTGAGAAAATGGGGCTTAGGGTATGTGGTGATTTGGATGTGATATGTTCCATGATAATGCTCATGTGTTGGAGGATTAGTCCTGCTTTGGTATTCAAAGGTGACTGACCCTGAGGGCTGTGAATATGAACGAAACAATACTCTAATGCAGTCATTAATGGAAGTACTGAGAATGGAAACTATATGAGTGTCCATTGGAAGAAGCAGGGCACTAGACGGATATCCTGGAAGAGAACCTCTTATAAGGACTTCATCCCTTTCCTTCCTCCTCCTCTCCCCTCCCCTCCCCTCCCATCTCCTCTCCTCCCCTCCCCTCTCCTCTCCTCTCCTCCCCTCCCCTCCCATCTCCTCCCCTCCCCTCCCCTCCCCTCTCCTCTCCTCCCCTCCCCTCCCCCTCTCCTCCCCTTCCCCTCCCCTCCCCTCTTCCTCTCCTCCTTTCTCCTCCCCTCCCCTCCCATCCCCTCCCCTTACCCTCCCCTCCCTCCCCTCCCCTCTCCCTCCCCTCCCCTCTTCCTCTTCTCCCCTCTCCCCCTCCCTCCCCTCCCCTCTTCCTTCTCCCCTCCCTCCCCCTCTCTGCCCTCCCCTTCCTCTCCTTCCCTCCCCTCCCATCTCCTCACCTCCTCCCTCTCCATCCTCCTCGCCCTCCGCCTCCCCGTCTCCTCTCCCTCCCCTCCCCTCCCTCCATCCTCCCTCCTCCTCCCCATCCCCTCTCCTCCCCTCCCCTCTCCTCCCCTTCCCCTCTCCTTCCCTCCCTCCTCCCTCCTCTCCTCTCCTTCTCCTCCCCTCCCCTCTCCTCCCCTCCTCCCTCTCCTCTCCTCCCCTCCCCTCCCCTCCCCTCTCCTCTCCTCCCCTCCCTCCCCTCTCCTCTCCTCTCCTCTCCTCTCCTCTCCTCTCCTCCCCTCCCTCCCCTCCCCTCCCCTCCCCTCCCCTCCCCTCTCCTCTCCTCTCTTCTCCCTTGTCTCCCCTTCTCTTCCCCTTCTTCTCCTCCCTTGCTCTCACTCTCACTCCCTCTCCCCTCCATACTTCAGAGCTACCAGGCACACAGCTTCCTGTCTCACAACCTCGACTCAATGATATCCTGTCTCTCCTAAATCTCAAATAGATGGAGGCAGCTGACCATGGACTGAAACTTGGTTCTAAGACCATGAATCAATACAAACCATTGCATTTTTAAGTTGTTTTCTCACATATTTTCTCACAACTGGGAACAGCTGACTAACACAGTGTCATAGTTTAAATTGTGGTCAGACCACCTGTTTTGGATCTAGCAAAAGACACGTAACTAACTAATCTCACTATTTCATGACACCAGGAATTAATGACAATATACCTTTCCCCACTCATTGCCTGTCTTCAACTTTTGGGATATCTGGACCTAAACTAATTTTACCTGGTTTCAACAAGGCCTCCCATATGAGATTCATATGTTTCTTGTCTCTGATTTGCAGCTTAATCCCTGAAGCCATATGGCCAATGTAGATCTCAGAGAAGAGCTGGGATTCTCCAGGGCTCCGGTAGCACAGCTCTAGTTCCTGAAGAGAGAAAGAATTACTGTGTGAGAATCAACTACTCATCCTGTGAAGGAGGGCTGTCCCCACTCCCATACTTCTTGATCTTGCACATCACATCAGACACTGGCTGTCTTTTGCAATGTGGTAACCCACAGCCTTTGAACACACATTCAGAAGGTTAAGGACCCAGCTGGGGCCCCATCTTGCTGTTCCTTGACTCATCACTGAAAAAAATCTCACAGGAAGCAAATTGAGGAAGGGTTTATGTTGTTTAGTTTCATGGGGGGAAATTCATGTAAGCTTGAGCTCCATTCTTGGTGGCAGGAGATTATGGCAGGGCTCATAATATCCCAGGGGATGAACAAATAATACCATGAGGTTGGGAGCAGGCCATGGCTACAACCCTCAGTGCCTAATACTAATGATCTGTTTATAATGGCCAGGCCACACAAACTTGTGTACTTAAACTCTGAAACCACTGTCTGGGGAGCAAGTATTTAAACATTTACACCTGTAGAAGACCTTTCATTTTCAAACCTGAACACCTATGGATGAGTGAGAGGTCATCCTGAAAGTCCTGTTCACACAGCCTAAGCCAGGGCTTGCTCTCTAAGCCATGTTATGCTGGGCCCTTCTTTGTGCCATATCGAATCTAATTTCTCAATTCTCCAGGCCTTCTGTATTCCTGTTTGGTCCTTTAAATTGCTTTCTACCTAACTTGGATATATTCTTGCTTATCCCATATCCCAATTATTTTCTCCTGAATCTCACTTTGCTGTTCAAGCCTAGTGACCTGCCTCACAGGTTTCCCAAGCCTGCCATCCAAACTTGAATAATAACAAACACCTGGATGCTCACCATTGGGATGATTTCCAGCTTCTCAGAACCAGACACAATGTAGCGGGATCCAATATAAAGAGAGTCTACTGGGGGTGGCTTGTTTATTCGAACATATTGGAATTTCATTTCTTCATCATCAATGGCCTAGGGAACATTGCAGACAGTGATTTTTCTATATTTCTGGCCCACAAATCTTTTCTGAATAAGGTGAGATGATCATTTAATACATTTTTTGTGGGGTGGGGTGGTGACACGCCCTAGTCGTTTTTGTACTTTGTATTCTGCAACACAGATTATTGACTTATTGGCTACTGTCACATTCATTGTGGGAGTAAGGATGTTGCCATAGAAGAAGGGAGCTGGCTACAGATTGTGCATGAAGAATTCTCATCCTTCTGATGGGTGGAAAGAGGCTCTAGAAGGCTGTGCAGGGATTAGTAAATGGATATCAAAGCCATTTGGGGGAACTCTGATGTGAGGAGGGCCAAGAAGAGCAAAGAATCACACACATACATGCACACACACATGCACACATGCACATGGGTTCTCTTTATAGAACTGTATCCCTACTACCAATAAGAATCTCTCCAAGGAACTCAGGAGCTGCATCTCAAGTTTTCTCTCAGCCCACCCTGGACTCCCTTTTGTGGTCCTCAGTGTTACCTTCCGAATGGTGCAGTCATTAGGGACCAGGTAAAGGTGAAATGTCACTTCCTTTTGACTGAGGTGATAGTAGATCAGTGTGATGGAAGTGATGGGGATGAAGTGTCCAAAAGCAGGAATAATTCTCATTAGAACTCCCACTGAGGAGAAGCTTGGGTTTTCCAGTACTACATAATGCTCTTCTATCCTGGTTGGGGTTTCTAGGACCATCCCATGTTCTTGAAAGTGGGCCACATGGAACCAGGAGATGTCCACCTGACCCTCTGTGAAAGAACAGATTCAAGAGATGTAGAATTAATGCTCCTATTGATCTTATGCTAGGCTGGAAATCTAGCACCCTATGATTTAGAAGATTGTTGTGATTTGAATGAGAATGGGCCCCTGTATTTGTTGGAACTATTTGGGATAGAGTAGAAGGTGTGGCCTTGTTGGAGGAGGTTTGTCACTGGTGGGCTTTGAGGTTTCAAAATCTCTTGTCCTCATCGATTTTCATTCTCTCTGTGGATAGGTTCTCAACTAATTGCTCCAGGGCCAATTTGCTTGCTTTCTGCCATGCTCCCAGCCTTGATGGTCACAGACTCAGTCTCTGAAACTGTAAGTCCCAATGAAATCTTTCTTCTATATAACTTGCTTTGGTTATGATTTCTATTTAGTTCGTATTTCTTTTTGATGTTCATGAGAAAAAACTGTGACCAAAAATTATGTTTTACTAATTAACTTCCTGTGACAGCACAGCAGAACTATCTACTGTTTCCTCATTATCAATCACCATGCCAGAGGGTGAGTGTGAGCTGTTGCCAGTGGTGACTCATGCAGACTGATTCTCACTGGAGGCAGTTTACCCTTGGCCCTGTCTAGCTGATGAGGGAGAATTTACAGTAGAGTGGACATTCTTCATGGTCTCTTCTATAGATGCTATAAAGAATACTGCTTCAGAGGCTACTGTCAGAAACTTCACAATCAGAAGGTTCTCTGAGGTGCTTCCATTACAGATTCAGTGTCTTGGGTTTGGCAGTGTACCCTAAATTCTTAGTTGCCGAATAGAATTTTGACATCATGAAAGAGACCCAGGGTACCTTTGTTCACTAAAAAAAAGCTGGATGGATCTCTGGAATAGTAAGTATCGAATGTGAACTTGATGAAATCTAGAATCAACTTGGATACAGGCCTCAGGGTATGATGGGAGGAGACTATCTTGATTGGATCAATTGAGCAGGGAAGACCTATCCACTGTGTGTGTAGCACCATTGTATAGACTCGGACCCAGGACTGTGTAAAGTGGAGACGGTCACATGAACATAACCATTCTGCTCACTCTTTTGACATAAGTTACCAGGTGACACAAGCTCTGTGTTCTCAGAATTCTATGTCATGACTAACTGTTCCTTTAACTGTGAGGCAAAGTAAATCCTTCTTTTCTAAGTTTCTGTGGTCAAGTATTTTGTTTGAACTCCACTTAAAGTAACGTGGACAGAAAATTGATATCAGCACTCAGGTTTTTGTTGTAATAATCCAAATCATGTGGTTCTTTAGCTTTGGAACTGTTTTGTGGCTGGAATGTGGAAGAGTTTTGCACTTAGGACTAGGAAAGCACTTCCATGCTGAGAGCAGAGCTTAGGGGGACATTCAAGTGGAAGCAGGAAGACAAGAATGCTTAGAGAAACAGTGGAGGCCAGTCCATGAGGTTGCAGAGAGCAGCCAGGTTTCTATTGGGAACTGTAAAAGGATCCATTCATCCAACAGTTTTGTCAAGAGTCTAGATTTCTTGTGTTAATACCCCAAATATGAGTGAATATTAATTTAAACACAAGGGACTAATTTGGCAGGAGGAGTTTCATGACAGAAAACATCCAGAATGACTCTACATATCTGCTGTAGCTGTGAGAGAGCAGTGTCACTGAGGGGAAGGCTGCAGTGCAGGTGACACCAGGAAAGGAGTCCTGAGGGACAATCTTACTCTTCACACACTCATCTTGTGAAGATCCACATTCATTTAAAGGCAGAAAGCCTGAAGCGATGGTGTTCCCTGTTCCCCAACTGCAAATGCAAGGAAGTGTTTCCCAAGGTCAACACATCATACAGCTGTGGTCCAGGAGAGCAGGGGCAGGCCACTCCTCAAGCTGTCAACAGAACTTGGCAGTGACGTTCCTATAGTTTTCAGGGCTCAAAGATGCTAGAGTAATAAGGGGTCACTGAGTCATGTTGCACAGTTTCAGATACAGCCAAGGCCAGGGAATATGCCTGAGTCAAGATCCTGCAAGAATCCTGAGAGGTCATTCTATGAACCTTTTTTATTCATGGATCTTATATCACCTGGGACAGTCTCCATTTCTACTTTATATTTTATGACTTCTTCAGCTGCCATATCTACACTCTTAAGTTCACTTTTGGAGCTACTCATAATCTTTATCACCATGAACAACACTATCTCCATCTGCTGTGAGCTAGATTCCACTCAGGGACTCCTTCAGATAAAACACAAATAAGGTCAGTAGGCTGGGAGACATGTGCATCAAAGAAGATACATCAGACAAGAAGGGACAACAAAACACCTAGGTGTCCACCTTCATAACCTGCTGTGCCCTGTTAAGTAAGCCATGAGACCTTTCCTCATCACCACCATTCTACTGTCTGCTATGTGACATGTCAACACCTCCCATTACCTCCAATCTATTCCTTATGGTTCCCTTGGTTACCTTGGAGAGCCACAAAATGTGGGAGGTACACAGCAGTCACAGCTCCCTGCTCAGCCTTGATGTCAAACAGAGGCCCAGCCACCATGTGACTATGCTGCAAGGGAGTCTTGTCCAGGTATTGGCTCCAGGAACAGAATCCAATCTTGATGGTCACTGCCCTTGTCACCACAAAGTGGAGCCCTGTGTTGGGACAGTGGTAGGAACCAGGCACAGGGAACTGAACTCTAGAAGAGGGAGAGGCAGACACCAGTGAACATCAGCTCTGCTCCTCTGCTGGGTGCAGACCCAGTGCAGGGCTGGGGACACCGCAGGGTTCATCCAAATGGCTGAGTTCTGGTTCCTCTTCTAGCTGTCTGTGGATCCCTGATTAAGTCACTTAACCCCAAAATCTGTTTCCTCATCTATACGTAGGGGTAACAATGACAACACCATCTTATGGACCTATGAGTACTGAGTGATCTAATGCAGACCTACAGGTAACATATACCTAGAGCAGTTAGATATTCCTGTGTTGATGAAATAGGAGTGTGTGTGTGTGTGTGTGTGTGTGTGTGTGTGTGTGTGTGTAGTTCTGTGGATCAAGGTAGGACCTTCCACACTAGTCAGCGGCTCTACCACTGAGGTATATCTTCAGTTTTTAGACTCTATGTTTCTGAAGTATATATTTAAGTGTATCCAAGAGACAAGAGAAATGAAATACAATGAGGAGACTGATGCTATTTACATCATGAATAAAATAATCTGCAGAAAAATCACAATGTAGATAATAAGTAGAGCACAGACTGTTTAGATGGAATGTAGGACTCATGTCAGTTCTGTAGTGGTATGCTGATCATAGAAGACAAGGTCCTGTCTTAACTGTGGGGGAGGCATAGTGAAATGTTTGTGTGTGAAGTCACCTGATGTCTTAGACTCACAATTTCGTGACAGTGATGACAAAGGGGGAATGTGAGTATTTGAACAAACTTGGAAAAATGGTTGTTGGAGGTGAATTATTGGACAAGGAAGGTCTTGTGTTCTCTTGTTTTATAAATGTTTGAAAATTTTTTTATGATAAAGATCTCTATTTTCATAATAGCCCACACTTCTTATTCCAGGCCTGGCCTTGTGGCCTGCCTTGGAGAGGTGAGTAGGTGGCACAACAGAGATTAGTTGGGTGCTATCTGTGGGGATATCTTGTGGAAAGTATGTAGGGGAAAGCCAGCCTTTGCCAGGCAGAGCTCACTCACCGGTACAAGTTCCTCTCTCTGTCAACCACCTCAGTAGCCACAGGTCCTGTAGGGCCCCAGAAGTCATCTTCAGTCCCCAGTGGTTCCAGGGGCTTGTCTTTTGGAGACTCAGAAGGAGATGGATGGAAGGTCTGTAGTGGTGCAAGTTGTGAGCACCCCTCTTCTAGAGGAAGCCAGGCACTGGTCACTTTATGTCTCCTCAGCCCTCCCTAGTGCTGGCCCAAGCCTAAATTCTGTTTCCAGGTTGTGTATGATATATATATATATCATGAAAACATATATATAAACATATATGTGTATATACTATATATGTGCATATTATATACTATATATAGTACATATATTGCATTTGGTATTGTTTTCTTACAACTGCTTGCCTTCTGAGTGACCCTACCACCCTAATATCTGCTCCCAACCCAGCTTTTTGTTTCATTTCCTATTGGCCCATAAGTGTTGATTTTCCTAACATGTCTCTTATGGGTAGTTTGTGAAAAGCACCTAACTGAATAAATGAATGATCAGGGATGGGGAGGTGATTCCCAGGTCATAGCAGCTCAGAGTGAGACAGGGAGCCCTGGTACAGAGCCTGATGCCAGTCAGAGATTGATAGAGGGGCTACACTGACCCCCAAGGCTGGGAGAGAAGGAAGCAGTGTTCCCTCTGTGTTCTAGTTGAGGAAGATCTTTATAGGGTGGGGCTCTTTGTGGAGAACTGTACTGGTCCATGTCATAGACAGAGGGATAGAAATGATTTCCAGCACACCTGAGATCATGTCTTCTGTATGTGACAGGGAAGTTGCACCCATGAAATCACAACAATATCACTGCCTCTACAAGATCTGCACAAATGACAACACTGGTTGTCATGATACTGTGGATGGGGGAAATCTCACAAGGCCCCAGTCATAGATAACAGCTGCTAGAGAGGAATAAAATCAGTCCTCTTCAGAAAGAACTCCATATGTAATAGGTTATTCAATCCCAAATGGTCAGCCTTAAAGATGTATAAATGACCAACACCAAATGGGGTCATCATATTGTATTAATATATACATATGCACACATATGTGTATTCACACACATATTTAACAATTATATTTAAGAAGAATTCATGAATTAGAGAGAGAGGTTGTAGGTGGGTCACAGGAAGACAGAGTGGACAGAAGAAAATTTAAAATGATCTAAATACAGAACTCATATTCATGTTTAAAATTCTAAAAAAGAATAAATTTTGAAAAGAAATGAACTCCCCTTATAGATGCCCATTCATCTAGCAATCATGATGCTCTTTGTCTGGACTCATCACATACCTGCCTGTAGTCTCTGCCACTTAAATGAGTTTGGGTTATCATCCATTTCTTCTCCACTCATGTTCTTAGTAGGATCTATCACATGTGGCTTCCTAAACACAGACAAGTTCTTTCCCTCAAATGTCAGGAAAAACCAGGGAAATTAGGGTTGTATATATGATATGCCCAAATAAAATCTAAGTCATTTGAATTTGAACTCAGTCCTGTGCTTCTTTTCTGGGTTGTATCTTTAAGAATGCCCCCATTCTCCTGGGTACCCATACCCTAGAACTGGGATCATATCAACCCTTCCTTTGCTCGAGTTTGAATGTGTATCTCAATGTTCATACACTGTTAAGTTAATCCCCAATGTCACTATGCTTATAGGGTGAAGGATAAGACACTAAAAGATCATGAGTGCTTTGCTTAAACAAAGGAGTTAAAATCAACATAACAGGAATAGATTCCTGTGGCCTGACAGAACTTGCCAATAAAGCCACCTTGGGCTCTCACTCAGTCTTCCCTGTTGTACAACCAGATGGAGAGTCCATGCCCTTACCTTTAGATGTAGGGTCCATGCCCTTGCCCGTCCCTGTATCCAGAACTGTAAGGAATAATCTCAATTCTATATGTTAAGTGCCCAGTGTCAGACCCTGAATTATATCTGCACAATACAAACTAATAATCACTCACCTGAATGCCAATCACCTAGACAGTGCCATCAAAATCTCTCTCCTTTCTGTTCTCTATTCTCACCATGCACAGACTCCATCCTTGTCCTAGGATGGAGTGAGCAGTGTCCTGAACCTCTGCAGCATCCTCTGACAGGCATCCTTGCTTCTGATCTGGTTCCTTCTAGCTCATTTTCTACATAGTAGCTGACCATAAAAAAATGGGTGGAGATGCCCCTTCATGGCTAAGGCACTGAAATGCCTTTCATTTCCTCTAGGAAGAAACAGAAGCTTCTAAGCATGTTTCCTAGTCTATATTGTGGCCCCTGTTCTTCTCTAGGCCCTCCTATGTCACCCTTTCCTACTCACTGACATCTAGACCAGTGGCTCTCAAATCACTGTGTTAAAATGTCACCTGGACAGCCAGCTAAATCAGAAAGCTCACTAAAGAAAGCTGCCTCACTGGAGATTCTGAGTCAGCAGGGATAGAGTGGTATCTGAGAACCTGCATTTCTGTGGAGCTTCCAGATGACGGTGAGGTAGAACAGATGGTCTCACACATGGTTTCCTGTCCCTCGATGAGCTACTCTCTCTGCTCCCTTCGAATCTCTGTATGCTTGGAATTTTCTTTTTCTAGCCTCATCCTTCATTTCCAGTCTTTGAGAAATCACCTCAGCTCACCTCAGTTTTGGATGAGTCCAGAGAGACCAACACTGTGATAATATGCTTCCCAGGGGCTTCAGCACAGTCTCTGGAGTGGAAGATGACTTTCCTGTCCTGTGGCTTCCCCATTACATGGTGTGTATGTGTGTACATGTGTCTGAGTATTGTAGTTGGGACAGTGATACACATCGAGTTTTTCCCCCCAAGTCTTTCTGTCTTTCTCTCCTAGTTTTGGTAGACTGTTTTCATTGTCTAGTGGTCAGGGTTCATTGTTGGCTACTTTTATCTACTATTATCACACTTGCTGTGCCAGAGGACTCACCACTAACTCAGCTTTTCATATAATTTTTTCCAATGAAGAATTTAAGGAGGCATGCCATATGATTTTATTTTTTAAACTTATACAACCATAACACACACACACACACACACACACACACACACACACACACACACGCACATTTTCTCACTCTGGTCACTGTGGTCTCCTGGTTCCTTAGTGGTTCTGCTTGTTTTTCCACCAATTCAGGACACTTTTCCTACCTCTCAGCTCATCAGAAGCCACATAAGGCCTGGGTTGACCAATAGGAGTTCTGTGTCCACTCCTTACCATGTGCTGGAAATGAGCAGCTGTGGATTCTTTACCTCCAGGGTCCTGAGCTCCATCATCACCTGGTCACTGAGAGGGGCCTGGTCCAGTCTGTAAGCACAAGAAGGGGATATTTCTTCTGGGATTCACCACAGGATCATGAGGCCTCAGGGTCCAGGATCCTCGACTCTTGTATGTAGATGGAGCCAGTGAGGAGCCTTATTAAGGTTTATTTGGGATTCAAAATGAGGACAAAAGATGGAGAGTAGTGGGATGAGTGGAGGGAGATGTGTCCATGACACAGTGTCAGTGGGTCTTTATAAGTGTGCAGGGAGATCTGAATCCAGGGTGAGGACCTTTGGAAGTTTCCAGAGCTGATATGAGGGTCTTGCCCTTTATACCCTTCCTCCACAGTTCAGTCATTGGACATAGACTGTCAGGGGAAAGGTAACATGGCCATACATGAGGGGATTCTTGTTGGCAAAGGGCCACACAGTAGCCATCAGGATTTTCAGTGACTGGAGGTCATGGCCATATCCACAAAGGGAATCTTGGCAGCTGTTCAAAGTAAACACATAGTGCTGGGATCATGGGCATTCTCCTTGAGGGAAAGAGCCTTGTTCCATGCTCACCTCCCTCCCCTTTCCTTTAGTGCTAAGGGAGGAAGCCTTGTCCTTACACAGCGGCCACTACCTGAGGTCTGCTGGTCCCATTCTTATGACCATTAAGTTTCAGGATTTCTGGGTGTTAGGGTAGTGACCTCTCTGGGTTTCCACATCCTCAGCCCATAATCACAGCTATATCACTCCCATCTGCCTATTGTGAGGCACAGATAAGGATGGAGGGGATGGTTCCTGCACCCATGAGAGGCTGAGCCATGTCAGATGCAGCAGAGGCCAACTCTGAACAGGCTCTTCAGCCTGTGAGAAACAGTCATGGCTAAAAGCAGGCTGGGGAACAAAGGTGCTGAGCAGATGGGCCAGTTTCAGCTCCCAGAGAGGTAGAAAGAAGACCCTTTACTGCCCAACTGCTCCTGTGCATTCAATCCAGAGAGCTGGAGAGATGGTTCAGTGGTTAAGAGTATATACTGCTCTTACAGAGGACCAGAGTTCAATTCCCAGAACCCATATCAGGCAGCTCATATCCACCTGTAACTCCAGTTCTGGGGGATGACTCCTCTGGTCTCTGGGGGCACCTGAACTCACATGTACCAGTTGCTCTTAACTCTCTCAAAGAGGTAGTCTACAAACGGAAATATCAAATATTTACATTAAAATTCATAACAGTAGCAAAATTATAAAGCATTGAAGAAATAATGTTATGGTTTGGGGTCACCAAAACAAGAATAGCTGTGTTAAAGTGTCACACCATTAGTAAGGTCGTAACCACTGACATACATTCACATGATTAACATAACAATAACAACAACAATAGTAATAACAACAAGAATAGAGTTGAAGCAGAAGGACTGACAGAGGGAAGCCCAGGGCACAGGCCTGCTGAATTTCTCCTGTTGGCTGGCAAGCCAAAAGAATCTCACAGCAGGGATCAGGAGCCTCTGTGGTTCTCTGAGCCTGTGAAGGGCATGGGCCAGCAACCTCTGGGAAGTTCACTAGACTGGCTGTAGGCCTGTGCTGGGGAGGTGGAGGCACAGGAGAGGGAGAAGCTCAGAGACAGCATGAAGGGGCTGAGTGGAGGACCACGGTTTCCAGGCTGTAGTGTGAGGCTTACCCAGCTTGTGCAGGGGGAATGGCAGATTTCCAGTACAGAGGACTATCTGTAGTGAAACTGGTGACTCTCCAGGGCTCCATCCTCCTTCTGTTCCAGAGCTTTCCCCAACTCTGCCTCTGTCTGGCTGCAGCTTGGCCCAACCAAGTCCTATTTCCCCTTCAGGACTCAGACCCCACACACACCCTGAGCCATTCAATAAAGTCTCACCTCTCACAGCACTACATCCTCACAATACTGTCGCCTCCACAGCATTCAGCAGAGATGGTCAATGCAGAGTCATGTGCTGGTAGGTGATCTGTGTCTGTCTCTTTCCACATGGCTTCAGGGGGACGGAGCCATGTGTGTGTTTGTCATTGTTTCCCTAGGATCTGGGCCAATGCTTACACACAGAGGGCCTGATATAAATACATGCATGCATGGATTCATGAATGAATGCATGGTTGAAGTATTGTCCTGGAGTAAGGCAAACCTGGGGGTCTTTCAGGATATACAGCCTTGCTAATACACATGATTCCACTGTGCCCAAATACCTACCTGGTATTATCTTTGTTTTTACATATGTACATTTTGTGTCATTACAATGCATGAGGTGGGTGTGACACTCTATTTGACAGAAGGGGAAACTGAGTTTTAGAGAAGATAGTCACTTGCCCAAGTCACAGGGTATTAGTGACACAGCTGGTCAGGAGCCAGGCTGACTGTGCATTATCTGTCCCTTTTCTTTTCTATGTCTTGTCATCTAGTAATACACCTGTGTCCATTTGCTTGCCTCCTGCCCAGAGGGAAAGTCAGGTTATTACTTACCGCAGGATTCTGAGGTTGCAGGCAGGACTCCTTATCCCCTCACACAGCACCCTCACACCACGGTCGCCCAGTTCATTCAGCTGCAGGTCTAGCTCAGCCAGGCTGGAGCTGGCCCTGAGCACTGAGGCCAGGTCTGCACAGTGGCTAGATGTGAGGCCACAGTTGATGAGCCTGCATGGGAGATGCTCACAATCAGCTTCTCCAGGACTCACTGCTCTTGGGAACTGAGCTCAGGTCTACATTTGTGAGTCCTGGCTGCTGTGCTAACAGTGTTTAGCTCTCTGGAGTTTCTTTTCTAGTCTGGGTGGATAATCCATGTTTCCCACAGCTGAGCTGCAGGAGCAGTGGAATACAGGTTGGGGTCCACTGCTCTGTGGTGGCTGACCATTGCAGAGCTCCACAAGGCCCAAGACAGTTCACTGGTATATTTCAAGAATCATCTGAAGTGAAATTCTCCTGCCATAGAAAGGGCATGATCTAACCTGTCATGTAAAATCTTAATAAAGATGGAGTTCATAGAAACAGAGTAGATGACAGGAATGGGAGAAGGGATGAGAATGGGCCAGTGTTTGGTATGTAAAATGAATAAAAATAATAATAAAAAGGATCAGAGTAGAAGGCTGGTTACAAGGGCAGAGAGCAGGAGGAAACAAAGAGATGCCATTCCCTGGGCCTGGAGCTTTCTCTCCTTGGGTTCCCTTTGTCTCTATGTTCTTCAGCTCTCCTAGTCCCTTTTTCAGGAAGTTTGCTCCACTGAAGACCTCATGGATCTGTTGGTAGTGGGGTTCCTTGATGAATGCCAGTCTCTCATGATTCCCAACAACAGAAACCCATTTGTTTATTATAGGCGATCTGGCATCTGTCACAGGTGTGGTCAAGACAGTTTGACAAACATTTGATGAATACCAATCCTCAACCTAGAGTCAGGTTTTACATTTGTCTTCATTCTATCCATTCCTACACCAGGGAAGAATCAAGGCCGGACTCACCACAATGTCTTTAGATGACATCCAGGGCATCTCAGGGTCCTACAAAGTCTACACAGTGCAAAGCAGCTCATTGGATTTCCACTTAGGTCCAGCTCCTTCAGGCTTCCTGTAAACTCTAGAGTGGAGGAGAGAATCTTCCAACTGGTGTCTGTGATAGGGATCCACCTAGACCTGAAGGAGAGAGATGGGGGTGGTTGGGGGAGAGAATGAGGGATATAACTTGTATGTGCATGATCTGAGGTACACAGTCCCACACAGCAGATTTGGTTTCTATCTGCCTGAATACCAGCCTCAATATGCCATCCTCAGGATTTACCAGCTTCTACATGCTCCTTTGCTCCATCATCTGGATCTTCTCCCCTGGGTGATTCCTCATCTACATCCTTATCATAGCAGGTCATGTTCTCATTTTGTATGTCTGTTTTTAACTATTCTAGGTGTCCCACAGGGTATGAACTGGTAACTAGCATCTTTTACTTTTAATCTACAGTATTAAGCCCAAGGCCTGGCACAAAGGAGGAGCTTGGTAACTCAGATAGTCTTCTTCCTTTTGATGTGAATGTACCTGCTTTCCTTTGGAACAGAATTCTAGAGTCTCATGAAGGAAAACTGGAATGGGGAGGTGGGAAGAGAGGTCAGCAGAGATGGCTGAGCATGACTGTGGTGGGATGTTGAGCATGAGTATAAACACTACAGATGTGCTGTTTTACATGGTTCCTACATCTCTACAAGAATAGAAGACTGCAGAGAAGGGAGAGAGAAGAAGAAAAATGGAGAGAGAGAGAGAGAGAGAGAGAGAGAGAGAGAGAGAGAGAGAGAGAAATCAGGTCAGAGTGGTAGCGTATTTGTTTAATGTGAAAAACCAAGCATATGAAGTCTGGAAAACAGTGCATTCTAAGCCAGCCTAAGCTACAAACTGAAGAGGCTAGGAGCAGCTCCAAGCCTGTCCTGTGCAACATTCTATCCCAAACACTACAAACAGAACAAAATAGCAAACTAAAAAAACAAAACAACAACAACAACAAAAAAACCCACAACCCCAGAAACAGTGATGAAAAGTGGCTAACTTTCACTGTAACAAAAAGTATAGGATATTTCATTCCAATTCTACAAAACCAAAGAAATATCAAGGAAACCAAATACTAAACTTTGAAGGATGGTGCTTTTTTAAAAGCTTTATTTATTTTTTACTTTATATGCACACTTGTATTCCTCTCTGTCTATGTGCACTCTGTATATGCAGAAGCCTGCAGAGGATAGAATCAGGGACTTAGATCCTCTGCGACTATTGTTAAAGGTGGTTGTGAGCCATCTGTTGTGCGCGCTGGGAATGGATCCACATTTTCTACAAGATCGCCAAGTGGTCTTAAATATGGAACCACTCTGCCAGCTCTCAAAGGATGATAGTTTTGGTGCATGGTTAGTATTTGCACTGACTGAAAGTGGAACTTTAGAATGTATTATTCAAAAATTAAGAGGTGCCATTAGGAACCTCACACAGAAATTGCTCACCTTGCCATCTTTGATACCTTAATTCCCTGGGCTGGTCCTATCCCTTCCCTTGGCTTTGGACACTCTCCACCTCTGAAGTGTTTCCCTTGAGTGCAATTGTAGTGGGTAGCCATTCCAGCTTTGACCTAGAAGTTCCAACCCCCAATGAGGCTTCTGTAACAATCATGCCTACAAGGTGGGACTGAGAGAGGACACTGCAGACCCAGGATCCAGTTGTGGGGGCTCTCTTGGTTCCTGGACTCTGAATGCTGGAGGTAGACTGAGCAGAGTGCTCCAGAGAACACCGCCGGACTGCGTCACACCTTTCCCAGACCCTTCAACCTACCTATCTCTCTACTTGTAAGTTACCCCACAAAATAACCCCCCCTTTTAACTACATGGAGTGGCCTTAATAATTTCACCAATATGCAATGGCCTCCTGCTTGTCTCTCTGCCTTGTCTGTGTGTCTTTTCCTCTCAACTTTCCTTCTCTCTAGCAGCTGAAGCCTCTCTTTTTCTCACGGGGTTGTCCCAGGATCCTAAGGCCACTGTGCCTGGCCTGTCTCTGTACCTAATTAGAATTCTTCTCAAGGTCCACATCAGACCACTTCTACTTGCAACATCAGTATCAAGATCATCCAAGGCTCACTTGTTTATAACTATAGACACTTAGTAACAAACTTACAAAGCTAAGAACAGAAATATAGTCCAATTGGCCAAGATATGCTCCCTAGGGAATATTGTAATGTCATTCAGAATGTTAACTAGACCTTTAGTAAGCAGAGAAGACTGTCTAAATTCATTAAGAAAATAACCATGAGTGTAAGATACTGTGTAGCTCAGTTATATTGTAGAAAATTATATAGAAAAAAGGTTAATGGGTATACTCCAATTCTTTACTTCATGCTGTGTACAAAATCTAGGGTCTCGAGATTCCTAAATGTGGTGGTTTGAATGAATTGTGACCAAGAATCACAGCATTTGAATGCTTTGTCTTCAGTTGGTGGTACTATTTAAGAAAGCTTAGGAGGTATGGCTTTGTGTAAGGAAGTATGTTACAGGAGGAAGGGTTTAAGTTCCAAAGTCCAGAGACTCATACACCCCTTCTGCTTCCTGCTTGTGGTTCAAGAATAAACTCTCAGCTGGAGTTCCAGTCACATCTGTTCCCTCTGCCAGGATGGACCCTGATCCTTCTGGAATCATAAATCCAAATAAACTCTTCTATAAGTTGCCTTGGCCATGGTGTTTTATCACAGCAACAGAAAATTAACCAACACTAGGCAATCTCTCTATC
The DNA here is from genome assembly GCF_903995425.1 of Onychomys torridus. Classification (NCBI taxonomy): domain Eukaryota; kingdom Metazoa; phylum Chordata; class Mammalia; order Rodentia; family Cricetidae; genus Onychomys; species Onychomys torridus. The sequence continues at coordinate 59,747,902 of NC_050450.1, forward strand.
AATGAGTTACATCCTTAGCCCTTAATATTTTGAGACAGTGTCAAAATATGTAGCCCAGGCTGGACTGGGACTTCTGACCTTCTTGACTCAGCTTTCTGAATTTGGGAAGAGAGGTGTGCACGACCAAGTTCAGTTAATCCAATTCTTAATGCTGTCCTCTCTGAGACATGGAATTCTGGAGGATACTAATTTATTTTGTTTGGATAATTGATATATCTTACTATTCTACAACAAGTATGTTTTTAATTAGGTCCTACTATTCATATAAAACGAGTCATTGAGACAACTTCCCAAATGTGTATAACACAGTTTGATCATCTCTGTGCCCTCTGACCCGTTTCTTTCTCCTCTTCATCCTCTTCCTGTTCTCTAACAGTTGCTCCACTACTTTTGAGTCATTTACTTTTCATGTGGGCTTTTGTTGTGTTGTCAAAGCCAGAACTCAAGGAGTCTCCCAGTTTTAGCCACCAGAATGATGGGATTTCAAATGTACGTCGGCCAAGTCCTGCTCAGCTTATCTGTGGAAAAGCTTCAATGTGTAGAAACAGAAGACCCAAAGTAAAAACATCTATTCCTCTGAGAAGCTCTCCCTTTCTGGTCCATTTGAGCGAACATTCTCTTCTCTGATACCTGGTGAGTGCCTGATCATTGTGAGAGTCACACCCCATGTAATTAGTGTACTTGACTGCCTTAGCTCCACTTTTTGACGTCCTCATGGAAGCAACTGTATTTTTCCTCCTGTAATTGATTGGTAGGGCCTGCCATGAATGAGTGCTTAATGAATATTGATGGTGTGAATCATCTAGAGGGGAGAGACATATCCTGATACCGAGTCACCAATACAGCACAGTGGAAGGGGAAGCGTACCTTGCTACTGGGATTGGTAAGAAATTAGGACGGCTTCAGGCTAAGTGCCAGGGTCTGAATGCCTTCACTGATACAAGCTGGTAGTGGAAACATAGTAATTCTTATACTTATGAATTCTGAGGTGATGGGTGAGACCTCATGACCAAGGTCACAGTCATGGGCAAGGAGGATGGTGCCTGCAGGAGCTGAATGAGCAGTTTCTCAGAGAGAAAGCATGGTAAGAGAGAGGACCAGTAATTGTGGGCCATTTGAACCTTGTGAATGGTGAAGATAATTTGAATCAGAGAAGGTGGATGATCCTCACTGAGGCATAGGAGAGATAAAGGCTCATAGCACCAACATATAGTCAGGCACACAGCGGCAAATAGAGAAAGGTGATTAGATTCAGCAGTTAGATGTCACTGGTAACCTGTATCCTGCTGCCCTGGAACCAGCTAAGAGTGCTGCTGGTGCTCAGAACATGTGTGCTGATGGGATCCACAGGGACGCTGGAGAGAGGGCTGTGTCTAGATACTCACAGAACCATCCTGGGGGCTGTCAGGGTTTGTCCATGCTGTTCACTCCCATTCAGCTGAAGCCTCTTTACATGGTGGCAGTACTTAATACAGAAAGTAACCACCATGAGCTCCAAGTCTGTCTGGACCACCAGGTGCTTCACATATGTCTGGAATGCTGGGTGTGTCATATCTGTCGGGTCACAGGCCTTTTCTTTTTGAAGATTGTGTATCACCTGTGCAAGGAGATCTTCATTCTGAATCTCATATAAACAATGAAACAACCCCAGAGAATAGAGATGCTGGTGCTGGGGCAATGCCCTGGCTTTATCCATCTTTTCCCATAGGGTTTCCAGGGACAAGTGGGTTGAAAAGATCTTTTCCATTTCATTCACCCCTTGTTTACTCAAAAGGCCAAACAGGAAACGTATGGTGGGTGCCTCAAACAGGTTTTGTCTTCCATACACTTCTATCAGTGTTTCCACAATTCTGTAGATTTCCGTATCATCACATTTCTTCTCACTATTCCCCAAGATGCAGGACATTGCTGCAAAGAACTCCTGGAGACACAAGTGGGCAAAACTGTATCTTGGAGAGCTGGGTTGCCTTTGAAGGACACCCATCTTCAGGAAAGGAACAATGACATCCTCAGATAACCCATGTTCCCAGAGATCTCTCTCACTGAACAGGGTCCTTCTTTTGCAGATCCCCTCAGCAGCCAGTGAGCAGAGACCTCTGAGATGGATTCCCAGGGCATGATCTGGAAGAGTCTGGAAAAGGTATTTCAGGCAGATGGCTGTGGTTGTCTGTGAGGTCAGTGAGAGGTCTCTGCCCTGTTCCATCTGCTGCTTTAGGCAAGTGCAGACCAGCCAGGATACCCAGGGCACCAGACACAGTGTTGAGAGCACGGGGTTTGAGTCAACCAATCTAAAAGCTTCCATTGATTTTCTTTCCTTTGAAAAATATTTGTTGAAATATTCCTTCCATCCAGACTCAGAGAAACCCAGGACTTCTACCCAACGTGGCTTCCCCAAGGAATGAATGATCTTCTGTAGAGCTGTGGTCCTAGCTGTGAGCAGCAAGGAAGTCCCAGGAAGTACAGATTTCCCCAGCAAACTGCCCAGCAGTCTGTGCACAGGCAGTGGCTGGTTCCAGTGCAGACAGAGCTCAGGATTCTGCTCCTCCAAGACCCATGCTGGCTCATCTATGCCATCCAGGATGAAGAGCAGTTTCTCAGGGTGAGACAGGATCTTCCTAATGGGAGCCTTAGGCACAGCCTGGTCTTTTGCTATGATCTCAGCCATACTCAGCTGCTTGCACTGGGCCAGTTCTCTGCAGCTGAAGTAGAAGACATGCTGGAAGCGATCCCTATAGAGCTGGCCTACCTCCCATGCTCTCCTCACCTGTCTGGCCAGTGTTGACTTCCCAATCCCCGCAGTCCCCTCTAATATGACTAGATGAGGCTCTTCCTGCATATCTGGGCTTGGATGACATAAGTCTTGGATCTCAATCAGATGTCCTCTCTCCTCTGCTACACCTTGATGCTAGCTTTCCCTGACCAAGGTCTCCTGGCTTCTTGGGCAAGATTTTTGTAGTAGTAGTAGCTGTGTGAAATTTTGGAGCAAACCCTCTGTTTCCAAGGACTTTGTTTGGTAAAGATTCTCTCTTCTTTCACTCGGATGTTCTTCTGAAATGATTCCTAAATAAAGGAGAGAAGGATGGAACATAACCGTACACAGTAGTTTATTCTTTCATTCCTTTCTTTCTTCCTTCTTTTCATTCTCCAATAACTGGATAAGTTTAGGCATCTGTCTAAGCTGTACAACAGACTGCCTGCTGGCACTGGGTCATTTTGAACAGTGCAGTGCAAAGAATGTGAGCTTAGAGTAGAAGATTCTAGTTCAAGTATTTATTTGATCTATGATAATGCTGTGTGACCTTCATCTATACACCAGATACTTATCAATGTCTTACTCTGTGCCAGAGCTGCTTTTGGTGCTGAGAATAAAGGGTGAGTTCACATGCACAGCTATGTCTCTGTTCAGTCTATGGTATGATCCAGTATCTCCACTGAGCTCAGTTTTCCCATCTGTAATTTGGGGGCTGTGGTCTATCTTTGTAGGAGGCCATGGAGTACTGGGAGATTACAAACAGTGGAATCAATGTCTGCTCCTGACAGATCACATTGGCCCCTACCTTTGCAGTCCTGACAACTTCATTTTATAAGTCCTAGGGTTCTTGGTCTGTGGGGATGGTCTTGGGATGCCTTAGAGTTTATGTTCAGGACATGGACTTGTTCCTGTCCCCAGGACTGGCAATCCTTGGTTATTTTGGACTGCCTTCCAGATATCATTGGTAACAACAAGCCTTGTTTGTGGATATTGTTTGGATGTCTTTTGTGCTCCTTGAAACTCATGTAGAAACTCAGTTGCCAGTGTACCAGTATGGGGAAGATGTTCTAGTGTGAAAGTTTGGAGACATGGCGGCATGGCCCTAATTAATTGATCAGTACTTTTCTTTTAGGAATGGGCAAACTTTTTTTTTTTTTTTTTTTAGCTCAGCAGTCATAGTCTCTACTTGGACTTCCTGACTCCTGAACTACAATTCAATATACATGTTCTAAACAAATATACAACAAAAACCAAAAACCACTCTGCATGGTGGTGTAGTCCTGTAATTCATCACCCAGAAGACAGAGGCAGGAGAATCAGGCGCTCAGTGCCTGCCAGCTTTTCCATATGGTGAGTTTGGAAACTTTATAACCTAAAGTCATCAATCTGTCAATCAATCAATCAATCTGTCAATCTATCAATCAATCAAACAAACAACAATTTTAACAAAAGTTACTCAGTCTGTGTTTTCTGTCCTACCAATGGAAAACACACTAACACACTTGCTCTTGATGTAACCTGCTCCACCATTCACCACAATCAATCTAAATGACCGCATAATGGCACACTAGATACCAATTTTATATGGTACATTTACAACTATTGTGAGCGATCAGGAAAATGGAAAGAGACCCTATTTGTAAAAGCCTTCTCTTACCTTCACTCTAAGCCTTCTCTCTGTGCCTTCTGTTCCCTGACCTAGCTCTTGCCAGCTATGAAGTCAGAACAGGATGAAACAATTCCTTTTGATTCAGCTAATAAGCCTCCACCTTGTAAACCAAAGCCAAAGCCAAAGCCCAGAGTTTCCTCTCTTCCAGTCCCTTCAGTTTCCCTTTCTCCCTCCTCAGAAACAGGTCCTCCACCAGGTCAACTCTTCTTGGCACCCACTTTCAATTCACCTAAGCCCCTAGTCATCCTGCTACTTGTTCCCACTCTACGCTGGGAACTCCTTTACCTCCTCTAAACCAGCCCCAGTTCTCCCTTTGCGAGAAGTTCCTGGCGTGGATGGGTTAGTCAGAGTGAATGTCCCCTTCTCATTATCTGAGTTCTCCCCAAATAGAAAAAAAGGATAGGGTCCTATACTGCCAATTCTTCTACTTTCATCAAAGAATTCCAGTACATTACCCAATCCTATGACCTTACCTTTCACGATATTTATATGATCCTTATCAATAATCTTCTTCCAGAAGAATGTAGGCAAGCCTGGGATCAGGCTAGGGCTCATGCAGATAAACTCCATCAAATAGATAACACCTACCCAGTGGAGGCTAGGGCAGTCCCAGACCAGGAACCGAGGTGGGATTACAATAACCCAGGAGAAATCCTAGCTAGGAATAGATTTGTAACTTGTCTCCTAGCTGGTTTCCACAGGGCTGCCCTTAAGGCCACAAATTATATAAAAGTTCAAAGGGTCATCCAGGAAAAAAACTGAAAACCCATCTGAATTCCTCAAATGCTTTACGAAGGCCCTCCCACAATGTACCAACTTGTATCCTGAGACCCCATATGGAAAACATCTCCTTAAGAAGTTAACCTTTGGGTCCCCCATTACTGTCCTTTCTCCTCACCATATGCCACACCTTTTAACATATAAGGACCTTCAAACATTACCTCCCTCTCAAGTTCTCTCCCTTTAGGTGGCATTGGCAGTGGACACAACACTGACTTTTCAACCATCTCCACCTCTTAACATTTCAAATCTTCTCTCCCAACAAGTCCTGGAATATCCCTCTCATCACACTCATGCATTGAGACCCTAGGAGAGTTGCTACCATATCCAATAAATACGCAGGAAAGAACATTATCTCAGGCCACTTATACATGGTATACAGATGGCAGCACCTTCCTATATGAAGGAGTACATGGAGTAGGATATGCAATCATCTCAGACACCATAGAGGTCAAAACACAAGCTCTTTTAGCCCATACCACATATCAGCAGGCTGATTTGATACTTCTAACCCATGCTTGTCAACTAGGAAAGAGACCCCCCCCCCACAAAAAAAACAAAACAAAACAAAAAAACTATATACAGACCAGCAGCCTGCCTCCGGTCTCAGAATATTGAGGCCTTTTCAACCTGTCAAGGCTCATGCCCCACCTTATCAGGTCATACCCTACCTCTGCTCCTTCTACTTCTTCCCACTCACTCATATTGCTATCAAACTCTACATTTGGAGATTTAAGGTTCAGGAGATGCCCAGCAGTTCAACCAGACCACTCATGTGGTAGGGTCTGGAGACTGCTGGAAACATAATGCACGTGCAGGAAAACAATCTGCTTGTTATGAAGAATGAGGAATCTTTTACATTCTGATTAAGGACCCATGGCATTCCAACTGAAAAATGGGAGTCATTGGGAAACTTTACTATAGCACCTATCAAATCTGCCCACCAGATATGCTCAAAATATAGAGGGCACACATTCCACTCTCTCAACTCCTAGCAATGGATAGAGTAGAAGTGGTCCAAGATCCTCAAAGACTCTTACATCCTTAATGTCACCCCTTTTTTGATCCCACCTCCTGGTCACAACATCTCTTGTTTTAGACCCTAACTATTGCATATCAGCTGTTGAATGATGCTTAGGCTATTTTGGTGAATGCTGGTTGTGTGCCCCCCCCCAAGGTCAAATGCTCACCCACCATTTGTGGCCTCACCCATTGTCCTGTTAGATTCTCTTACCTTACCATTTGTTAATTGCTCCAAGCCAAATGTCACTACTGCCCCTTATCTCTCTCACATTCCTCTCTTTGGTGTTACAGACTGCATTAACTCCTTAGGAATGCACTTTACTGGGTACTCTGGATTATGCAGACTGCAATAATACCATTACCCTTAGTACTATCACCCAGCCCATATGTCCAAACATTCATAATGCCTCTATTCTCTGTGGTACTCAGGTTTATCGCTGTTTATCTGCTAGGTTGTCTGGGACTTGTGCCCTGGTATTCCTGTTTCCTAAATTAGGGGTGGTACCTGGTGAAGAATCCTTGCCAGTTCCCATCGCTAAGTTCATTGCAGCAAGGCATGACAAACAATCCCTCTAAAATAATACCCTTTCTGGCAGCCCTGGGCATAACTGCAGGTATAGCCACTGCAACAGCAGGACTGACTATTTCCCTAGCTATTTACCATCAGCTTTCCTCACAATTCATCCAGGATTTCCAACAGGTAGCTCAGACTATCCTTACTCTTCTTACCATAGTACTGCAAAACTGGAGAGGATTAGATTTATTGACAGCAGAAAGAGGTGGTCTTTGTCTCTTTCTTGGGGAAGAATATTGCTTTTATGTCAATCAATCAGGGGTAGTGAAAGATAAGATCCAACAACTCCAAATGGATCTTCAAACTCAGAAGCAGCTTGATACCTCTACACAATGGGTCACTAATAGTCACATATGGAAATGGATGCTACCCTACTTATCCTCTCTTTTCTTAGCCCTACTAATTGCACCCTGCTTCATAAACCGCTCTACTAGTTTTCTTCAGCAACAGATGCAAAATATTTCTAACCAAACTCTGAGCCAGTTAATATTACAGAATTACCAGCCCCTATCGACAAAGCCAGAGATCTGCAGAACCTGGTTACATCCTGAGGAAGAAGATCAAGATTGTCCCAAGAAGCCTAATGCTCAAATTCAGCAGGAAGCAGTCTAATAATAACTTTGCCCCCTTTTTAGCCCCCAGCTGCTTATTACCCTTTTCAAACCTCAGCTGCTTATTACTCTTTCTAACCCTCAGGTACTAACTACCCTTTCTAACCCCTAGCTGCTTATTACTAAACAAAAAGGGGGAAATGTAGGGAAAAGGTGCTGGCTAAAGAAACCCACCCTGATCCTGGAGCCCAGAACTAGGGAAAGATGGCTCCAATAAGGGCAGAAAGAAACACAGTTTGGCTCAGTCAGATCAGAGCCATCTCTGCCCTTGGCCAACTGACTTGTGAAACCAACCAGTCACAGAGCAGGACAGTAGAACTCTGGGCCTGGGGTTTGACTTCATACCTGAAACATCCTGTGTAAACCACCCTGGCTGGTCAGTTAGAAAAGACTTTTCTCTCCACCCTGGTAGAGGCAGCTACTCTCCTGGACTCCTCTTTCCCAAATAAATCTCTTTCTCAAAAGAGTTTTGGGTGTGAAGATCTTCATTCATTGGCATAGAGAAGATCTTTTCAGAGATGTCCCCCAGTGGACAAAACAAGGGAGAGCTGCAAGAGCAGAGTGAGGAGGAGCTGAACAGAAGATATTTGCTGAGAGGTCCCCCAGTGGACAGAGCAAGAGAGACCTGAAAAGTAATACTTTTCTCTGGAGCTGGAAGAGATTGCTAAATTTCTACAGGGGTTTTCCCTTTTGCAGAGTGAAGAAAAAGAAGCAAAACCTTAGGCCAGAGAAGCAGAGCTCTGCTAGGAAGCCCCCTTAAAAGGGAACTGAACAAAGCTCAGCTGTAGTGGCTCTCCAAGAGAGGAGCAGGATTGCTATATCCTGTGGGGAGACCATCCCCCATCAGTTCCAGGCCTGACTTTCCTGAGAAGTCAGAAAATTTTTCCTTCCAAGGTTGGGCTGCTTCTTTGCAGTTCCAGCTGTCAGAGCTGTGCTGAACAGCTCTAGGTGTCCAGGAACACCTTCAAGGCAGAGCTGTTGTTCTGAGGAGCTCGAGGTGTCCAGGATACCTCGCCCTCTAGGACTGTGCTGTCTCCTTGCAGCTTCAGATGTCAGAACTGTCCTAAGCAGCTCAAGGTATTACCTGACTCACCAGGGAGTCAGGACACCTTTCCCAGAGTTGCAAAACTCACAATTTGGTGCCAAAATCTGGGACCAAACCCAAAGTTGTTCCAACTAATTTACTTACATTGTTGGTGCTGGTACCTGGGACCAAATCCACAAAGTTGCAACCAATTTACTTATATTTTTGGTGCCAAAACCTGGGACCAAACCCACAGAATTGCAACCAATTTACTTACCAATACATACATACATAGACACACACATACATACATGAATAAATTCATACATTCTCTTGAGTCCATTTAGTGCTGCTGTTATATGTTTAATGTTGACCTCTTGGGCTTTGATAACCTATGAGGGACTCACCTCTAGAGAAGACTGAGTCTCTCTCTCAGCATCAATTAATTGCCTGTAGTTTTTCATCTAGAGCTGGGACCATATGAGACATATTTGGAGTGTCTCTAGAGACCAGGAAACTATAATGAGCCCAATAGAGGGGTAGATTAAGGGGTCTTAACTTGTGTGGGCAGAGGCATAAAAATGGGGTTCAAGGTTGAAGTGAGGATAAGGATTTTGTGACAGGGGAGAGGAGTGGGTGGATGGGTAAACCAAAACTAACTTTGTTTGAAAGATAATGTTAATACACACCACTTTGTAAGCTAATCAAAAATATAATTTAAATAAATGAGAAATGGGTGCACTGTGCTTTCCTCAGAAGACATGAGTTATTAAAGGGAAACCCCAGTGCCAAGCATGGAGTACCTCCCTGAGAGTTACTGGTCAGGGAGGATGCAGAGACTCCAAAACCAGCAAAGCCTGTTGCTGTTTCTCTTGGTGGTCTACCAGAACTAGAGTTAAGACCCTGTTGCTGAAGACACAACATACTTTTGTTACAGGATGTAGGGAAACCAAGTTGGAACAGACATTCAGCTTCTTCCATCCTGGCTAGCTTTCATAGTACTAGGTGTTATGAGGCCACTGGGGGAGAAAATTATAAATGTTATTACCTGGTGGAACCCTGAATGCTGCAATAGTGACCTGCAGGGCAAGACACTCTCACTGGTGCAACATTTGCAGGAAGGTTATAGTGTAACCAATTGCTTTCTGATTAGATTTGAGGAATTTCTTTTTTCCTCTCTCTCCAACCCTTTTGTTTTTTTGAGACAGGGTTTCTCTGAGTAATAGTCATGGATGTCTTGGAACTAACTTGTAAGCCATGCTGGCTTAGAACTGACAAATATCCACCTGACTCTGCCTCCAGAGTGAGGGCTGGGATTAAAGGTATTATCATACCCAGCTGATTTGAGGAATTTCTGATGAGATTTGGATTTCCAGGGAGGTAATTAATGCCTGGTCCTTTAAAACTGCTTGCTAGGTATACTGATCTCTTTCAAGATAGTATTTGCCCTTCCCAACTCAACAGTCCCATAGAAAGGTTCTTCACTGAGAATTACCTAGATGAACCCTAGGACCAAAGATTTAGTTGAATAATTATAAACCTCATAGAATTAAGGAGTCTAAAGAAGTAAAAAACAACTACCTCAATGAACTTAAAGAGAATGAACTCAAAGAGTTTAATTGTCTGGTTCTTGTGCAAGAAAACACAAACACAAGCCTGAATGAAACAAAATGACAATTGGAATTGGAAAATTGAATTCAACGAAGAGATAGAAATAGTGAAGAGAACTCAAGCTGATATGAAGATGAAAGTGAAAAATCTCTAAAACTTGATTAGGAAACTCAAAGGAAGGTTTTAGAAGTAGAATGGATCAAGTGGAAGATAGAATACCAAGACTCAAAGATAAAGTAGAAGACTTAGACAATATAAGCAAAGAGTATTCCAAAAATTTTAAAAATGGGTGAACATGTAGAAACTAATGGATATTATCAAAAGACCAAAATCTATTATAGGCACAGATGAAAGAGAAGATGAAGGTCAATACACATAGATCTTCAACAAGACTATAGAAGAAAACTTCCCCATTTCAGGAAAGATAAACCTATGCAGATATAAGAAGCATACAAAATACCAAATAGGAAGGACTAGAAAAAAAAAAAAAAAAAAAACTTCCCATGACATATTATAGTTAGAACACTAAATGTACAGAACAAAGAGAGTGTAGTGAAAGCTAGAAGAGAAAAAAAAAAAAACCCAACACAAACCACATATAAAGGCAAAAACTTCAGAATAACAGCTGATTGTTTCATGAAATCTTTGAAATCCAGAAGGTCCTGGAGCAATATACTCCTTATATTTGAGACCATGGATGACTTTGACACCCTGTTATAGTCGAAGGAAAATAAAAAACTTTCCATGATACGAACAGGCTAATAGAATTCATATCTGCCAGGCCAGTTCTTCAGTGAATACTGAAATGAATACTTCTAGTGAAGAGAGGAACAAGCAGAGCTAAGAGATGGTGGAAGGAAAACAAATAATCACTGAAACACAAATGTGACTAAGAGCACAACAACAAAATTACTATAATCAACACACACACTTTTCAACAGTAACTTTAAATATTAATGACAAAGTTCTCTAATAAAAGGCTGGCTAAAAATGGTTAAGAAATGAAATCTGGATTGTAGGAGCCAAAGGGGTCAAAGACACAATAAGAATATGGTACACAGAATCAACTAATCAGGACTCATAGGGGCTCACAGAGACTTAAGCAACATCAAGGTCCCTGCATGGGTCTGAGCCAAGTGCTCTGCATATGTTATTGCTGTGTATCTTGGTGTTCTTGTGGGACTCCTAGCAGTGGGATTGGGGGTGTCTCTGACTCTTTTGCCTGCTATTGGGACCTTTTTCCTCCTATTGGGTTGCCACAATCAGCTGTAATATAAGGTTTGTGCCTTGTCTTATTGTAACATGTTAGGCCATGTTCAGTTGAAAACCCTGGGAGGCCTGCTCTTTTCTAAAGGGAAACAGAGGAGGAGTCAATCTGGGGAAGGAAGAGGGAGGGAGGGAAAATTGCTATTGGGATTTTTAGTAGAGAGATGAGTTCATGGATATGATGCTACTCATTACTGAATAATGAATAAGTCAAAGAAGAAATCAAGAAAGAAATAAGAAAAATTCTGTAACTAAATAAAAATGAAACAAACAAAATTTAAAAAAAAAAAACAACAGAACAAAACCCTTGGGATGAGTTAAAAGTTCTACAAGGGATATTTATAGGTCCAAGTATCTACATTAAATATCAGAAAAAAAAAGAGATAAATGAATTAATTAAGAGACTCAAGAGTTTGAAAACACAAGAACCAACCAACCATAAATCCAGTAGATGGCAAATAATAATAATAATAATAATAATAATAATAATAATAATCAGGCAGAAGTCAACAAAGTAGAAACAGGGAAGACAATACAAAGAACCAATGACTCTAAGAGTCATTTCTTAGAGAAGATATAGAAGAGTGACAGACCTTTGGCTCAGCTAACCAAGAGAAGAGAAAAAGAGAGAGAGGACTCAAATGAACAGAATCAGAAATGAAAAGGAAAACATTACAACAGGCACCAAAAAATTCTAAATGGTATAAGAAAATAGTCTAAAACCTGTACTCTACTGAGCTGGAAAATCTAAAATAAATGAACAAAATTTTGGATTCATCCATACTCCAAAGTTAAACCAAGAAGAGATCAACAAGCTAAATAGACAAATAACAAATAGGAGATTGAAAGAGTAATAAAAAGCCTTCTGACCAAAATCAGTCAGGCAGAGATGGATTTACAACAAATTCTCCAGAAATCTCAAGCAAGATCTACAATAATCTTTCTAAAGTTATTTAAAACAAACAAAAAACCATCCTTGCCCTGGCCAGCGGGGTTTCAACAGGGCGACCCACCTGTGGGAACAAATGAAAGGACAGGGCGACACGAAAAGACAGACAGCAAGACAGTATTCTGATCAAGCCGCCAAACTTTATTTTCCTCCACATGGCTTATATAGCATAAGAGGGGAAGGGACAGGAAGGCATGCAGTACGTGGGAGACGTGCAGGTCATGCAACTGCAGGAAGTCTGCTAAGGTGACTGGTCAGGGGCCATTTGTTCTGTTGCTAGGCTACCTGACCATGGAATGCTTTCTACATTCGGTTGCCATGGCACCTGACTGTGGAATGTTCTTATCTTTGGGAGCCTCCGGTTAACAAACAGGTGTTACTGCTCTAAGGGAGGAGGGAGGGCGGTGGGTTTATGACTTGTTCTCTGGCTTAGTTAGTACTTTCCATGGTTCATGTTTGGTTCCTGAAATCTTGGTCCCTAACATCTCCCCCTTCTATACATATAGCAAAACAAAGAAAGGAGGCCCAAATATTTCGCCATTACGGGGGAGGGGTGACAGAGGTTCCATCCCTGATAAAAGTTCCATTGTTAATCGGTTGGTTCATGTAGGCATCCCCACATGTCCCGAAGGAAGCTGGAACGATGCAGTTTTTTACAGGGGACAGGTTTTAATCCGGGAGGGAAGAATATAGGGTCTGCATAACCGCCGTGCAATAGAGTATGTCATCCAAGGCACCCAGGATGGTGGAGCACTTTAGTCTCCCTGCCTTCTGCATTCCCAGCTGCACCCTCAATCCCCTAGGCAGTGGGCTCCAGCTCCCAGGCACAGGGTCTGTGCTGATATGGAGTCTGTATCTGGTTCATCAAGACCACGTTCATGGAGGTCTAGGCGATGGTAATGAACCTGAATTTGTTTTACCTGAAGTTCGGCCAGCTGACCATGCACAAATTGAGTTAGTGAGACAAATCCCAAGGGCCGAATGTCAAGACAAGAATGAGGCCAACCACGGGTCCCAGGAGGGATGGCAGGAGGGTGGTTAGCCAGGGAGATGTAGAGAACCAATTTTGGAACCAGCCTAGCTCTTGACCCCTCTCTTTTTTGCACTTCTCTAAGCCTTCACGGACCTTAGCCATGCTATCTCTCACTACTCCTGTGTGATCAGTATAGAAACAACACTCTTCCTTAAGAGTGGCACAGAGGCCTCCTTGCTGTAAAAAGAGGAGGTCTAGCCCTCGGCGGTTTTGGAGGACCACCTCTGAAAGGGAGGTGAGGAAGGATTCAAGGGTGGAAATCCCTCGCTCAAGCTGCGCTATATCTTCATCTATGGAAATTCTAAGCTCTGAATAATGTTGATTAGATAAGACCAGGGAGGCTATGCCCGTACCGGCCCCTGCAGTCCCCACCCCCAGGAGGACTGCTAAAGTGACTGCAGTCACAGGCTGCCTTTTTGAGAGATGGGGGAATGTGAGAGCAGGCGTCTATGCCAGAGTCTTCTCTTCCCATCTTCCGGAGAATTGATCTGGAGAATAATAGGTTAGCCTAGGGATAAGCTGAACCAATATGCAAAATAAGGGGTCAGAGGGATTATTTAAATGAAGAGAAATGCATGGTGTTAGGCCATCAGTACAGGCCCACCAAGTATCATTGGCAGGGAGAAGATATCCAGACTTAAGGGAAGTACTTAGGTTGTCTGTGACATTGCAGAGTGGTTGATAAACAGGGGGAATGATAGTGCCTTGGGTGACAAGGCAGCAGCCTGAGCCCATGACTGGGGAGAATGTAAGGCAAGATGTGGGTGGCTGTTGCCAGCGACAATCATGTGGGTCAGTGGTTAGGGAGAAATCTAAATCAACAGCCACTCCTTCATAAAATGGTGGGGCAGAATGATAGCAAAGCCAGCAGGAGTCAAACAAATCAGGCTTAGAGGTATTAAGTACCTGGTAGGTTTTTGGATAAGGGTAGTAATCATATCTTTGGTAGTTGGTGGGGGAGGTGGGAACATGGGAGAAAAACCCATGGATGTCTGAGATATATTGGTTGTAAGAAAATCATCGTTGCCGAGAAGAGGGTTGGGGCCAATGGCAACAGGATTAGGGGAATTAACAGGCTGTTTTAAAGTTTTATAATAAAGGTGATGCCTGTATCTCTTCCTTACTAATATAGGCAAAAGCCCTAAGTGAGGCTAGCCTCCCAGGCCGAATGAGCCTTCCCAGCCTCGGTGAAGGTAGCTTTTAGGGGGTAGCACCAGGAGGAACAATCAGGGGTGCCAATGGAATAATTACTGGTAACAGTAATAAAATCCCAAGAAGAAGATGGGTGCCAATAGGTATTGCCCATAGTTTCACATCCCCAGGACTTGCAAAAAAGCTCTCCAGTTCCCCCACATTTGTGGAGAAACTTGTGAGGCCGATGATGGCCAGGGCAGACATAAAAACAGAGGGTGGTGAGTTCAGCAGATTCACTTCACCACCAACCAGACACTGCGGCCACCACTGCTGCCTCCGCCACGCCGTTTCAACAGAGCACTCGGGCAGGCTTGTCTCTTTCTGCCCAGGGTAAGGAGCCACGGAGAGGTGCCGCACACTTTCATTCCTCTGCCCTCCCGGCTCTCTCCACCCTCCGCCTCTCACCGCACACACATGTACGGGCACATATACGCCACACCTGCCACAAACGACACACACACACACACACACACACACACACACACACACACACAAACACTGCACAACTCACACCCTGCCAGAGCTGCTGGCTGCCTTCTCTTTTTTCAGCATGTTTCATCAATCATCCCTTCTTGGGAAAACCAGTTACAACAATCCTCTAAGTGACTAAAGAATTTTATGAAGTCCTTTTTTACGAACCCTTATCTCTTGTGTCTGGAGGGCATCTTTAACGCCTTTTAGGAACAAGTCCTGAGAAGTTCCCTGTCCCAGGGTGAAGTCTATAGCTCAGACTAACCTCGTCCTTCCCCCTTGCCTCCGGATCACCAGGACGCCGAGTCAGGCGGTCTCGACGCTTCAGATCGCTTCAGATCTCCACCAGACGACTGGACTTTCCTGGAGAAGGACGTTCAACTCCCGACGAGGTGAGGGTCAAGCCGCATGTGGGGCGCCAGATGCCCCGGCCAGCAGGGTTTCAACAGGGCGACCTACCTGTGGGAGCGAATGAAAGGACAGGGCAACATGAAAAGATGGACAGCAAGACAATATTCTGATCAAGCCGCCAAATTTTATTTTCCTCCACATGGCTTATATAGCATAAGAGGGGAAGGGGCAGGAAGGCGGGAAGGGGAAGGGACGTGGAAGGTGTGCAGTACGTGGGAGACGTGCAGGTCATGCAACTGCAGGAAGTCTGCTAAGGTGACTGGTCAGGGGCCATTTGTTCTGTTGCTAGGCTACCTGACTATGGAATGCTTTCTACATTCAGTTGCCATGGCACCTGACTGTGGAATGTTCTTATCTTTGGGAGCCTCCAGTTAGCAAAAAGGTGTTACTGCTCTAAGGGAGGGGGGAGGGCGGTGGGTTTATGACTTGTTCTCTGGCTTAGCTAGTACTTTCCATGGTTCATGTTTGGTTCCTGAAATCTTGATCCCTAACGCATCCTCACAGAAACAGAAGCACTTCCAAACTTTTTTTATGAAGCCAGTATAACTCTCATACCAAAACCAGATACACACACACACACACACACACACACACACACACACACACAAAGTAGGATTTCAGCTGATTATGACAAAGCTAAAACCTGGAAGAAGCCAAGGGCATTTCCAGAGAAAATGGAAGACAAGACTCAAGGAAGTCTTGGTTATGTTGGCTTTTGAACACTAGCTGTTCCTGCAATGAATTTCTTGTGTGCTATCATAGCTTTTCCATTTAATTATTTTTCCAGGAACAGTATGTTTGATCATTCATTGGACACAACTTCCCCTATGCTATTGGAATATTTGGACAACCTTCCCCAACTGTGTTAACAACAGACGCAGTCAAGACCCCCCAGTTTCAGGTCTCTCTATAATTGTTGTCATTAGCAGTATTGAGCCAGAACCATCTCCATATGAACATATCTTATTTGAGATATTTTCTAGACTTTCTAAGAACAGACCATCTGTCAGAGAAGGTAAAGATTTACACTGACAACTGCCCAGGCCAGGCAGCAGTGCTATTAATCTTAACCCTCCCCTGTCCAAGTCTTATCTCCAATTCTAGATCTCCATTCAACAATAGTCTCAGAATTAAAGGGATTTTTTTTTTTAAACATACCAGGTACATCCAGCTATGACACAAGTTGCCTAGTAACTGAGAACACTTCTTCTGCCCTGCCAGAAAGTGGTGGCAGCTGAGATAAGCTAGGAAAGATACAGCTCCAAAGGAATAAAAGGCAGTTTTATTTTCACTCATGATTCACCGACTTATAGTCTTTGAATATCTCAACTAACCACTTCTAAGAATATAGTTTGAGCACATAAAATCCTTTTTGTTTGGATATTAACAGAATTAGCCCTTAGTTGATTCATTTCCCCATTAGTCACTTTACTTTTGGGTTGTAAATGATAGCTGACAACTACTGTTCTTCTGTGTGGATCTTAATATCCTTTTTGTTTGATCCTGAAAGGATTCAGGCCTGGTGACCTTGCCTTGGTGAGAGAATTGCTGCTTTGTATAGGTATATAAATAAAAACCTCAGAGACTTGGGAAACTAGAAGACAGAGACTTGAGAGAACTAGGAGAAGGAGATGGAGGATGGGGAAGATGCTGTGGGATAATACTTTTGTACACTGGTTTAATAAAATGCTGACTGGTCAGTAGTCAGGCAGGAAGTATAGGCAAGATAAGCAGACAAGGAGAATTCTGGGAAGAGAAAGGCTGAGTCGGGAGACGCTAGACTGCCAGTCCAGGGATCAGCATGTAATGGCACACAGGTAAAGCTACAGAACATATGGCAACATATAGAATAACAGAAATGGGCTGTATTTAAGTGTAAGAGCTAGTCAGGTGTAGGCCTGAGCTAATGGCCAAGCAGTTTTAATTAATGTAAGCCTTTATGTGTTTACATGAATCCAAGCAGCTGTGTGACTGGTGGGTGAGAGAAATTTGTCCTGACTGAGGGCAAGGCTGGGACACAAGAAAACTTCCAGCTACAGGAAGAACCAGATGAAGAAGAGTCAGATGGAAAAGAACTAGATGGGGAAGAACTAAAAGGGAGAATTAAGATAGAATTTAGAGAGTATAGAAGGAAAATATAAAGAGATATTAGGCAAGAAAGGAGCTAATAACAGGAGTGAAGCTGTGTAGATAGAATTTTGTCTTAGAAGAATAAAGTGAATGAACTAAAGAGTTTTGTGTATGTAGATTTATTAGAGTGAGAACCTGCCAGCACCCAACTACACTAAGAGATGAGTCTTTATCCTCATACCCAAACACCCCAGTTTCTAGGCTTTGGGCCCAGGGCCACAACCCTGCACCCCTACATCACCACCCATTGCAGTTCCAGTTTCAGGCCAGTTGGCAGGCAGACCTCCTGCACACAGGTCAGACTAACACCATCCCCCATCAAGACCCTGTAACCGAAGTTCTACCTCCCCAAATCCCACCCACCCTCTGAGACTGCAACTGGGCCCTGAGACAGAGCCTGCCACCACCTGACTGGACTAAGAGGCCAGTTGGCAGGCAGACCTCCTGCAGACAGGTTAGACTACCACCATCTACTATACGCTAAGACTGCAGCTACTCCCTAAGACAGAGTGCACTAGCACCAGTTGCACTAAGATCTGCTCCCTAAGACAAAAAGCCCATCAGCATTGACTAGACCAAGAGCTCCCACTGGATCGAGAGTATCAATCAGGCCAAGAGAGGCTCGCTCAGACATAGACACCACTTATACCAAGTGGAGAAAGAGATGGATAGATGCCAATGCAAAAATACAGTCAACAACATAAAAACCAATATGGCTCCATCAGAACCTACATCAGCAAGACCTTAACATCCCAACACAGAAGAAACAGAAGATATCTACCATAAAAATGACTTTAAGAAGACATTAGACATCTTAAAAGAGGAAATGAAAAATTCCCTTAAAGAAATCGAGGAAAAATCAAACAAAAAATGGGAAGAAATCAGTAAATCCCTTGAAAGCCAAGAGAAAGCAATTAAACAAATGAGGGAAACGGTTCAAGATTTCAAAACTGAAATGGAGTCAATAAAGAAGACACAAACTGAGGTAATGCTGGAAGTGGAAAATCTGAGTAAATGAACAGGAACTACAGATTCAACTATAGCCAACAGAATGCAAGAGATGGAAGAGGGGATCTCAGGCGTTGAAGATACAGTAGAGGAAATAGATTCATCAATCAAAGAAAACACTAAAGCCAACAAAGTCATGACCCAAAATTTCCAGGAAATTTGGGACACCATGAAAAGACCAAACCTAAGAATAACAGGGATAGAAGGAGAAGAATATCAACTCAAAAGGCACAGAAAATATATTCAGCAAAATCATAGAAGAAAACTTTCCCAACCTAAAGAAGGAAATGCCTATAAAAATACAAGAAGGTTACAGAACACCAAATAGACTGGATCCCTAAAAAAGTCCCCTTACCACATAATAATGAAACCACTAAACATACAGAATAAAGAAAAATTATTAAGAGCTGCAAAGGAAAAAAAGGCCAAGTAACATATAAAGGCAGACCCATAAGAATAACATCTAACTTCTCAATGAAGACTCTAAAACCCAGAAAGTTCCCCGACAGACGTTGTTATGGAGATACTAAGAGACCATGGATGCCAATCCAGAGTGTTATACCCAGCAAAACTCTCAATCAGCATAGATGGAGCAAACAAAATATTCCATGATAAAACCAGTTTTAAACAATATCTCTCCACAAATTCCAGCCTTACAGAAAGCACTAGAAGGAAAAAATCCAACCTAAGAAAGTTAGATACATCCATGAAAACACAGGCAATAGATAGTCCCATACCAACAAATACTAAAGAAGGGAAACATACAACACTACCACCAAAAAATAACAGGAAATAACAATAACTGGTCATTAATATCCATCAATATCAATGGTCTCAATTCACCTATAAAAAGACACAGGCTAACAGAATGGATACGAAAACAAGAACCATCCATTTGCTGCATATAAGAAACACACCTCAATTTCAAAGACAGACACCACCTCAGAATAAAAGGGTGGAAAAGACATTCCAATCAAATGGATTTAAGAAGCAAGCTGGTGTAGCTATCCTAATATCTAATAAAATAGACTTCAAACTAAAATCAACTGAAAGAGATCAGGAAGGACACTACATATTTATCACAGGGAAAATCTGACAAGACGAAGTCTCAATTCTGAATATTTATGCCCCAAATATAAGAGCACCAACATTTATAAAAGAAACATTACTAAAGCTTAAATCACACATCAAACCTCATACACTAGTAGTGGGACACTTCAACACCCCACTCTCACCAATGGACAGGTCTGCCAGACAGAAACTTAACAGAGAAATAAGGGAACTAACAGACATAATCACTCAAATAGACTTAATAGATATCTTCAGAATATTCCTCCCTAACACAAAAGAATATAACTTCTTTTCAGCACCCCATGGAACCTTCTCCAAAATCAACCACATGCTTGGTCACAAAACAAATCTCAGTGGATATAAAAGATTGAAATAACCTCCTGTGTCTTATCAGACCACTATGGCTTAAAGTTAGATTTCAACAACAACAAACATTACAGAAAGCCTACAGTCTCATGGAAGCTGAATAATGCCCATTGAATTACCAATGTGTCAATGAAGAAATATAGACAGAAATTAAAGATTTTCTAGAATTCAAATGAAAATGAATGTACAACATACCCAAACTTATGGGACACCATGAAAACAGTGCTAAGAGGAATATTCATAGCTCTAAATGCCTACATGAAGAGGTTGGAGAAATCTTACACTAGCGAATTTACAGCCCAACTGAAAGCTCTAGAACAAGAAGGAAGCAAACTCACCCAGGAGAAACAGATGCGAGGAAATAATCAAAATGAAGGCTGAAATCAATAAAATAGAAGCAAAGAGAACAATACAAAGAATCAATGAGACAAAGAGTTGGTTCTTTGAGAAAATCAACAAGCTAGATAAGCCCTTATCCAAATTAACCAAAAAGCAGAGAGAGAGTATCCAAATTAACATAATCAGAAATGAAAAGGGGGACATAACAGCAGACAATGAGGAAATCCAGAGAATCATTGGGTCATACTTCAAAAACCTGTACTCCACAAAATTGGAAAATCTGAAAGAAATGGATGATTTTCTGGATAGGTACCCCATACCAAAGTTAAATCAAGACCAGATAAACTATTTAAATAGACCAATGACCCCCAAGGAAATAGAAACGATCATTAAAAGTCTCCCCCCCCCAAAAAAAAAAGCCGAAAGCCCAGGACCAGATGGTTTCAGTGCAGAAGTCTACCAGATTTTCAAAGAAGAGATAATACTAATACTTTTCAAATTGTTCCACACCATAGAAGCAGGAGGAATATTACCAAATTCTTTTTATGAGGCTGTAGTTATGCTGATACCCAAACCACACAAAAGGAGATAAACAGGATACAAATTGGAAAAGAAGAAGTCAAACTTTCATTATTTGCAGAAGATATGATTGTACACATAAGTGGCCCCAAAAATTCTACCAGGGAACTCCTACAGCTGATAAACTCCTTCAGTAAGGTGGCAGGATACATACAAGATTAACTCAAAGAAATCAGTATCCCTCCTATATACAAATGAATATAGGAGCTGAGAAAGAAGTCAGAGAAACATCACCCTTTATAATAGCCACAAATAAAAGAAAATACCTTGAGGTAACTCTAACTAAACAAGTGAAAGACCTGTATGATAAGAACTTTAAGTCTCTGAAGAAAGAAATTGAAGAAGATATCAGAAAACAGAAAGATCTCCCATGCTCATGGATTGGTAGAATCAACATAGTAAAAATGACAATCTTACCAAAAGCAATCTACAGATTCAATGCAATCCCCATCAAAATTTCTTCACAGACTGGGAAAGAAAAATACTTAACTTTATATGGAAAAACAAAAAACCTAGGATAGCTAAAAGAATCCTGTATTATAAAGCAACCTCTGAAGGCATCATGATCCCTGACCTCAAGCTCTACTGTAGAGCTATAGTAATAAAAACAGTTTGGTACTGGCATAAAAACCAACATGTAGACCAGTGACATTAATCCACACACCTATGAACATATGATTTTTGACAAAGCCAAAACTATACCATGGAAAAAAAGAAAGTATCTTAAAAAAAATGGTGCTGGCATAACTGGATGTCAACATGCAGAAGATTGCAATATATCCATATCTGTTACCATGCACAAAACTCAAGTCTAAGTGGATCAAAGACCTCAACATACATCCCATTACTCTGAACTTGATAGAAGAGAAAGTAGGAAGTTGTCTGGAACAAATTGGCACAGGAGACTACTTTCTAAATATAACACCAGTAGCACAGATACTGAGAGCAACAATTAATAAATGGGACCTCCTGAAACTGAGAAGTTATTGTAGAGTAAAGGGCATGGTCAATAAGACCAAATGACAGCCTACAGAATGGGAAAAGATCTTCATCAACCCCATATCTGACATAGGGCTGATCTCCAAAATATATAAAGAACTCGAAAAGCTAGATATCAAAATACTGAACAATCCAATTAAAAAATGGACTACAAAGCTTAACAGAGAATTCTCAACAGAAGAATCTCAAATGGCTGAAAGGCATTTAAGGAACTGCTCAACATCCTTAGTCATCAGAGAAATGCAAATGAAAACAATTCTGAGATACCATCTTACATCTTTCAGAATGGTTAAGATCAAAAACACTGAAGACTGCTTATGTTGGAGAGGATATGGAGCAAGGGAAACACTCCTCCACTGTTGGTGGAAATGTAAAATTGTACAGCCACTCTGGAAATCAGTATGGCAGTTTCTCAGAAAATTGGGAATAAGTCTTCCTCAAGACCCTGTTATACTACTCTTGGGCATATACCCAAAGAATTCTCAATCTTACCACAAAGACACATGCTAAACTATGTTCATATCAGCATTATTCATAATAGCAAGAACCTGAAAACAACCTAGATGCCTCTCAACTGAAGAATGGATAAAGAAAATATGGTACATATACACAATGGAGTACTCAGCAGTAAAAAACAATGATATCATGAAATTTGCAGGCAAATGGATGGATCTAGAAAATATCATCTTGAGTGAGGTAACCCAGACTCAGAAGGACAAACATAGTATGTACTCACTCATAAGTGGATACTAAATGGGAGGGAAGGGATGGCCAAGCTGCAACCCACAACTCCAGAGAGGCTAGCTAACAGGAAAAGACTCTAGGAGGTATACATGGATGACCCTGTGAAGGAGAAGTGGACGAGATCTACTAGAGTGGACTAGGTTGTGGGGGGTGGCAGAGGGTGAGAAGTGGGGGATGAGAATATAGGGAATTGGGAGGGTCAAGGTGGAACAGGTACAGAGTGGGAGGGCAGGGTGGAAGATACCATGATAGATGAGGGCATCATGGGAATAGGAAGAGTCAGGGTTCTGGGGAGGCTCTCAGGAATCCACAAGATTGACTCCACCTTGGTCTGCTGTCAGTGGTCCAGAGGGTGCCTGGACCAGTCTACTCTGGTGACCAGCCTAGCAAATAACCTAGCTGTCATCATAGAGCCTTTGTCCAGTGACAAATGGAGGCAGATACAGAGATCCACAGCCAGGCACTAGGCTGAGCTGCAGGAATCGAATTGATGAGAGAGAGAAGAGAGATTGCAGGCAAGGGACATCTTGATCATGATGGGAGGACATGCAGAGATGACTGGCCACACTAGAGGAAGCCCATGAACTGTGGACTGGTGGGTGTGGAGCCCCCATGGGACTGGACTAGGCCCTCTGGACACGGAAGATGATTGTTTGGATCAAACTGTTTGGGGGGCACCCAGGCAGGGGGATTAGGATCTGTCCCTGGTCTATGGGCAGGCTTCTGGAATCCAGTGCCTGTGGTGTGACACCTTGCACAGCCTTGGTGCAGTGGGAAGGGGCTTAAATCTGCCTAGACTCAGTGTGTTGGGCTCTGCTGACTCCCCATGGGAGACCTCGATTAGGGAGATGTGGGGATATGGGGTGGCTTGGGAAACAGGGCTGGAGGGGTGGGAGGAGGGAGGAGGGGTGGTCTGTGGATAGTATGTGGAGTGAGTAGAAAATTACTTAATAAAAAAATGAAAAAAATCAAGAAAAAAGATTTATTAATGTATCCCTCAGATTAATTAATCTGCCTTTGATTGTGTCTCTTCTGGAACTCTGGGAAAGACTAGAGGGGTTGGACCCTAATAATCTTTGTTATACTACACACACACACACACACACACACACACACACACATACACACAGACAACATAAAGAGATTAAGGGGATACAAATTGGAAAGGAAGAAGTCAAGCTCTCCCTATTTGCAGATGACATGTTAGTTTACATGAGTGACCCCAAAAATTCAACCAAGGAACTGATACAGCTTATAAAAACCTTCAGCAACATTACAGGATATAAGATCAACTAAAAAAAAAATCAGTAGCCCTCATACATACAGTAGACAAACAGGCTAAGAAGGAAATCAGAGATACATCACCCTTTACAATAGCCACAAATGATATAAAATACCTTGGGGTTACGCTAACTAAGCATGTGAAGGACCTATATGACAAGAACTTTAAGTCCTTGAAAAAAGAAATTGAAGAAGATGTCAGAAAATGGAAATATCTCCCATGCTCATGGATAGGCAGGATTAACATAGTAAAAATGGTGATCTTATCAAAAGCAATCTACAGATTCAACGCAATTCCCATCAAATTACCAACAAAATTCTTCACAGATCTGGAAAGAATAATACTCAACTTCATATGGAAAAACAAAAAACCCAGGATAGCCAAAAGAATCATGTACAATAAAAACAACCTCTGGAGGCATCACAATCCCTGACCTCAAGCTCTATTATAGAGTTACTGTAATAAAAACAGCTAGGTACTGGCATAAAAACTGACATGTGGACCAATGGAAGCTAATTGAAGACCCTGACATTAACCCACACACCTATGAACATATAATTTTTGACAAAGAAGCCAAAAATGTACAATGGAAAAAAAGAAAGCATCTTCAACAAATGGTGCTGGCATAACTGGATGTCAATGTGTAGAAGGCTGCAAATAGATCCATATCTGTCACCATGCACAAAACTTAAGTCCAAGTGGATCAAAGACCTCAACATAAATCCAGCTACTCTGAACCTGATAGTAGAGAAAGTAGGAAGTACTCTTGAACGCATTGGCACCAGAGATCACTTTCTAAATATAACACCAGTAGCACAGACACTGAGAGAAACAATCAATCAATGGGACCTGTTGAAACTGAGAAGCTTTTGTAGAGCAAAGGACACGGTCAACAAGACAAAGCGATAGCCTACAGAATGGGAAAAGGTCTTCACCAACCCCACATCTGACAGAGAGCTGATATCCAGAATACATAAAGAACTCAAGAAATTAGACATCAAAATGCCCAACAGTCCAATTAAGAAATGGGCTATAGAACTAAACAGAGAATTCTCCACAGAGGAAATTCAAATGGCTGAAAGACATTTAAGGAATTGCTCAACATCCCTAATTATCCAGGAAATGCAAATCAAAATGACTCTGAGATACCACTTTACACCTGTCAGAATGGCTAAGATCAAAAGCACAGAAGACAGCTTATGCTGGAGACGATGTGGAGCAAGGGGAACTCTCCTCCCCTGCTGGTGGGAATGCAAGCTTGTACAGCCACTTTGGAAATCAATATGGCGCTTCCTTAGAAAATTGGGAATCTATCTCCCCCAAGACCCAGCTATAGTACTCTTGGGCATATACCTAAGGAATGCTCAATCATACCACAAGGGCATTTGCTCAGCTATGTTCGTATCAGCTTTGTTTGTAATAGCCAGAACCTGGAAACAACCTAGATGCCCTTCAACTGAAGAATGGATAAAGAAAATATGGTACATATACACAATGGAGTACTACTCAGCAGAGAAAAAACAATGACATCATGAGGTTTGCAGGCAAATGGATGGATCTAGAAAAAATCATCCTGAGTGAGGTAACCCAGACTCAGAAGGACAAACATGGTATGTACTCACTCATAGGAGGATACTAGATGTAAAACAAAGATGACTAGACTGCTACACAACTCCAGGGAGGCTACCTAGAAAACGGGACCCTAGGAAAGACCCAGGGATCGCCCAATGACAGAGAAATGGATGAGATCTACATGAACAACCTGGACGACAGTGGGAGTAATGAAGGGCAAGATTTGAGGGAAAGAAAGCTTAGGGGAGCAGGAGATCCCAGCTGGATCAAGAACAGAAAGGGAGAATGAGGAATAACAGACCATGATAAATGAAGACAACATGAGAACAGGAGTAGGCAGAGTGCTGGAGAGGTCCCCCAAAAATCCACAATGATACATCCTCTGTAGACTGCTGGCAATGGTTGAGAGAAAGCCTGATCTGACCTAGTCTGGTGATCAGATGGCCAAACACCCTAACTGTTGTGCCAGAACTCTCATCCAATAAGTGATGGAAGTGGATGAAGAGATCCTCCGCCAGGCCCCAGGTGGAGCTCCAGGTGTCCAACTGTTGAGAAAGAGGAAGGTCTGCAAGAGCGTGAATTGTTGAATCCAAGATTGCAAAAAGCACAGGGCCAAATAGCCAAATGAATGAAAGCACATGAATCATGAACCAAAGGCTGTGGAGCCCCCAGCTGGATCAGGCCCTCTGGATAAGTGAGACAATTGAATAGCTTGATCTGCTTGGGAGGTTCCCAGTCTGTGGGACCAGGATCTGTCCTTAGTGCATGAGCTGGCTGTTTGAAACCTTGGGCTTACACAGGGACACTTTGCTCAGTCTGGAAGGAGGTGACAGGACCTGCCTGTACTGAATTGACCAGGTTTAAATGAATCCCCAGGGGTGCCTTGATCCTGGAGGAGATGGGAATGGAGGGGAGGGGCTGGGGGGAGGGTGGGGTTGGGGGCGGGAGGGGGGAAGACAGGGGAACCCATGGCTGATGTATAAAATTTAAAACACATAATAATAAAGAAAACAAACAAACACACATATTTTGCTAAAGGAAAAAGGGGAAACTAGGGGCTCATCATTCTACTCCACATTCTTTTCTTTCCCTTGTTTTATATATTTTAAAATTTTTATCGGTAGATTCTGCTGGAGTTTCCACCGCAGATAAGCACCAGAGGGCTCCTGTTGCATATCACCCTCTGGAGCAAAGGAAGGATCTTTCTACTGACACTTGGAGGGGACCCAATCTGGTGGTGGTATGGGCCCGGGGTTCTGCTTATGTCTTTCCTCAGGACAATGAGATTCCTCATCAGGTTTCTGAGCACTGAGGGCGCCCTGTGGCTGCAGCTGAAACCCAACACTATTGGGCCTTCATGAAAAACTCTCCCCTTCCGATGCCAATGGGGATTGAAAGTCCAATATGGCCAGCTTTGGCAAGCATTAACATAAGCCCAGGAACTGCAGCCATGCGGTTGGATTCCCCACAAGGTAATGTATGCCAACTGCTTTTTCAAGTATGTATGAGAACATGTCACCCAGACACCTTGGAGATTAAGGATAACCCTTAAGATCACTGACCTCCATTTATTAACAGTAGCATGCCAGCTAAGCATTTTCATTCTCACAATTCTATTCAAGCTGGAGTAGTACCTACTTCTTAAGTCTGGCTCTGTGCAACATTCTTTGGCCTCCTGAAATTCATTTAGCCCCCTTTGAAGATACCTTAAAATTTATAAGCCTGAATATAGCCATTATGAGACCATTAGTTCTGCTCCTTCCAGACTGCCTGTTTTTTCTTTATGGTTCCTAGTTGTTCTTTTGCAGAGCTGCCACCTTAAGTCGTACTGGGATCAAGAAAAATGGGCCTTGGTGGTTCATGTTCCTGGAGTTGTGTCCATGCCAGTGGATGCCCATATGCTCCAGAAGAGAATTTGTCATCACTGCTGCCATTGTTGCTGTTATAACAGTGATGACCACTGCTACTACTGTTTCTGGGATTGCCATTTCAAAATTGGTTACTACAGGTAGCACAGTGGAGACCCTGGCAGCAAAAGTAGCTACCACAGTTAGTTAACCTTTCATTCTATTGGGCATGACAAATTTAAATCAATAGTTATATATATTTCGATTGGCTTTGATAGTTAATAATTTACAAACTCAAGTTCATTTGGTTTTTGGATACCATCTTACAAGGACTCCAATTTGCAGTAAGGCTCTTTAAGGAAGGGAATGGCTCAATTGCCTTATTTAGCCTACTGGCTATGGGTG
Source organism: Onychomys torridus (assembly GCF_903995425.1). Taxonomy (NCBI): domain Eukaryota; kingdom Metazoa; phylum Chordata; class Mammalia; order Rodentia; family Cricetidae; genus Onychomys; species Onychomys torridus. The sequence continues at coordinate 59,775,612 of NC_050450.1, forward strand.
GGTTAAGGCTTCTGTTGGTCTTTTCTGTGTCAAACACACAGATTGCAAGCCCAGCACCACTTAGAGATCTTTGGCAACAGTTAACTCTGCAGCTCTTACACAATTGAACCTGTACGATAATGATTATTCAGAGATGGGTAATGCCTGTGTAGTACTCACCAACCTAAGATAGAGTGCCTGTGTGGCCTGGACAGGTGTCTCCATGACAGGTAAGATGACCTGCTGACAACATCCCATGCAACTTAAGTCAGAAGCTCATTTTTTAGTAAAAGGGGAGTACCTGTATGTACCTTTCTATTTTAAATTGCTTTTGTTACAATAACATGACAAGGAACTAGTACATCTGGATTAATACATTTTACTAGGATACATGATATAGTTCAGTTTTTTTTTTCTTTTTCTTTTCTTTTTTTTTTTAAATCTCAGGTTCAACAATTTACTGTTTGGTAAGAAAAATGGACTTTGAAGGGAAAGACAAGAGCCAGGGGTAGGCAGGATTTTCAAAAACTGCAACAGGATGAATGTGGAGAAATGATTTCTCAGAACCCACTGTCCTAGATTCAAGCAATGCCTCTACCTCTATGTGCTGTGACCTAGGACAAGTTAACCTATCTATCTATCTATCTATCTATCTATCTATCTATCTATCATCTATCTATCATCTATGTATCTATGTTTCTATGTATATATGTATTTATCTATGTTATCTATCATCTATGTATGTATGTATGTATGTATGTATGTATGTATCTATCTATCTATCTATCTATCTATCTATCTATCTATCTATCTATCTATGTTGTGCAGTGGGGAATGATGGCTACTTTGCTACTTTGATGCCTGAAAGGAGAAGACAGGGTGTGGCCTGTGTATGTTGAAGTAAGGAAAGTCATTAGAGAAAACTTTCTGAAGCTGAGGCAGGAGCTTACCCTTTACCTGGGGTTCATCTCAAGAGAAAAGACCTTCTTACAATTTCAGGACCAGCATGAACCCTTGGATTTCAGAACACTCTCATATTATGAGCTAAATTCCAGTGACAGTTGGGTTAGGCACACTGCTACCCTCAAGGGTTCCAGTTTCCCTCTTAAAAATGCAACTCCACACAGAAAATGACAAAAAAAAAATGACAACCACAAAGTAGCAACAGGATGAAGGAGGAGGATGTCATTACTCAGGCTCCCATTGTTCTTCATTCCAGCCCTGCATCTGTCTCTATGTGCTGTGAGCTAGAAAAGTTAACCTCTCTCTCTAGACCTTGTGCACTGGAAAGAGGTGGCTACTTTGATGTTTGAGAAGAGCAAGAGGTCAGGGTGTGGCCTGAGTAAGTTGGAATAAGGGAAGTCTGGTTGAAGCTGAGGCAGGAGTCTTTCCTCTCCCTGGGGTCCTTCTTAAGGGATGAGGCCTTCTTGGAAGGTTAGGACCTGCATGACCCCAGGGATTTCTGAAGCCACTCATGTTTTGAGCTGCTCTAGGTGTCATCTGTGCTAGGCAGGTAGCTGGCCCCCATAAGTTCCAGTTTCTTCATTTAACAGATGCACCTTCAGTACTGCAGAGCTCAGGGGCATCATTTCTAGATTGTGATCCTTAACATTCCTCCAAGGCTCCTCTGACTTCCATTTAAGTTGCTTGTCCCAGGTGCCATAGAGGTGGAGGCTCACCTGTGAAGAACTATCAACTATGTGGACCTAGAAGTCACATCCCAAGCTGCCAGCTGAGCTTAACTTTGGTTGTGAATCCAGACTTGTCAGATTCCCGTTTATCAAGCTCAGTATCTGACTTTGAATTTCGCCTCGAACATATATGCCTTGATCTCAGTTGATGTAAAGAATCCTGGCAGGTAAGAAGACTCAAGCAGAGTGGGGTTAGTGAGCCTGAAAATGATGAAGAAAGAGCCATGGGAAGGGACAGTGGTTGTGACAATGTCAGGAAAGTAGTAATAGGAGTCAAGTCAACCAGACTGGAGTCCTTCCTGCTTAACCTTGCACCCTTCTCCAGAGTCTGATGGAATGATTGATGCTCTTACAGTAGCTGCAGAGAAAGAATCCTGCACTGGGGTCATGAAGAAGTTCACACTGGTCTACTCTAGTCCTAAGTGGGAGTCTTCTTTCTTCACTGAGCCTCAGCTTTCTCACGTGGGTCTCTGAGTTTCTGTCCCACAAGGAACGTTAGCATCTTACTGTGAAATTCAGGCTTGCCTCAACTGTGATCATAAAAAGTTTATGGTGGAGTGGAATTATTTTAATGGAACAACACAGAAGCTGGGAATAGTGAGGGTAAGAAATAAGAGAAAGATACTGGTGGAAGTCTAGGAGGAACCTTTGTGGGGAGAGAGACATGAACAGAGTAATCTCTGCTCCAGCATCATTAGTGGAATCTTCCCTAAGCCCTGAGTGCAAGGCCCTTCCTGTGTGCAGCTTGAAGATGTGAGATCTGCACATGCTGGCAAGGTGGCAGCAGAAGAAAAGGTGAGCAGAGTCAATGCTCTGATACTGAAACTGAGACAATGCCTGCCATTGTCTGGCTTTGTCTGTGATACACATTAAAGGAGCCAAGGTGACAAATAGGGGCAAAGGCCATTGACACTGTAGTCATCCTTTTCAAGGCTTTATGTGGGGTGGGAAGTATGGAGTTGTGTGGGCAGGACTTTCAGAGAGCAGTAACAGGATGAAGGAGGAGGATGTCATTTCTCAGGTTCCCATTATTCTATATTCCGGCTCTGCGTCTCTGTGTATGTGCCCTGAACTAGGTCAAGTTAACCGCTCTCTCTAGATCTTGTGCACTGGAAAGAGGTGGCTATTTTGATGTTTGAGAAGAGCAAGAGGTCAGGGTGTGGCCTGAGTAAGTTGGAATAAGGGAAGTCTGGTTGAAGGTGAGGCAGGAGTCTTCCATCTCCCTGGGATCCATCTTAAGGGAAGAGGCATTCTTGGAAGGTCAGGACATGCCTGACCCCTGGGATTTCTGATCCCACTCATGTTTTGAGCTGGTCTGGATGCCATCTGGGCTAGGCTAGCTGCTGGCCCCTGTAGGTTTCAGTTTCTTCATATGTCAGATGCACCTTCAGCACTGCAGACACCAGAGGCATTTTTTTTCTAGCTTGTGACCCTTAACATTCCTGCCAGGCTCCTCTGACTTCCAGTTGCCTGTCCCAGGTACCATAGAGGTGGAGGTTAACCTCTGAAGAACTAACAACTATGTGGACATAGAAGTTGCATCCCAAGCTGCCTGCTGAGCTTACCTTTGGTTGTAAATCCAGACTTGTCAGATTCCCATTTATCCAGCTCCGAATCTGAATTCAGATTTTGCCTCCAAAATTTATGCTTTGATCTTAGTTGTTGTGAAGAGTCCTGGCAGGTAGCAGTACTCATGAAGGGTGGGCTTATTGAGACTGAAAATGATGAAGAAAGAGCCAAGGGAAGGGACAGTGGATGTGACAATGTCAGGGAAGCAGTAGTAGGAGTCAAATCAACCAGACTGGAGTCCTTCCTGATTACCCCCACACCCTTCTCCTGAATCTCATGGAGAGATTGATGCTCTTAGAGTAGCTTCAGGGAAATGATCCTGCACTGGGGCCATGAAGAAGTTCACACTGGTCTACTCTAGTCCTAATTGGGATCTCTGTTCTTCTCTGAACATCAGCTCCCTCATGTGGGTCTCTGAGTTTCTGTCCCACAGGGAAATGTTGCATCTCTGTGTGTAGTTCAGGCTTGCCTTGAACTCATATTCTTCTTGCATTAATTTTACATATTCTGTCTTTATAGGCATGTGTCCACAATTGTTTAACAATCTCATTTGTGAATAATAATTGTTCTGCTTCATATTCTTGATCTACATTTTCTATGTAGATATATGTTCATTACACTTAGTGGTTTTTGTGTAATATTTGTTGAATATATGTTACATATACTTATGTAATGGAATATTTCTTCAATTATGTTAGGGTGTGTTGCATTGCTTTTTGTTGCATTTGTTTGTCTCTTTGAATCTGTGTAACTGTGCCTGACTAAATTATCAAATTGTTTTAATCAAGAGCTAAATATCCAATAGCAAGGCATGTGAAAGCATAGGTGGTGCTGGCCAGTAGAGAGAATAAATAGGAGTAGAAATCTGGAAGAGAGATGGGACAAGGGGCTAGCCACCCAGCTACACAGCAACTCAGGGAGTAAAATAGTAAAGAATGACACACACACACACACACACACACACACACACACACACACACAGAGTTATATATATATGCCTAGAGCCAAGGAATAGATGGGATAAGATATTAAGAAAAGCTGGCTAGAAACAAGCCATGATAAAGTCAGGCATTCACAAGTAAGAGTAAGCCTGTGGGGTTATTCGGGAGCTGGGTGGCTGCCCCACCACAGACCCAATGATTCAAAACACAACCAATAACAGAGATTCTGACTAATATCTTGGGGGCTGAAGTACACATTTCAAATATTTACAATGAGTAGTAAGTGGCATGCTAGAGTGGAAGTTGAGAGTCTTTAAAACACAGTTTTGATTCACAGTGAAATTTAATCATGGAAATTCAGGATGGAGTGGAATTGTTTTAAATGGAACAAACGTGTTCCATTTAGACATGTCTAATCCTTTTTTACAATGCCCTTAAATACAATGGCTTTAATACAGTAAGTGAAATCAGTGACCATTGAGGACCAGGACTATTGACTCTGTAGTCAACATTTTCAAAGCTTAATGTGTGTTTTAAAAAGAATGAACTTTGAAATGAAAGACAAGGGTGAGGCAGGCAGGACTCCCGCATTGTAGCGCTAGGTTGAAAGAGGTGCCTCTGAGTGTTATAGACATCAGAACTGAATCTGTCTCTATGTGCTGAGAGCTTGGACAAGTTAACCTCTCTGTCTAGACCTTTTGCAGTGGAGGGAGGTGGCTGCTTTGATGTTTGAGAAGAGAAATAAGCAAGGGTTTATGTTGTGGAATAATATTTTTGTACAGTCTGAAGATGTGTCTTTGGCAATGTGCCTTCTGATTGGTTTAACACAGAGCAGAATTGCCAATTTCTTGGCTGGAAGTGATTAGGCGGGACTTCTGCACAAAGAGGGAAAAGAGATGAATCTAGGCACAGGAGAGATGCCACAGGACATGGGGGTGAAAAAGGAGGTGCAAAATGGAAGGGAGGAAAAAAGCCACAAGGCAAAACAATGATTAATATAAATGGGTAAATTTAAGTTATAAGATCTAGTAGGAATACGCCTAAGCTACAGGCCAAACTTTCATAATTAATAATAAGTCTCTGTGTCCTTTTTTGTGAGCTGGTGACCAAAAGAAAAACATCTGTCTATGGGTGTGGCCTGGGTAAGTGAGAGTGAAATAAGGGGAGTCAGGGGAAGAAAGTGACTGAAGCTAAGACAGGAGCCTGCCCTCTTCTAGGGATTCATGTCAGGAGAAGAGACCTTTTTGGATCTTCAGGACCTGCATGACCCCCATTTTGAGCTGAATTCTGGGAGCCATCAGGCTAGGCTCACTGCTGACCCTCATGGTTTCCAGGCTCTCCTTGTGTCAAATGCAACTTCAGCACTGCATTGCCTAGATGGAACTTAGCTCTCACCGTGGCTTCTCTGCCCTTCTGTTTCAGTCCCTTATTCAGGTCCTCATACAGGTGGACGGTCACTTGTGAAGAACCACTGTCTATGTGAACTTTAAGTTCCTTTCACAGCTCCAAGTTTAGTTCATCTTTATTTCTGCACATATATTGCTTAAATTCCCATTACCAACTTCCTTCATTCTCATGTGAGTGTCTCTGAGGTTCATGAGCTAAACCCAGTAGTTCTGGTGAGATGCCTTGGCTAAGGGAATCCATGTTAAGTGCTCTCCTGGAGCCTGAAATGAGGAAGAATGGGTTCTGGAAATTAAACAGATGTGTGGTTGTAAGAAACACAGAGGTAGGAGCCAGGGGAGCAAGCCTGGGGTCCTCCCTGCCTACTCTTTCTTATAGCCTTCTTCACTGTCACATGGTAGGAATGATGCTCTCAGAGTTGCTGCTGAGAAAAGTTCCTGTCCAGGGACCATGAAGTTCACACATCTGTCCTGGTTCTACACTAGTCCTCTGGGTGGGTTTCTAGTTCTCTCTGTGAGCCTCAGCTCCCTTATGTGGTTTTCTGAGTTTCTGTCCCATAGTGTTACAAACTATAATAATAACAGCAACAGCAATTACATGGGCTTGTACTTATTAATACCTGAATATTTATTGAGTATTGACTATTTAATATTCAATGTAGATTGTCACTTTACCCCCACAACCCAAGGAAAAAAGTTTTTACTTTCCTCCTGTTTCCTAGATGGAGACATGGAGACTGAGGGCTGTAAATGACTCGTCTAGGTTGGTAGAACCAGGACTGGAGTCTGCTTCTGCTCAGCTTCAGACTAGGCTTGTAACCTAAGTGTTATCAAGTGCTCTCTTTTGGAACTGGCTTAAACCTGTGCTCACTCCTTTTAGAGCCATAGAATGCAGCCTCTCCCCATTACCACAGTTTCTGTGTGTTCCTTCCCAGGAGCCTGAGAATGTACTCCTGTAGAAGAGTGTGAGGCTCTAAAGTTCACTTAGGGATTTCTGCAGGGTGTCTGGTTTCAGACTGTTCTGGACATTTGAATTCTTTTAACAGGTTAGCCTGCCCATGGAAACCATGGCAGGAGAGCTCAGTGGTGATGAAGGGATCACAGTAGTGGTGAATTGGGGTCCTTAGTGTACTTACCTAGCATCAAGTCCTTCTCTGCCTTGGATTTGGTCTGCTGTAGCTCCAGGTCCATCTGCTTCGTCCTATTGTAGGTAGGGTCCAAGATCTGTTGGCCCTTATGCGGGGCCTTCTTTGTGCCACTTGCCTTTTTGGACTGAGCTGTTCCCATGGTGACAGAGTCCACAGATGATGCTTGCCTGTGCAGTTCCCACTGGTCCTTCTTCACGTCTCCCTTGTCTCCCTTATCTTGTTGCTCCAAGTAGGAGGCCAGTGGATCCTTGTCTTTGCCAGCTGTTTCTGTTCTGGAAATGGGTGTTTGACTGGAACTGATGGGGGAAACCTGGAAATAAAAGAAAGAGCAGAGCAGCCTCTACAAGGACAATTGTCCTCTGGTCAGGACAACTGAAGGACTCCAGGCTCTCCTGGGGATGGAGACTGTTTGTCCAGGTGCAGGGCTTGGTCTTTATAGGGCAGAAAGGGAATTCTGGGAGAAAGCTTATCAGTGATGTCTTCTCTATAGTTTCATGAACTGTTCTCCTTACTGTTTCTTTCCTATCAGGCAGGTGTGCTAATCATTAGGCAGATTTCTCAGCTTGTCTAAAGTTTGTTCTTTTAGGTCATTAAGGTCATTTATCTGACCCTGAGGACAGATAAAAAGAAGAGGGATGTTTCTTCTCATAGACTGTTTCCTGCAGGAGGGGGATGGTGAAGGTGGGACTAGGCTCTGTCCCTAAAGATTAAGTTGGTATAGTTTGAGTTGACTTTATAAACCAGGAAAAGAATTTTAACTTGTTCTGCTGCAATGGATCACATGATTGCCACCATTCACTCCTGGAGAAACCTTTGAACACAGTTATTAGACAGGGATATAGTGACTAAGACAGGGGAACCAATACATTCCTAGTCAGAGTAGCCATTGTCCTAGTGATGGCAGTGATTTGATCCATGAGGAACTTGTGTAAACATTTTAAGGGACAGGGGAAACGGAAGTGTGAGGATAAGGAGGAATGGAGAGATCAAGGGGAGGAGCCAGAGTGGGGGGGAACAAAAGCCCACCCTTAGGAAGATGACTGTCACTGAACCTTTGTCTGGTCCTTAATTAAGTCTTCAGCCCCTCTACCAGCTTGGGTTTGTTGGTGCAGAAGCAGCACTGTTCCTGGAGGAGGGCACAGTTCCCACCACCTGCAGCAGACAGGAGATCCAGGTCTCTAACTTTGGAGAACCACAGCAGCAAAGACTTGGCTCAGGCTTAGCCATGGAAAGTGATGGAGAGGGAGGAGTGGGAAGGTGGGCATCTGGAGAATGGAAGGTGGGAACTGTAGGGAAGGGAAAGCAAGAAGATGGAAGGATGCAGGACATGGAGCAGGAGCAGGAGGATTTGAGGATGCTAATCAAGGGAGAAGGGTTGGGGGATGGAAGAAAGGGATGTTTGGATTCCAGAGAGAGGAGCATGAGAGGATAGGAAGACAGGGATGGAGGATGCAGGGATCTAATGTGCAGGACACTCACTATTCTGTTCCTCATGCTTTTCCTGTTCTACTGCCCCACTCTGAGGAGGTCAATCCTTCAGCCATTACTGTGACAGAGGACAAGATGGGGAGAGGCAGCACATAGGGGGACTCAAGAGCTTAGTCTCAGTCCAGGCTAGCCCCTGTGAAAGAAGGAATCTTTAGAAGTGTCATGTCCCTGGGCACCACATAGGTTGACTACTCCAGAGCCAACTAAGCTGAAAGGACAAATTACCCAGAGAAAACCAGAGAGACACATGGACAAGTGTGGGGGTAAGAGTGACCCATGACTTTCCCATAGGCCCTGGTGAAAGGACGAAGAGAACATTAGTTCTGTGACATGTACAGGAGTGGACTTACTGAGATTAGTTTGACATTGGAGTCAGTGCCTTGGAGGAACTAAAGTTGTAGCTTCTGGGGACCTGAATCCCATCTTCCCGGGGCTGTGGTTACCAGTCCTAAGGCAACTGTGTCTGGAGGATCCTGTGTTCTTAGCTCTCTGCTGAGCTTGGCTGTCCACACCACACCTCAAATAGTACATGAGATGCTAGATTTCTTAATAAACTTGCTTAGATTAATTAATCTGCTCATGCAAGACCTGCTGGTTCCAGGTGCTGCTTTTGTCTTCTTTATTTCTCATCCCTGTCTTCCCTCTAAATACCCCACTATTAATGATCCTTATTCCTGCAGCTTCAGGTCAGACAGGAGAGAGGAGAGTGCAGCATAGACTATGACAGGAACAGGCACATGAAGCATACACCTCCCTCCCACCAGAGCTGGCCTGCAGACTCTCCAAGCAGGGCTGGAACCTGGGCCCTGGCTCTAAGGACAGGTCCCCATGTCTGCCAAAGTATGCCTTAGTGTGGGCCAGTATTTCCTTCCCACAACTCAAATGGTTTGGTGGACTCTGATGTTCCCACTGCTCATCTTGTTCTTCTATGGGGCTCACTGATGTGTGTCCCAGGCCAAGGCTCCTCAGCTAGTAAACGTATTCTTTCAAAGTAAAAGAGACTCTGGCTCTTCCAGGAAGCCAGACATCAGAGACTCTGTGCAGATGTTCTTCCTCTGAGCTCTGGGAGCATAGTTTCAACACTATTCATCTCATTTCCTGTTGTGAAGTCTCTGCAGATGCCTGGGCTGGAGGAGTCAGGCTTGAGAGCTTCATCCAGGCCTGCAGAGGCCCTGCCTCCTGAGTGCAGGACTCATGTCTGAGCCTCACTTCACTCATCTACTAATGTGGGTCTCCCAGGTTTGCCAACAGGTCCCAGTTCAGCAAAAGCTCCTGGATCTCCCCAGATCTGTGCTCTGGATCTCTGCACCCCCTCTCCTCCCTGTAGCCTGCCCAGCCCACAGGCTCCTCATTTCAGGAAGTGGCTCTCAGGCCCCAAACTCTGGGTCTTTTCTCACTCCTGGACTTTCCTAAATCTCAAATCTGGTGTTTTGCTCCTTCTGACATGTTTTATTCTATAGGTGTGTGGTGTGTGTGCATATTCATGTGCATGTGGACTCACATGTTGTGTGCATCTGTGTGACCTGAGGTCTTATGGATTTGGCTAGTCTAACTAACTAGTCATCCAGCTAGGGGTACTTCCTGTTTCCTCCTCCTGAGTTCTGGGATGACAAGCCTGTAGCCATCCCTGCATGCATTTGTGAGGCTGCTGTGATCAGAGCAAATGTCCTCATGCTTGCATAGCAGGTGCTTTATCCACTGATCCATCTCCCCAGCCCTGACCCTGGCTTTTAAACAGATCTGTAATCAGATCTGACTCTTCTCATTGTGCCCAAGGAGAGTGCTGGTCCAGCCAGCATCCTGGGTCTGTGCTCCAGCTTCCTAACTGTCCAGCTGATGCTTCATGGTCTATTCTCAGTCTTGAAGTCAGAGTTACAGTCCCATATATAAATAAATTTAAGTCACCTCTTAGTCAAACCTTCCTATCCTTTCTATCTCACTGTGAGGGACATACTGGTTCCATTCCATGGTCACTGGCTCTACATGACCCTCTCCATCCCTCCCTGCCCTTTTCTGACATTAGATCCCACTTCATGTTCCTCACTCACTCTGCTGTGGATTATCTGCTCTGCTTTTCTATTCCTTGAACACACCAGGAACTTGCTCACCTCAGGACCCTTGCACTGGCTTCCTCCTTCTTTTGGAATGACTAATGACTTTCTACTAGGCAGAAGCTTGCTGAACCTTTTCAAAAATAGCACTGCCCTTTCAGAATTACCCTCCTTTATTCTTCTGACACTTGTTACCACCCAATAGCACAGACTTGATTTGTTTCTGTGCCTTTTACCTATAAAAAACATGGGAACTCTGGAACACAAGATGAAGTGTGTTTGTTGATTGTTTTATATCCCATGGACTCAAGTTAGTGGTTGACCCACAATATAAGCACAAAAGTCCTTACAGGCTCTGAGAGGTGGTTATTTCTTTATTATATTAACATTTATTGATTTGTGTATGAAGTGTGCATATGTAAGTGTGGTATGTGCTTGTGGTATGTGTGTGTGTGTGTGTGTGTGTGTGTGTGTGTGTGTGTGTGTGGTATGTGTGCATCTGCCATGGAGTACATGTGCAGTCATAGGACAACATTTAGGATCCAGTTCTCTTTTTCTACCATGTGCAACCCTGCAGTCAAACTCAGGACATCAGGCTTGATGGTAGATGCCTATTGAAAGGGAAAGTATTGGCTCAGGACCTTAAGGACCAAATTCTCAGTGCAAGGGAGATTTGTTTTTCCCAGAGGGACAGAAGAGGACAGGGATAAGGGACAAAGATGGAAGGTAGAGGAAGAGAGACAAGGGGAAGGGAACAAGGGAAAGGGGGCAATGGTATTTGTCCTGGAGGACAATGGGCTGCCTCTCGATAAAGAGGAGGCAGATGTGGCCCTTAGGAAAATGACAGCTTATAAAGGCACAAGGGGGAACCCTGTGTTAGGATGAGGTGTTTAATTTTAATTGGGCTTGTGAATTAGGTGAGCCAAATGGGGCTTTTGATTCCTGGATTTCAATACTTTGCTAGCTGAAACTTGGTTGTCAGTCTCAAGAGGACGGATTAGCTAGATAAGGGTATGGATCTTGGGTACTAGCTTCAGGAAGGTAATGTAACAGTTTATATCAGGGCAGAGGGAATTGGAGAGAAGGACAAAGGCTGCCAGAGACACATGTTGGAGTGGGCTAGTGTCTCTTCACCTGTTGTGTGAATCTCTTCCTGGGAAAACATGGTTTACCGGAGGGCCATGACCATGGTGAGTGATGCAACCTCAGGGCAGGTGGTCCTGGGCCATGTAAGAACGCAGGCTGTGCAAGCCCCGGAGAGCAAGCCAGTGAGCAGCACTTCTCTATTGCCTCTGCTGCAGTATTCTGACCCTTGGTTCCTGCCCTGTCTCCTAGCAAAGACAGTAGGCTTTTACTATAGAGTGAAATCAATCTTTTCCTCCCCAAGCTGCTTGTGGTCAGTCAGTCATGGTGTTTATCAAGGCAATAGAAACCAAATAATGACATCTGTGTCTTAACACATTTTCCTCTAACATGGAGATTTCAGCTCAGACAAAATTGCTATAGACCACTGCCTTCACCTGTTGAATCATCTTGCTGGAGCCCTGAGAGATTTGTCTTGTTCTTCTTATCCTTAATTTTATTTTTTAACTGTGAGATGCTGTGGTGGTTTGAGTGAACAGGTTTCTATATTGGATGCTTGGTTCCCATTTGGTGGAACTGGATGGGAAGGATTAGGGGGCCTTGTTGGAGGAGGTGTGTCAAGTTGGTGGGCTGTGAGGTTTCAAAAACCCACATCATTCCCAGTTAGTCTCTGTCAGCATTCTGTTTTGTGTGGGTCAGTTGAAGAAAAATGGTCACTCCAAAATGTAATTCAGGCTCAGCAAAAGGACCAGGGGGGAAACAATCTCCAGGGACTAACCCCTTGTGGCTTTGCGAAAAGCCTCCTTTATTGTCACACAAATCACACCTCCAACAAGCCAATTTCTGCATGCTCCAAGACTAAGTTATGCAAATGCTCTGTAATCCCTTCAAAAGAACAGCTCAGATAACAACCCCTGACTTAGACAAAAGGTAGTTCAAAGCCTAGGTGCTATCTCTCTGAAATTCAAGCCATGTGCAAGGGTTCTGTGGAATCTTTTGCTACATGTCCCTTCTTTGTTTAAGCTATAATTAATTATATTGAAGGTTATGTAGCCTTATGGTAAATATAGCCTTTTCTCTATTGTGATGTTTCACAATCTTAAGCAAATAAGCCAAAACACAATTTTTTAAAAGATTTAATTATTTATTGTATATACAAGTGTTCTGCCTGTATGTATGCCTGAAGGCCAGAAGAGGGTACAAGATCTCATTACAGATGGTGAGCAACCATGTGGTTTCTGGGAATTGAGAGCAAGACCTTTGGAAGAGCAGCCAGTGCTCTTTACTGCTGAACTATCTCTCCAGCAACTGCCAAAAATACATTTTAAAGCCAATAAAGTTATTATTGCTATAACAAAGGTAACAATTGCTAGAACAAGAAATTTATTATGATGTGCACGATTAAAAGAGGTTAAGGCATCTACAAGGCTTTCTATAACACCCATTGCTGTCTTGTCAGGTAACCTTTTTGAAAAGGTTTCCTTAATTTCCTGCTGTAAATCATAAATCATTTGAGAAGATCTAGGATGACCCATCAAAAGCATCTTAACCTTTTCCCAGTCATACTTGCTGTTATTGAACTTCAAAGGTATAATACAATAAGATGGAACAGTCCAATCACATTTTAATTTTATCTGATCCTTCAACATTTCTAACTGATCTCCCATTAGTATAGCAGCTTGTCTCAAATCAGGTATATCATTAACTATGTCACTATGTATTTTATTCTGTTGAGTCCAAAGTTCTGTAAAATAGTTATGCCAGGCACTAACAAACTGAGCAGTTTGAATTTTTTGATGAAATCCCAGTCCAGCTGTAGCAGCTATAATAGTTAATGTAATAATTCCCATAACCATAGCAGTATCAGTCCAATTATCTGAAGAGTTCTTAATACTCTTTTAGTGAGCTTCTATATTAGAATCTTTACAGGTGAGTCTTGCCATGGTCTGGACTGCTTCACCAGTATCAAGACTGCTGGCCTTGCTCTAAGAGGTGGCATTTAAAGATATACTAGACTTAACACAGGTATGAAGAATACAGTGTCCACAAGTAATACTAAAGTTATTAGGGTGCCATTGTACAGGCCCTTTCAGTAACTAATAAGATATTGATATACATGCTACAAAAGAGTGACTCTAATCTAATCTAAAAGACAAAGTATACTTACCATCCTTTAACTTTCCTCCCCATGCTTTAAGAGGGCTGAAAGCACTTTCTAATTTCTACAACTTAGTCTGAACTGAATTACCAAATTTCAAGAGAGGACCTGACTTGGATTCCAACACCATACCATCAAATAGGTTAATTAACAGTAGAGCTAATTTCCATAGTTCCATTTGAATTCTACCATTATCATCTCAATTCTGGGTGAGATTATTTTCCCTGAGGGAATCTATAAGGGCTCTAACCAATAACTTCTCCAAGGGAGATATTAATAATCACCTGACGTTTCTCACTTTTACAATGTTGCCATTGTACCCAGTCAGATTCCTTGTTGGTAAACTTCATGTCACAAAAGGGCAGATTTAAGGCACTAGTAGCATTAATCTCTTGTCCTCTAAAACCAGATGCATGAAGCATATAAAACAGGAAAATCCTGGGTAGTATTAACTATAGATAATCATACTTGAAAAGTTATACTTCAAATTCCATTTCCCATACAAATAAAAATTCCTTGCATTCCCATAGTATACTTTATGATTTTCTTACCCTCCTCTATAGGCTTAGCAGCTCCTCAGTTGTCATAAGGACCAGGTAGCCAAGAAGATTCATTAACCACTACAGGAATATCCATATTGTAAGTAAGTTTTGCAACTCTGTGGGTTTGGTCCCAGGTTTTGGCACCAAAATGTAAGTAACTGTGTTGCAACTCTGGGGGAAAGGTATCCTGAGTATTTGGGAAGTCAGGCAACACCTTGAGCTTCTAGCAGAGCTCTGATGGCTGGAGCTGCAATGAGACAGCTCATCCCTGGAAGAGAAGGTATTTTGACTGTTTGGAAGAGTCAGGCCTGGAGCAGACAGGACAGCTCAGCAGGGGAGGGTATCCTGACTGTTCAGGAGTCAGGCTATACCTGGTGTGGTGGGGGATGGTCTCCCCACAGGATATAACAGTCCTGTTCCTCTCCTGGAGAGCTGCTACAGCTGAGCTTTGCTCAGCCCGCACTTAAGAGGGCTTCCTAGCAGAGCTCGGCTTCCTCTCTGGCCTAAGATGTTGCTTCTTTTGCTTCACTCTGCAAAAAGAAAACCCCTACAGAAATGTAGCAATTTCCTATGGCTCTGGAGAAAAATGTTACTTTTTCAATTTCCCCTTGGTCAGCCCCATGAGAGACTTCTCAGCAAGGTTCTTCTGTTCAGCTCCCCCTTGCTCAGACCCCATGAGGGACTTCTCAGCAAGGTTCTTCTGTTCAGCTCCCCCTTCCTCAGCCCCATGAGGGACTTCTCAGCAAGGTTCTTCTGTTCAGCTCCCCCTTGCTCAGCCCCATGAGGGACATCTCAGCAAGGTTTTTTTTTTTTTTTTTTTTTTTTCCTGGTCAATTTCAACTATGGAACATCTTAGCAATCTTCTTCTCTGTACTGGTGAATGAAGATCTTCACACCCAAAACTCTATTGAGAAAGAGATTTATTTGGGAAAAAGGAGTCCAGGAGAGTGGCTGTCTCTACCAGGGTGGAGAGAACAGTCCACAACTGAACAGGAAGAGTGGTTTATATAGGATGTTGTTGCTAACCAGAGGAAAATGTAATGGAATTCAGCTATTATCACAAAAGTTTCTACTTGGAAAAGTCAAGGACCTCTCCAAAGATCAAGCCATGGCTTAAGCAGTCTTGGTGATATTTTAACTTTTGTATATAAATTAGCTAGTTCCTACAGTGATTTTCTTGTAATGCTATGTGTGCTTTCAAGAACTCCTAACAGTGTATTTTTCTAAAATACCCAACAAGCATCCAAAACCAAATGAAACAACACCTGTCTCCTAGGTGAGGATAAATTTATTTCTTGTGCAATTTAGGGTAAGACCCTCCTTCTTTACAGACTTACTAATAGACTCCTAATTTCTCAGCTAATGACTTCTAGGAATGTAGATTGAGCACATAAATTCCCTTCTTGATATACTAACTGATCATTACCTCTCTATTGACCTCCTCCTTTACCACTCCCCTTTTGGGTTGTAAAAGAAAGCCTGATTTCCTTCTTAGCCTGTTTGTCTATTGTATATAGGAGAGCTACTGATTTTTTTGAGTTGATCTTGTATTCTGCTATGTTGCTGAAGGTGTTTATACGCTGTATCAGTTCCTTGGTTGAATTTTTGGGGTCACTTATGTATACTATCATGTCATCTGCAAATAGGAAAAGCTTGACTTCTTCCTTTCCAATTTATATCCCCATAATCTCCTTATGTTGTCTTATAGCACTGGCTAGAAATTCAAGTACTATATTGAATAAGTATGGGGAGAGGGGACAGCCTTTCCTTGTTCCTGATTTTAGTGGTATTGCTTTGAGTTTCTCTCCATTTAATTTGATGTTGGCTGTTGGCATGCTGTAAATTGCCTTTATTATGTTTAAGTATGTTCCCTGTATTCCTGATCACTCAAAGACCTTTATCATGAAGGGGTGTTGGATTTTGTCAAATGCCTTTCCTGCATCTAGTGAGATGATCTTGTGGTTTTTTTCTTTGAGTTTGTTTGTATGGTGTATTACATTTACAGGCTTTGGTATGCTGAACCACCCTTGCATCCCTGGGATGAAGCCTACTTGATCATGGTGGATAATTGTTTTGATGTGTTCTTGGAGTCTGTTTGCCAGTATTTTATTGAGTATTTTGCATCAATGTTCATGAGGGAGATCAGTCAATCAATGGGACCTCTTGAAACTGAGAAGCTTTTGTAGAGGAAAGGATATGGTCAACAAGACAAAGCGGCAGCATACAGAATGGGAAAAGGTCTTCACCAACCCCACATCTGACAGAGGGCTGATATCCAAAATATATAAAGAACTCAAGAAATTAGCCATTAAAATGCCCAACAGTCCAATTAAGAAATGGGCTATAGGACGAAACAGAGAATTCTCAACAGAGGAAGCTCAAATGGCTGAAAGACATTTAAGGAATTGCTCAACATCCTTAATTATCTGGGAAATGCAAGTCAAAATGACTCTGAGATACCATCTTACATCTGTCAGAATGGCTAAGATCAAAAACACAGAAGACAGCTTATGCTGAAGAGGATGTGGAGCAAGGGGAACTCTCCTCCACTGCTGGTGGGAATGCAAGCTTGCACAGCCACTTTGGAAATCAATATGGTACTTCCTTTGAAAGTTGGGAATCCATCTTCCTGAAGTCTCAGCTATAGCACTCTTGGGCAATGCCCAAGGAATGCTCAATCATACCACAAGGGCATTTGCTCAGCTATGTTCATATCAGCATTGTTTGTAATAGCCAGAACCTGGAAACAACCTAGATGCCCTTCAACTGAAGAATGGATAAAGAAAATATGGTACATATACACAATGGAGTACTGCTCAGCAGAGAAAAAACAATGACATCATGAGGTTTGCAGGCAAATAGATGGATCTAGAAAAAAATCATCCTGAGTGAGGTAACCCAGACTCAAAGAGACAAACATGGTATGTACTCACTCATAGGAGGATACTAGATATAAAACAAAGATGACGAGACTGCTATTCACAACTCCAGGGAGCCTGCCTAGAAAACAGGACCCTAAGAAAGACACAGGGATCACCCAATGACAGAGAAATGGATGAGATCTACATGAACAACCTGGATGAGAGTAGGGGTAACGAAGGGCAAGGTTTGAGGGAAAGAGAGCTTAGGGGAGCAGGAGATGCCAGCTGGATCAAGAACAGAAAAGGAGAACAAGGAATAACAGACCATGATAAATGAAGACAACATGAGAACAGGTAGAAGCAAAATGCTAGAGAGGCCCCCAGAAATCCACAATGATGCCTCCACTGTAGACTACTGGCAATGGTCGAGAGAAAGCCCGAACTGACCTAGTCTGGTGATTGGATGGCCAAACACACTAACTGTTGGGCTAGAACTCTCATCCAATAACTGATGGAAGTGGATACAGAGATCCTCCGCCAGGCCCCAGGTGGAGCTCCAGGAGTCCAATTGGTGAGAAAGAGGAGGGATTGTATGAGTGAGAATTGTTGAGACCAAGATTGGAAAAAGCACAGGGACAAATAGCCAAACTAATGGAAACACATGAATCATGAACCAAAAGCTGTAGAGCCCCCAGCTGGAGCAGGCCCTCTGGATAAGTGAGACAATTGAATAGCTTGAAGTGTTTGGGAGGCACCCAGGCAGTGGGACTGGGACCTGTCCTTAGTGCATGAGCTGGCTGTTTGGAACCTGGGGCATATGTGGGAACACTTTGCTCAGCCTGAAAGGTGGGGACTAGACTTGCCTGTACTGAATCTACCAGGTTGAGCTGAATCCCCAGGAGTGTCTTTGCCCTGGAAGAGATGGGAATGGGGGGAGGTGCTGGGGGGAAGGCAGGGGCCTGAGGGGGGAAAAAGAAAACAAGAGAAAAAAAAAAAAGAAAGAAAAAAGAAAGCCTGGTGGTTACTGCCTGAAGAAAATTCTTACCTGCCTTTATGACCCTATAAGAATTCAATCCTGGTGACCTTGCTCTGTGAAAGGATTGTTATTGCTTGGGTTTATAACGGGATTCCTGAGAGACTTAGGAGAACAGAGAGAATAAGGAGATGGAGAGGAAGAGAGAGAGAGAGGAAAAATGAGAATGGAAGTGTAGGGCCCTGGAACTCCCAAGTTGGGTAACTGCAGCCCTGCTTGCTGACCTTAACCAGGTGTCCTCCCTATGCTGAGTCCCTGCTGGTATCCACCCTCCTGAATGCTCACTGGAGGTTCTTTGTCTGTGTATCCTGCATTTGGTGTAAACAGCTTAGATGCAAGAATGTAGAACATTCAGTAGTGGACTTCTGCCCTCCAGGGGTTCTTACATTGTGCTGTAAGCCTGTATTTAAGGTTTCTTCCCTTCTTCAATAAAGGGCATTTGGCATCCTTTGGCATGTATGACCCGCTGTCTTTTGTCTCTCTCTCTCTCTTTTTTTTTTTTTTTTTGACGCACAGCCCCTTGCTCGGACATGGTAAATGGGTGGTGGTAGCACAGGCGCTACCGCAACAAATGGAGGTTCTACCAGGATCCGAAAAAGAAGGGAAGAGCTGATGGACACCTGGGTAAGTCTGGCGCCAGCAATTTAAAGAATAAAAAAGAGAAAAGGGTGAATTGAAATGGGTGCAGCTAGCTCACAGTTAATTGGACTGCTGAAGCAGGGAGGCACCAAAGTTAAGAAAGAGCAAGACAGCTAAAGATTTAAAATAAAAAAGGAAATCTTCCCAATAGAGAAGAGGGAAGGAAAGGAAATTTCCTGTTAGAAAAGGGAGAAAAATTTTAATCAAGTAGAAAGGATTTTCCTGGTAAAAAAAGGGAAAAACTTTTGAAACTAGGCCTAAAGATTTTGGGGCCTTGTAGAGGAAGGATGAAGGAAAGAGAAAAGCCTCTTCCCAGTGGTATGGAGGAAGAAAGGGCTCTTTCCAATGTAGAAGTTTCAGGATAGCTAGAGCTCTGAACTCTTTCTGCCTTCCAGTGCAGAGCAGCAGCATCTGAATTGCAGGGAGTCGGCAGTTAGGCCTCACTGCTGCTGGCTGAACAAGCAAGCAAGCCTGGAGGTTCAAGTTTTGTGGGAATAATTCAATATTTAGGATCCCATCGTGGGAAATGTTTTTCTTTTTTTCCCCTTATGGTGGGAATAACTCATTATTAGATAGTCCCTTCACGGGAATAAGAGGAAGTTTAAACGGAGTGCATGTGCACCAAACGAGCAGAGGCCTGGAGAGGGACAGGCGCTAAAAGTTTAAACGGGCCCAACTTCTGGTGAAAAAGGTTTCGGTCAGGACATGGAATGCTAAGTCAATGCAGTTTGAATTTCCAGGAATATTAATCATTCATTGTGTTAGTTATTTAGGCGGCGCTCTTACCCCTCGAGGAAGACGTCCTGAACACGACAAATCCACAGAAGAGATGTTTATTAATATAGGATAGAGGATAGAGGTGACAGGCCTGTGTGAAGCACACATGTGAGTGAGGAGAGGAGAGAAGAGAAGAGGAGAGAGACCTGTGCAAAATGGCGCCGGCTTTTTAAAGAGTGAGCCGCGCATGTGTACAGGACCGCATGTGGCTACTCCACACATTCAGGTAGATTATATGGCTGTGCATGCGCTTTACGCAACCATGTAAAGCCAGAGTCCTAGCCACGCGAGATGTTCTGGCCTGGAAATGGCTATTTTGAATGGGAAATAATTAGGCGGTCCGCCAGGTAAGCCCAACTGTGTAGACATGTTGTAATTTTCTATCACATTGCATAAAGGATGTTATGTTCTTTTGATTGTCTTAATAAATGTTTGGGTGAATGGTTAATTCTCATGGTATATAAGCTAAAGGAACAGGATTTATAATATTAAACTATATATATTAGGTATAGTTAGGGTCGGCGTCCAAAACAGAGAGCTTCACTCCGATATCGGGTCACAAAAGAAGCTTTTATTCAGCACGAGCTCATGGGCCACCAGCGCGAGAAGTAACTGGTGACCCCGAGTTTAAGGCTCGCAGGCCTTTTATGAGGCAGTTCTACCAGGGCGGGGGAGCGGGGTCATCCAGAGTACAGGCCAGAGGTCTCTGCGGTCTTTTCTCGGAATCTGGGTGGGTAAACGAATTCCAAGCTTATCTCGCAAGCGGTTATCTCGCAAGCAATCATCCTGCTAACACTGCATGACAGGCTAACTTCCCGATATAGGGCGTGGGAGCAGAATGCAGTATTTTTCCACTGAATCTACAATTAGCAGAGCTGGTGGGGGGGGGTCTCCTTGTTTCTCTTACAATGGTCTTTCAGTATGTTCTTGTCTGTTGATCATTACTGAAAATTTGGCTCTGCTCTTTAAGTTGCTTTCTAGAAATTATTGGTTTAATGATATAGAAATAGAACATCTGAAGTGGATTGGCTTGTTAGCTTATTAAATAATGTTGCTAAGATAAAACCCATAAAAATAATCTCTTACTAATAAAGAGGTTACAAAATTATTTTTCCTGTAAATAAAATAAAGGTAAATTGTTTGGTCAACATTGTCAATAATTGGCTTTTTGCATTAATGTGTTCCTTGGAATCTATAAAGAAGGATCCTCTTTTTAAGATTTTATAAACATACTCAAAGTATTACCTAAAGTTACCTCTTCAAATCCTATAGAGATTGTATTTAATGCTTTTATAATTGGCACATGTAAGAAGGACCATAGAAATAAAAGCTGATAATAGAACTGCTCAATTATTATTACTTTTATATTTTAAATGCAAAATGGCGCCTATATATAGAACTGGAGGCTTTGAAAGTACAGGAGAAAAGATGTTTTGACAAATGTTATCAAAAGAAAAACAGCCTAAATTAAAAATAAAGTTATATGGGATTGATATTGAAAGATTATTGGATTCTGGTGCTGGATATATCTATAATTTCACAAGAATCCTGAGATCCCAACTGGCCTCTACAAGAAGTCAGGAAAATTGAGGCTATTACAAGATCTTAGAGCTGTTAATAAAACCATGTTTCTCATGGGAGCAACCCAGCCTGGTTTGCCTACACCTGTGGCAATTCCTAAACATTGGCATTTAATTATGATTGACTTACATGGATAATTTATTGGCTGCTAAAGATAAAAACTTGTTTTTGATGCCTTTTCTAAATTACAATAGGCCCTTAGCCTGGATAATTTACAGATAGCCCCAGAAAAGGTATAGGTATCCTTTCCCTATCCTTATTTAGGTCATGAATATTTTGGTTTTTCTCATTCACCTACTGGAGTGTTTTGGCAAACAGGTCCTATTCTATGGGTACATTCCCCAGCTTCTCCAGCGAAAAACCATTACTCCTTATCCTCAGGCTGTTGCTCAGATTATATTTAAGGGAATCAAGATCAGTGTTCAAACGTTTGATAGGGAGCCAGATATTGTGGTGACCCTATACACCCAGTCTCAAATAGCATGGTTGCAAGCTGATGATAATGATTGGACCATACTGACATGCTCCATGCAGGGTCTCTTTGATACTCACTACCCCTCCAATGAAGTGTGTCAATTTTTTAAATTACATCCTGTCATATTTCACAAGATAATACAGATGACTCCTATTCCTTAGGCCCGTGTAGTATTTACTGATGGCACATCACATGGTTTTGCTGTGGTAATTTCTGGTAACATAGTGAAAAGAATGAAAGTCCAAGGCACTTCCGCCCAGATGGCAGAGGTACAGGCACTGTTGCTTGCTTTACAGATGTTTTCGGATGAGTGTGTAAATCATGTCCTCTTTGTGCTGAATTTTTACCTGTTCCTTATTTTGGAGTTAATCCCCAAGGACTTTTACCTAATCATGGTATGTCACACACGTACCTTCCTTTGGAAAATTACAGTATGTCAATGTGTCTATTGATACATATTCCTCTCTAATTTTTGCCTCTGCCCATTCAGGTGAAAAGGTTAAGGATGTAAAGAATCATTGTCTTCATGCTTTTGTTTATATGGGAGTGCCTAAATGCATAGAGACTAATAATGGTCCTGCCTACAGCAGTATGGGATTTTCAAAAATTTGCCAAGATTTTTCTATTGCTAATAATGTTAGGGTCAGCGTCCAAAACAGAGAGCTTCACTCCGATATCGGGTCACAAAAGAAGCTTTATTTAGCACGAGTTCGTGGGCCAGCAGTGCGAGAAATAACTGGTGACCCCGAATCTAAGGCTTGCAGGCCTTTTATGAGGCAGTTCTATCAGGGCAGGGGAGCGGGGTCATCCAGAGTGCAGACATCTGGAGGCCAGATGTCTTCGCGGTCTTTCTCAGAATCTGGGTGGGTAAACGAATTCCAAGCTTATCTAGCAAGGGGTTATTTGGCAAGCATTCTTCTCAAGCAATTTATCTTGCAAGCACAACTGCAGGTGGTTATCCTGCAAGCATCCTGTTAGCACAGCATGATGGGCTAACTTTCTGGTATGGGGCGTGGGGGCAGAGTGCAGTATTTTCCACTGAATCTATAATTAGCAGAGCTAGTGGGGGGGGCCTTGTTTCCTTTACAATGGCCTTTCATCTCCCCCCCTTTTTTGTGCTGACCTTTAATCCTAAAGGTCATTCCCTGGTATAGGCTGATATCTTTGTCTTAGGACCATCATTTATTTATTTTTTTTTTACTTGTTATGGGGAGTTCGCTACCGGGTTCCTTCCCCTGCAAGTCCCAGGTGTTTAGTCCGGCTGCTAACTGACAGATATCTGGCTGGAGGGTAGGCCACCAGGTTCCCAGCGGGTAGTCTGCGCTAGACACTGTCCACACCATATCTCCCGTGCCAGATATCACTTGCCAAGTTTGTGGTTGTGGCCGGTGGGGGTTTGTCTGGCTGGCTTCTGCGCCTAATGCAGAGCTTAAGGGGATGCTCAGTCCACAGTCCAGTCCAAATCAGCATCCAGGTCAGGGGCAGGAGCAGGTTTGAGATGGGAGCCATGAATCCAGGCAGCAATCCCATCCACCTTGACTGCCGTCGGGGTGGTCAGCAGGACTTGGTATGGTCCCTTCCACCAGGGATCCAAAGTCTGATGCTGGTGTCTGCGGACGTATATGAAGTCCCCCACGTGGAACTGATGGGCAGCGCTGTCCCCGCCGGGTTGGTACGCCGTGGACAGCTGCTTCCACAGTGTATGCTGGACAGATGCTAAGGCTTGCAGCCTGTCAGACAGAGGGGAAGGCATGATTTCTCCTTGCTGGAGGGTTAGGTTCTTAACTGGGGGTGCACACCCAAAGAGCAGTTCAAAGGGGGTAAGACCCATGAAGGAAGGGGTATTTCTAGCCCTAAAGAGGGCATACGGTAGGAGCATCGTCCAATCTCTAGAGCCAGTCTCCATGGTCACTTTGGTTAAGGTCTCCTTAATAGTCCTGTTTGTTTTTTCTATCTGACCTGAGCTCTGGGGTCTGTGTGCACAATGCAGCTTCCAATCAATCCCCAGTACCTTTGTCAATCCCTGACTTACCTGGGCCACGAACGCTGGGCCATTACCTGAGGCAGTCCAAATCTTGGGAAGATTTCTTCCAGGATTTTTTTAGCGACTATTGCTGCAGTCTCCTTTTTGGTGGGGTAGGCTTCTACCCATCCTGTAAAGGTGTCTACAAACACTAGTAAATACCATAGGCCATATTTAGCTGGCTTTACCTTGGTGAAGTCTACTTTCCAACGCTGGCCAGGGCAGGTTCCTCGTAGCCTTTTTCCGGGGGCCAGTCTCCCAGGATATGCATTTACCTGCTGGCAGGCCCGGCAAGCAGCTACTACTTCCTTGGCCATTTGTTTTCTCTCAAATGGGGAGAGGGTCTTATCTTCTGTAGTCAGCTGGATCAGTTTTCTGCTGCCCAAATGGGTTAATTTGTGGATCCTTTCCAGAGTGTCTTTTAGAAGCTCCGGGGGTGAAGCCTCTTCATGAGCTGAATCCTCCAGAGTCGAGGCATGAATGGCCAGGCTCCTTGGATCCTGGAGGGCAGCCTCCTTTGCCTCTTGATCGGCCTTCCTGTTTCCCGCGGCCACTGGGGAGTGCCCAGGGCAATGTACGATGGCCAGCTCTCTCGGGGTAATATTACAGCCTCTAATAGGGCCTCAATCTTTTTTTTTTTTATTTTTGATTTTTTTTTTCCAGCCGATAGTAGCCTTCTCTCTCAATATATTGCCCCATGCACATGCGCTGTTGAAAACACATACCGGCTGTCAGTATAGATTGTGGCCCATTTTCCTGCAGCCATGGTGAGAGCTTGCGTGAGTGCAATCAGTTCTGCTTTTTGGGCTGAAGTTCCTTCCGGGACTATTAGACCAAATTACCCGATTTTTGTCCACTATGGCTGTTCCCGCTTTCCTCTGCCCCCCACTCAGGAAGCTGCTGCCATCTGTATACCATATCAGATCAGAGTGGGCTAGAGGCTGGTCTATTAGGTCCTTTCGGACCCCGGTCTCTTCGGCTAGGATGGCCTCGCAGTTATGGACTAGTTCATTCTCACCCTCCTCCGGGGAGATTGGGAGGAGGATGGCTGGATTTAAAAGGGATGGGGGCCCAAATGTGATGCGGTCTCGGTCTAGTAGCGTTGTCTGGTAATAGGTGGCCCAGGCATTGCTCAGCCATCGTTTGGGTGGCTGGCGAACAATGCTCTCCAGCGCATGGGGATCAATGATGGTCAGGTGCTGCCCCAGAGTCAATTTGTCCGCCTCTCTCACCAGAGTAGCCGCTGCTGCCACTGCCCGAAGGAAGGTGGGCCACCCTCTAGCCAGTGGGTCGAGTTGTTTGGATAAGTAGGTGACGGGCCTTTTCCAGGGTCCGAGAGCTTGTGCTAGTACATCAACCGCCACCCCCTTTTTCTCGTGGAGGTACAGGGTGAAGGGCTTACTCACACCAGGAAGGGCGAGGGCAGGTGCCAACAGGAGTGCCTTTTTCAGCGTCTCGAATGCTGTCAGGTGTTCCTCTTGCCAGACAAAGGGGTTTTTTCCTAGGAACTCCTGCAGTTGACGGCGATCCGATGGGGCCGGGATGTTGGCCTCCGTTTTCTTTCGGGCGTCCGTCAGCCATCTTTTTCCTCCCGAGCTGGAACTGCTGTGGGTTTTAAGGTGACCACAACGGGTGGCTGTTCTACTGCCAGTCCAGGTACCCCCGTCTCTGCCCAAGCCTCCGGGAACCTGTGGGTCCATTCTTCATTTCCCAGTCCTGTGGGGACCATGGTCAGCTGGGCCGCGGGGATGGTGGTCCCATACAGTCGATATTCCTCTGCTGCTGGGAGTTCTAGAGTGAGGAGTTGGAGGTCCCCGACCATGGGATGGGCAAACTTTAATTCAGGTCCTTGGGCAGTGAAAGTTATTTCCTAATTTTGTCATGAGATCCCTCCCCAGGAGAGGCGCGGGACAGTCAGGGAGGACCAGAAAAGAATGTTGCACAGTACCTTTCCCCAAGTTGACTGTTCTCTGAGTGGTCCAGGGTCTCTCTCTACTACCGTTGACCCCTTGGACCAGAGACTTGCGGGAAGATAGTGGCCCGAGTGGTTGTTGTATTGCTGAAAAAACTGCCCCTGTATCTATTTCAAAGTGGACTGGGGTCTCCTCTACTTCAAAGGTTACCTGGAGCTCGGGGAGGGGTTCCAAACCCTGACTTCCTCAGTCCTCAAAGGTCAAGACTGACCAGCCTCGTCCTCTTTGTTTTTTGGGGGCACTCTCGGGCCCAATGACCGTCTTCCTTGCAGTATGCACATTGGTTAGGCTTTAAAGGCAGGCGACCTCCTCTGCCTCGAGGCCCTGAGTTGTCCTTTACTGCCACTGCCAGGATCCATGATAAATTTCGATTTTGCCGCTTTTCTCTTTGTCTTTTTTTTTTTTTTAACTTAGTTTTTTTCCCTGCAGTTTCTCTTTTATAATAAACCTTTTCTGCTTCCTTGACTAAATCTCTCAAACTCAGTCCCTGCAAACCATCTAATCTCTGTAACTTGTGTCTTATGTCTGCAGCTGACTGTCCTAGAACGGCCATCGCTACCACCTCCCTCTGTTCTTCAGACTGTGGATCAAAAGGTGTATACCTCCTGTATGCTTCCAGGAGCCTTTCAAGGAAGGCAGAGGGGGTTTCGTCAGGCCCTTGAAGAACCTCACCTAACTTAGCCAAATTAGTGGGCCTACTGGCCGCTGCACGGGAGACCCGCCATTAGAGTCTGGTGATAGAGGGACAGATGTTCCCTACCTTCCAGGGTATTTGGGTCCCAGGTTGGTCATCTTAATGGGAAGTGCTCATCAATCAGGGTGGGGAGTTGAGTTGGTCGCCCATCTGGCCTGGGGACTAGTTTCCTGGCTTCCAGGAGAATGCGCTCTCTCTCTTCTGTAGTGAAGAGGATCCACAGGAGCTGCTGGCAATCGTCCCAAGTAGGTTGGTGGGAATACATGATAGAATCTAAGAGACCTGTTAATCTGGAGGGGTCCTCAGAAAATGGAGGGTTATTATTTTTCCAGTTATACAAGTCAGAGGAGGAAAAGGGCCAGTATTGGAGAGTGGGCATGTCACCCCCAGCCCCATCATCGACCATTCCCCCAATGGGGCGCAAAGGCAGTGTGATAGCCTGGGGTGCCTCATCCAGGGGCCTTGCTCTCCTCTGGCGGGTTCCCTGTGCTGGACCCGACAGAGAGACCAAGACAGACTTGGGCACAGTCTCTGCCGGAGGTCGTGGTTCGGGCTGATAGGGAGGCGGCCATGGCGGTGGCAGGAAGTCTAAGGCAAATGAAATGAGGTCATTCTGAGATTCAGGTAAGGGGGGTTGAGGAGGGGTTGGAGTCGGTAATGGAGTCGATTGGGAAGGTTTTGTCACAAGAATGGGGGCAGAAGTTAGTGAAGGTGCTGTAGGAGCAGTCAGAAAGGGTCGGACCCACTTAGGAGGGTGAGTCACCAGATCCTCCCATACACAAATGTAGGCCTGCTGGTCCGGGTGTCCGTGCAAACCTGGAATGAAAATCTTTTGTTTGACTGCCCTAATTATATTAAGATCAAAAGTACCATCTACTGGCCACCCGACTCTGAAGGTGGGCCATTCAGACGAACAGAAAGTCTGCCACTTTCCCTTCCTTACCTGAACCGCCAGGTTCGACACGTGGTCCATCACTGCTGACCAGTGAGAGAGGGTTAGGGACAAAGGGGTGGAGGCAGACTGTCCCATTCCAAACAAGTAGAAACAGACACAGAAGGTCACAAAAATCGAGACACAACACAAACAAGACAAGCCGGCAAAATGGTAGGGAAAATGAAACCAAAAGATTGTCTATTGGCCCGGGCCATCTGAAAAATCTCCTAGACAAAAGGGAATCAGACGGGGCCCCTGTCCCAGGGTCCCCACACTCCAGAGCGTCCTCCAGAGCTGCAGCCTGTGGGTTCAGGACACGTCTGTCCCCCACTGTCCAAGGGTCCTCACGGGCCGCTTGAACAGCTGCTTCCCCACCAAAACCACTGTCCTTACCAATCTCGGTGGGACCTCCAAATGTTAGTGTCGGCGTCCAAACCAGAGCTTCATTCCGATATCGGGTCACAAAAGAAGCTTTATTTAGCATGAGCTCGTGGGCCACCAGTGCAAGAAATAACTGGTGACCCCGAGTCTAAGACTTGCAGGCCTTTTATGAGGCGGTTCTATCAGGGCAGGGGAGCAGGGCCATCCAGAGTGCAGACATCTGGAGGCCAGATGTCTTTGCGGTCTTTCTCAGAATCTGGGTGGGTAAATGAATTCCAAGCTTATCTAGCAAGGGGTTATTTGGCAAGCATTCTTCTCAAGCAATTTATCTTGCAAGCACAACTGCAGGCAGTTATCCTGCAAGCATCCTGTTAGCACGGCATGATGGGCTAACTTTCTGGTATGGGGCGTAGGGGCAGAGAGCAGTATTTTCCACTGAATCTACAATTAGCAGAGCTAGTGGGGGGTGGGCCTTGTTTCCCTTACAATGGCCTTTCATTAAGACTGGTATTCCTTATAACCCTCAAGGACAGGCTATAGTAGATGCTGCCATCTTACCTTAAAAACACATTTTACTAAAGTAAAAAGGGGGGAGTTAGGCGCTCATCTCTCCTGTCCACATTCTATTCTTTCCCTTGTTTTATACATTTTAAATATTTTGGTGGTGGATTCTGCTGGAGTATCCGCTGCAGATAAGCACTGGAGGGCTCCTGTTGCAAATCACCCTCTGGTGTGATGGAAGGATCTTTCTACTGGTTGGAAGGGACCCGATCCGGTGTTGCTGTGGGCCCAGGGTTCAGTTTGTGTCTTTCCGCAGGACAATGAGGTTCCTCTTTGGGTTCCTGAGCACTGTTTGCGCCCCGTGGCTGCTGCTGAATCCCAGCATGGCAGAGACCTATTGGACCTTCATGAAAAACTCTCCCCTTCTGATGCCAATGGGGATTGAGAGCCTAATACAGCCAGCCTTGGCAAGCATTAACAGAAGCCTAGGAACTGTAGCCATGCAGTTGGATTCTTCAGAAGGTAATGTATGGTAACTGCTGTTTCAAGTATGTTTGAGAACATGTCACTCAGACACCTTGGAGATTAAGGATAACTCTAAAGGTCACTGACTTTCATTTGTTTACAGTAGCATACCAGCTAAGCCTTTTCACTTTTTGCAACCCTCTTCAAGCTGGTATAGTACCTACTCTTCAGGAGTGGCTCTGTGCAACATTTATTGGCCTCCTGAAATTCATCTAACCTCTTTTGTAGATACCTTAAAATCTGTGAGCCTGAATGTAGCCATTATGAGACCATTAGTTCTGCTCCTTGTTCTCTTCTGTCTTTTTTTTTCTTTCTTTCTTTATGGTTCTTAGTTGTTCTTTTACAGAGCTGCCAGCTTAAGTTGTGCTGCGATCAAGAAAAATGGACCTTGGTGGTTCGTGTTCCTGGAGCTGTGTCCATGCCAGGGGACTGTGGCCGTTAGACACAGATGATGCTCTCACGCTCCAGAAGAGAATTTGACACTGCTGTTGCTGTTGTTGCTATGGCAGCCACTGCTGCTACTGTTTCTGGGATTGCCATTTCACTACAGCTAGCACAATGGAGACCCTGGCAGCAAAAGTAGCTACCATAGTTATTTACTCTTTCATTCTATTGGGCATGATAAATTTAATTCAGTAGTTATATACATTTTGGTTGGCTTTGAATGTTATAAATTCAATAAACTCAAGTTCCATTTGCTTTTGGGATACCATCTTACAAGGACTCCAATTTGTAGTAAGGCTCGCTAAGGAAGGGAATGGCTCAATTGCCTTTAGCCTACTGGCTATGGGTGGGTTAGGACTTCTGTTGGTCTTATCTGTGTCACACAGATTGCAAGTGGCTCCATGATGGGTAAGGCAACCTGCTGACATCTCATGCAACCTAAGTCAGAAGCTCATTTTTTAGTAAAAAGGGGAGACCTGTAGGGCCCTGGAACTCCCAAGTTGGGTAACTGCAGCCCTGCTTGCTGACCTTAACCAAATGTCCTCCCTATGCTGATTCCCTGCTGGTATCCACCCTCCTGAATGCTCACTGGAGGTTCTTTGTCTGTGTATCCTGCATTTGGTGTAAGCAGCTTAGATGCAAGAATGTAGAACCCCTTCCAGGGGGTAAGCCTGTATTTAAGGTTTCTTCCCTTCTTCAATAAAGGGCATTCGGCATCCTTTGGCATGTATGACCCGCTGTCTTTTGTCTCTCTTTTTTTGATGCACAGCCCCTTGCTCGGACATGGTAAATGGGTGGTGGTAGAGCGGGCGCTACCGCAACAGTTAGCACTAGATGGGTAGGAACTGGAGAGAAATGAACTAGATGGAAAGAACTAGATTGAAGGGCTAAAAGAGAATACTAGAGGAACAAGATGGAAGATGAGGAAGAGCCAGATGGGGAAGAACAAGATGAGGAAGAAAAAGATGAGAAAGAAGAAGATGGAAGAGGAGCAAAGATGAAAAGGAACTAGATGGATGAGAACCTGGATGGGGCAGAATTGAGATGAGAAAATTAAGATAGAACTTAGAGGGTGTTAGTTATTTT
Organism: Onychomys torridus; assembly: GCF_903995425.1. Taxonomy (NCBI): domain Eukaryota; kingdom Metazoa; phylum Chordata; class Mammalia; order Rodentia; family Cricetidae; genus Onychomys; species Onychomys torridus. The sequence continues at coordinate 59,805,592 of NC_050450.1, forward strand.
GGCGGCTCTCTTACCCTGCAAGAAAATGTCCAGAACACAACAAGACCACAGAAGAGTTTTTATTAAAGAGGATAGAAATGTGACAGGCCTGTGTAAAGCACACACGTGAGTGAGGAGAGGAGAGAAGAGAAGAAGAGAGACCTGTACAAAATGGCGCCAGCTTTTTAAAGAGTGGGCCGTGCATGCATACAGGACCACATGTGGCTACTCCACACATGTGCATAGATTACATGGCTGCGCTTGCACTTTATGCAACCATGTAAAGCCCACGGAGTCCTAGCTACGTGAGATGTTCTGACCTAGAAATTGCTATTTTGAACCGGAAATAATTAGGCAGTCAGCCAAGCCCAACCATGTGGACATGTTGTGATTTCCTATCAAAGGGGACAACAGATAAAGGTAGAGACAAATCAGGTAAGAAAGGAGTTAGGCATGAGAGCAGATTAGAAGGTGTGTAGAGAGAGAACTGACTCAGAATAAGGAAGTGCATGGACTAAGGAGTTTCATGTATATAGATTAATTTCTTTTCATCAAAGATAAAATTATTAGCTGGTTGTAGATTCTTCACAGAGCCTGGGAGGGGACAATGGAGGGGCTGGACCCCCATAGTCCTACATAGGATGTCTTGGGGGCAGAGTCAATCTGGGGTTGGTTAGTTTTTTTTCTGCTCAGGGTTTGGTTAGTTTTATGGGTTAGGGGCAGAGATGTCAAAATGTTTCTTTCACTGGTTCTTCTTGGCTTTTTGACTCTAATTCTAAGGCCAGGGCACATTTCTTTTACTGGTTCTGATTCTAGGGACCAAGAGTGTTTCTTTGGTACTGGTTTCAGAGTCAGGGCATGTTTCCTTGGTTCTGGGTTTGGGGATAAATTGGTCCTTTCTCTGGCTGAGGTCCTAGACCCAGGCTGTGTTTCTTTCCCTGGTTTTGGGCTCCAGGGCCAGGGTGCTTACTTTTCTGCTCTGTGATTGGTTGGTTTCTTTGGTCAGTTGGCCAGGAGTAGAGATGGCTCTGAGATCCCAGCCAAATTATGTTTCTTTCTCTGCCTCAGGTCCCAGACCCAGGCTGTGTTTCTTTCCTTGGTTCTGGGCTCCAGGGTCAAGGTGGGTTTCTTTGGCCAGCCCCTTTTTCCTACACATATCTCCTCAACTCACTCTTATATTGATTGGTGGAGTAGAAATATAGGCCCAATATGTATGCTTGATCTCTGTTAACTGTATACTTACCACAGACAGCATCACAAGGAAAAAATTCTAGCATTCAAAGTTTCCTCAGCTGGTCAAACTATTCTTTCCCCTTCATCAGGCAATTTCTTAAGCTGTCCCCAGGTAAGAGAATCAGCCATTCACTTCTAAGGCTTTTAAAATCTTTCTTCCACAGCTTTTTATCTCCTGCAGAAACACAAGCATAACCTTGGTCCCAACATAACACCTCCCTTGGTTTCCATTCTGATGTTAAAATATCCATGTAGTACACAGGCTGATTCAGTTCAGCAGATTTTTTTTCCCCACAATCCAATGCCTTTAGAAGCTGTTGCCTTTGCTTCATTAGCACTTAAAAATTTGAAGTTAGTAAAGCATTATTCAATTTATCCTGGAGAGTCCTCACATTCCCCTTCTGTTTAAAAAGTGTGTCTTTTAAAGTGATGTTAGATCATTCAGCTGGCCCTGTAGCATTATACAGTGTTTTCCTGTAATGTGATTTATGTTATAATGTTCAAACACATTATTTTCTTTTACTGGAAACATAACTATGTCCATTTTCACTTTTAATTTATATTGGTATTCTCATTATAGTCATTGCCTCTAATAAATATGTAATTATAGAATTGGCCTTTTTAGAACTCAGAGCAGATGTTCATTGGAATCTAGAGTATATATCAATGGTATGATTACTATGTTTGATTTTTCAAAATCTGTTAAATTAAATATGTCTATTTGTCAAATTTTATTGTATTTTTGTATACCTTTATGATTACTTCTCATAGGCAAAGGTACTTGATTATACAAAGAACAAGCAGGGCAATTTTTGTAATTTTTTTCATCATGTGTTCAGGTAATGGAAGAACTTTTTTTTTTTGGAGCTGAGGATTGAACCCAGGGCCTTGTGCTTGCTAGGCAAGTGCTCTACCACTGAGCTAAATCCCCAACAACCATGGAAGAACTTTTTAAGCCTTTATTATTAACATGTCTTTTATGAAATTCTGAGGCCTCCAACACATTTTCTATCAATAATTGATCAATTTCTTTATTTTCTTTTGCTAATGGCCCAGGCTGTCCAGTATGAGATTGAATATGAGTGATACACAGTGGGTTAAGTTCTGTTCAGAATTGTTTTTATGGTTGTATGAATAACAAAGTTAATTCTGAATAATCACGAATTAGTTCAGCAGTTTTTATATGGAGTACAACCCCTTTTGCATATTGAGAATCAGTAATTATATTAAGAGATTCATTAAAGTCTAATAAAACATTAGAATGGCATATAACTGATTTTTGGACTGGAACATGGACTTTGAATTATTTTACTTATATTTCCTGCTTAATAATCAGCCATTCTTAATTTATTTTCATAAGTATAGAAGGTAAGAGCCCCAGAAATAGGTGCTGTTTCACTATGTGGGGAAGAATTCATTTAGTTCTTATTATAAATTGAAGCTAGTTACTATTGGGATAATTGTTGTTAATTTTCCCTCTTTGTCAATCATCATTAACCACCCATAATTGGATAATTTTAGTAGTAGTATAGGGTAGTACAGTTTCAGCTGGATGCATTCCTGACAATTGATGAAGTCTTATGCTCCCTTTTATAATTAATTCAGAAAACTTTTTTTACTCTGTTTTTGAGCTTAAAAAAATCTGTTATAAATGTTATCCTCCCTTTGCATAATTGGTCCAGTAGGGGAATGGGTAGAAGGTAAAATAACTAAAAAACATTCAACTGTAAGATCTAACCTGTCTCCACAGGCATTTTGTGATTTCTGTTCTATTTGGGGCAATTTCTCCTCTTTTTCTTCTTTTCTTCCTTCCTTCCTTCCTTCCTTCCTTCCTTCCTTCCTCCTTCCTTCCTCCTTTCTTCCTTCCTTCCTTCCTCCTTTCTTCCTTCCTTCCTTCCTCCTTTCTTCCTTCCTTCCTTCCTCCTTTCTTCCTTCCTTCCTTCCTCCTTCCTTCCTTCCTTCCTTCCTTCCTCCTTTCTTCCTTCCTTCCTTCCTCCTTTCTTCCTTCCTTCCTTCCTCCTTTCTTCCTTCCTTCCTTCCTCCTTTCTTTCTTTCTTTCTTTCTTTCTTTCTTTCTTTCTTCCTTTCTTCCTTCCTTCCTTCCTTCCTTCCTTCCTTCCTTCCTTCCTCCTTTCTTCCTTCCTTCCTTCCTCCTTTCTTCCTTCCTTCCTTCCTCCTTCCTTCCTTCCTTCCTTCCTTCCTCCTTTCCTTCCTTCCTTCCTTCCTCCTTTCTTCCTTCCTTCCTTCCTTCCTTCCTCCTTTCCTTCCTTCCTTCCTTCCTTCCTTCCTTCCTTCCTTCCTCCTTTCTTCCTTCCTTCCTTCCTCCTTTCTTTCTTTCTTTCTTTCTTTCTTTCTTCCTTCCTTCCTCCTTTCTTCCTTCCTTCCTTCCTTCCTTCCTCCTTTCTTCCTTCCTTCCTTCCTTCCTTCCTCCTTTCTTCCTTCCTTCCTTCCTCCTTTCTTCCTTCCTTCCTTCCTTCCTCCTTTCTTTCTTTCTTTCTTTCTTTCTTCCTTTCTTCCTTCCTTCCTTCCTCCTTTCTTTCTTTCTTTCTTTCTTTCTTTCTTTCTTTCTTTCTTTCTTTCTTTCTTTCTTCCTTTCTTCCTTTCTTCCTTCCTTCCTTCCTCCTTTCTTTCTTTCTTTCTTTCTTTCTTTCTTTCTTTCTTCCTTTCTTCCTTTCTTCCTTTCTTCCTTCCTTCCTCCTTTCTTCCTTCCTTCCTTCCTTCCTTCCTCCTTTCTTCCTTCCTTCCTTCCTCCTTTCTTCCTTCCTTCCTTCCTTCCTTCCTCCTTTCTTCCTTCCTTCCTTCCTTCCTTCCTCCTTTCTTCCTTCCTTCCTTCCTCCTTCTTCCTTCCTTCCTTCCTTCCTCCTTTCTTTCTTTCTTTCTTTCTTCCTTTCTTCCTTCCTTCCTTCCTCCTTTCTTTCTTTCTTTCTTTCTTTCTTTCCTTCTTTCTTCCTTTCTTCCTTCCTTCCTCCTTTCTTCCTTCCTTCCTCCTTTCTTCCTTCCTTCCTTCCTTCCTTCCTTCCTCCTTTCTTTCTTTCTTTCTTTCTTTCTTTCTTCCTTCCTTCCTCCTTTCTTCCTTCCTTCCTTCCTTCCTTCCTCCTTTCTTCCTTCCTTCCTTCCTTCCTTCCTCCTTTCTTCCTTCCTTCCTTCCTCCTTTCTTCCTTCCTTCCTTCCTTCCTTCCTTCCTTCCTCCTTTCTTCCTTCCTTCCTTCCTTCCTCCTTTCTTTCTTTCTTTCTTTCTTTCTTTCTTCCTTCCTTCCTTCCTTCCTTCCTCCTTTCTTTCTTTCTTTCTTTCTTTCTTCTTTCTTTCTTCCTTTCTTCCTTTCTTCCTTTCTTCCTTCCTTCCTTCCTCCTTTCTTTCTTTCTTTCTTTCTTTCTTTCTTTCTTTCTTCCTTTCTTCCTTTCTTCCTTTCTTCCTTTCTTCCTTCCTTCCTTCCTTCCTTCCTTCCTCCTTTCTTTCTTTCTTTCTTTCTTTCTTCCTTTCTTCCTTTCTTCCTTCCTTCCTTCCTTCCTTCCTTCCTTCCTCCTTTCTTTCTTTCTTTCTTTCTTTCTTTCTTTCTTTCTCCTTTTTTTTTTGAGGCAAGGCTTCTCTGTGTGACACTCCTGGCTGTCCTAGAACTCACTCTGTAGACCAGGCTGGCCTCAACTCATAGAGATCCACCTGCCTCTGCCTTTCAAGTGCTGGGATTAAAGTCATGCACCACCACTACTTGGAGCCAATTCCTTTTCATCTTCAGCTGCTAATTGCCTTGGACTGTTTAACTCTGAGTCATCTTGCAAAATTTGAAACAAATTACTTAATTCTTGAGTAATCAGTCCAATGGTAAGCTGCAGGGAGTTAATATCACCCAATAATTTTTGAAAATCATTGAGTACACAATTGATCTCCTCTTTTTTTAAAACTTAATTTTTATTGATTCTTTGAGAATTTCACATATGCACCCAAATTGCATTTCCCAATCCCTCCATATCTGCCCTGCACCTTTGTAACATCCTCCTGAAAGGAAATTAAAAAAAAAAAAAATTAAAGCCAGACCAAACTAAACAAACAAATAGAAAAAATTTCTCTTTCCTTATTCATCTTTTCCACCTTCTAACTTCTCTTCATTTGTCTTAGTAGCACTGGGAGGCAAGGTATGTCACACAGTATACCAATCAGATTTCCTTTTAAATGTTCACTGCAGTGAGTCATTGGTCTGGTTCAAGGCCTCTGGTTTCTGGTGCCTCATCATCACTGTACCCTCACAAAACTCTTCTTGGATATTCTGCAGCTGCCCTGGGTCATGAAGGTCCTGTAGGTATCATTCCACAGTACTATTCTTTTCATGCATTTCAGCAGGTCATAGACGGAGTAGATGTTGGAAAGGGCCAACCCAAGGCCCTGGCTGTGGGCCTAGTTGGTAGCTGAGCTAGTCAGTCAGAGCCACTGGGGCTATACCCCCCAGGTAAGGGGCAGAACAAACTATGCCCATGCATTGGAGACAGTTCTTCCATGTCTGTGGTGAGGGTGTAGGTATCTCTCTTGAGTGCAGGTCTAGCTCTGCTGTGAGGGTCATGGCCAGCTTTCTTGCTGCAGTCACCAGTGAGGGGTAGGACCAGCTTTCCAAGGGCCAGCAAAGGGTTGGTCTGGCTCAGCATGTGCCTCTGATTTCATTAAGCATGGGTTCCTATGGCTTTCTGTGGTAAAACAGGCTACAGTCAACAACACAGACCCTAGCTGCAGCAGGACCATGGACCCAGACATGGCCTTCAGCAGCAGCTTGTGCCTGAAGTATACCATGGCTCTAGAAACAGTATGGCTCTTGGACACCAACAAGGCCACAAGTTGCAGCCCAGACTCATGGCTTCTGTGTATCATTTGGTAACAGTGTGGGCCTTGGACTTCAACACAGACCCCAGTTGCAGCAGGACCACAGACTCTGACATGTTCCTTGGCATCAGCTTATGCCAGGATGTCACAATTGCCCAAGAAAGCAGCACAGGCCACTCAGATTTGCATGACCCCAGCAGCAGTGTGGCCTTTTGACACCAACATGGCCCCAGGTGATTACCTAGACATTGGTAATCTACATGGCCTTTGATGGTAAGAAGAGCCATAGACACAAACACAGACCCTGGCTGTAGTAGGGCCATGGACCCAGGCATGGTCCTTGGCAGCAGCTTGGCCTGGAAACACTATAGTGCCAGGTGGCAGCACATGGCACTCATATCAGTCTGGCTTGTGTGGTGGCAAAGCCCATGGACACCAACAAGTCCATAGGCTATGGCCTTGACCCCATGCTTCCCAGTGGCCTTTGGTGGCAACATGGGCCATGGACCTTAACACAGGCCCCAGCTGGGATAGGACCACAAACCCAGACATGACCTTGGGCAGCAACTAGGGCCTTGGAACCACCATGGCACCGGGTGGCAGTACTGGCCACTCTGGCAGGTCAGACACCAGACATCCCCACAGCCTCTCAGATAACAGGAGCCAAGGCCATCAACTGAGACTCCAACTACAGTAGGGCTGTGGACCCAGACATGGGCTCAGCTGCAGCTCTATCCCAGAAGTCACCATGACACCATGTGACAGCACAGGCCACTCAGATCTGTATGTCCCTCAAACACCTATGTGGACTTTGAATTGGTATGTATTTACAGGATGCTATTATAAGTAGGCACTGTAAAAGCAAATTTCTCTCTATCTTGTTCTTGTAAAGGAATAGTGAAGAAACAGTCTTGTAAATCAATAACTGTAATCGGCTAATCTTTATGTAATTAAAAAGAATTGCAGGTTATAAAGACTCTAACATTCAATTGCTTTATTTACAGATCTGAAATCAGTTAATATTCTCCATTTTTCCAGATTTCCTTTTTAACTGAAAATGCAGGAGAATTCCAAGGACTAGTAGTTTCTGAAGTGAGCTTAACATATAACTTTTCTTTTACTATCGGGTTGCTCAAGTGTCTGTACTTTCTCTTTAGTTAGGGGCCATTGCTCCACCCATACAGGCTTATTACTTAGCCCTTTTAAGGGTAGAGCAGTTGGACTGCTAGCAGTGGCCCCTATTCCAAATCTGGGTGGCCAATTCCTGCTTCAAATCCTGCTGCTAGACAACCTGTATAGCCTGTGATTTTCTTTGATAATTCTTTCCTATACCTTTTCCAGGAATGTATCCACTTTTTAACATCATTCCATAAGCTGTTTCTGAAGTGTAGGAATATTAATTTGAGCAATATAACCCACAGTGGGTACAATATTTTTGTGAAACATGTAGAATTTATATGTAAACATGCTTATTGTGCTTTTCAAAAATCATTTATAAAAACATTAAAAACAATTTCTATATGATTTTAAGAGGTTACTTTAGGTGATACCCATGGAACATTTTTATAAAATCTTATAAAAGGGTCCTTTTTTAAACATAGATTCGAAGTAAAATGTTAATTTGTCCTGTCAATTATTAATAGTGTGCAACAAACAATTTACCTGCATTTAATTTTGTGGAAAAATAATTTCTTAGGCTCTTTATCAGTAAGAGCTTTTTCTATGAGCTTTCGCTTTAGCAGCCACATTATTTAATAAGCTGAGAATCTGCTCTGTTTCAGTTGTTACATTTTTATAGAATTCAACCATGAGTCTCCAGAAAGCAGCCCAAAGAGCAGAGCCAAGTCCCAAGCAGTGACAATTAGATAATAGCATACACAATGATATAATTTAAAATTGTGAATTTTAGTCTTTTTATTTGTTTACTATGAAAATGAAGCATTCATTTAAGCATTAATTAGATGATCAAGAGAAGAGAACATCCTCCATACAATCAATGACTAATATCTCTGAAAAATTAAACAGTAGTGGCTCAGTACTTTATGTCCTGATTGTGTGTGTGTGTGTGTGTGTGTGTGTGTGTGTGTGTGTGTGTGTGTGTGTTTACTAGAAGCTGGACATGTTTTAGTTTTTTTCTAACATGAAAAGATCATTGGTATTAAGTTACTCCTGCTATTAGGGAATTTTTTCTCACATGAAAAGATCATTGGTATTAAGTTATTCCTGCTATTAGGGAATCACAAAAAAACTTTCCCTTGAAGGGACCTTTAATATTTATTTATTCCTGTTCTGAAGGAAAAACAGCAATCATTTAAATCAAAATTAAGTAAATAAACAAACAGGAAAATTCTAAGTTCTAGGCCAGCTGTGCTAGCTCATGCTACAGCTGTGGGGTCCTGCCTATTATTCTTGGAATTCAGGTGTTGCTGCTCTGAGCTGGTGGGCCCTTTGCTAAAAGAGCTGACAGGCAGTGTGCAGCCAGAGAGCTCTGGGTTCCAGTTATCATTAATCTCTTCCATTTTTTGGAATAATTTTATTCTGAGCAGCCTCATTATTTAAAATCTTACACAGGGAGAATGCATTCCATATGCAACCATTTCTTCTTTAAATTGCTTCAGATCTACCATATCTGTAATTTCCAACTAATAACTATTGGGGAGAGATTTTTTCTTCCCCTTCTTATACCAGGAAAATCCTTTTTTCTTGACTAAACATTTTCCCCTTTTCTACTGAGAAGGGTCTTTTCTCTTGATTTATTCTTTGTCCTGGAAGCCATTTTATGTGTTTCTTTTATATTTTGAATAATTGTGCAGTTAATGCTTTTCCTTTTAACAAGCATTTCAACAACTGCACATAATGTTGCTTCAGAGATGGGGAGTTTAAATTCCTCATGTTCCTACCAAATCCAGAAGTCCTCACTTACACACATAAGCACAATTTTAATCTCCAGTCCTTGAGTGTCCATATTCCTTCTTTCTCCAAGCACCACATTGGGTACCCATGTCAGTGTTCTGCTTATCACGGGTCATTTGAAGAAAATGTTATTCAGGCTTAGCAAAAGACTAGATGGACTGACTCTTTGTAGCTTTGCAAATTTTCCTTTATTGTTACACAAATCACATCTTTAGCAAGCCAATTTCTGCATACCAAGAACTCTTATCTGGATTTGTTTGAAGGAACCATTTGCTTAAAGAATTCTCAGCCATGAAACCTCCTTGTTTGCCAGGTACTCCAAGAGTAAGTTAGGCAAAGGCTCTGTAATTACTACAAAAGAGCAACTCAGATATTCTATCTCTGACTTTAAACAAAAGTTAACAATCATTGACTCTAAACAAAAAGTAGTTCAAAGCCTAGGTGCTATCACTCTGAAATTCAAGCCAGAAGCAATGGCACTGTGGAATTCCTTGCTACAGCTCTTTCCACCTTCTCCTTTCCTGTAGGGATGTAAGATCTCAGCTGCTGCCCCAACACAATGCCTGTCTGCTGCCATGTTCCTCCCATGATGGCCATGAACTCCAAAACATGAGCCCCAAGTTTTTAATTTCATATGGTACCATTTTTCAATTTGTCCCATCTCTTGGATGAGTAGAATCCTCTTCAGAAAGGCCTTTATCTGTGCTGGCACCTTGAACTGTTTTCTGTCTAGCAGACCCAGGGTTTCAAGACTTGTGCTAATGTCTTTGGTGCATTTGGAGTTGATTGCTCTGTAGGGTAGAGGAGAAATCAGTCTTTTATGTGTAGATGTAATTTTTGCAGCCCTATTTGTTACCAAGGTTTTCTCTTTGTCAATGAATACTTTTGTGATTAAGGAGTGTTGTTTTGTTTTGTTTTTTGTTTTTTTTTGCTTGTCATTTTACTTTAGAACAAAGCTCTTAGTTTTTCTTCTAAAACATTAAAAGAATTTATTCCTCTCTCATATATCACATAATGATAGCTTCTTCCCCCTTCACTCCTACAAGTCTACCCTCCACACCTGCCCTGTCTCCCAGATCCACTCCTCCTTGTTTTCCCTTCAGAAATAAGCAGGCCTCCTAGGGATATCAACTGAACATGGCATAACGAATTATGATAAGACTGGGGAAAAACCCACATATCTAAGCTGGATGAGGTAACACAGTAGGAAGAAAAGGATCCCAAGAGCAGTCAAAAGATTCAGAGGCACCCCTACTCCCACTGTTAGGAGTCCCACAGTAACACCAAGTTAACAACCATAACATATACACAGAGGACCTAGCTCATACCCATATGGGCTCTGTGATTGTTTCTTCAGTATCTGTGAGCCCCTATGAATCCTAACGTAAGAAAATTTGTTGCAACTCCATGGGTTTGGTGCCAGGTTTTGGCACCAAAATGTGTGTTCTGTAACTCTGGGAACGTTATCCATACTACTTGGGGAGTCAGGCAATAAAACCCTGACCTGCTTAGGACAGCACTGATGGCTGGAGCTGCAAAGAGAGTTCAGCCTTGGAGGGCAAAGTATCCCAAACACCTCCAGCTGCTCAGAACAACACCTCTGCCCTGGAGGTGTCCTGGACACCTGGAGCTGCTTAGGACAGCTTTGACAGCTGGAGCTGCAAAGTGACAGCTCAACCCTGGAAGGGAAACTTTTTTGATTGCTCAGGAGAGTCAGGCCTGAAACTGCTTCAGCAGGGAAGGGTAGCCTGACTGTTCAGGAAAGTCAGGCCTGAAGCTGCCAGGACAGCTCTGCAGGGAAGGATATTCTGACTCTTTTGGAGAGTCAGGCTATACCTGGTGTGATGGGGGAAGGTCTCCCTGCAGGATATTGCAACCCTGTTCCTCTCCTGGAGAGCTGCTGGGCTGAGCTTTGCTTAGCCCCCACTTAAGGGGGTTTTCTAGAAGAGCTCTGCTTCTCCTGCCTAAGAAATTGCAGAAATGTAGCAATCTCCTCTGGCTCAGGAGAAAAGTGTTACTTTTTCAGCTCTTTCAGCTCTCCCTTGCTCTGTCCACTGAGAGAACATCTCAGCAATATATTCTGTTCAGTTCCTCCTTGCTCTGTTCACTGAGGGGCATCTCAGCAAGGGTCTTCTGTTCAGCTCCTCCTTGTTCTGTCCATCTAGGGATGTCTTAGCAAGGACCTTCTCTACACCAGTGAATGAATATCTTCACATCTAAAACTTTTGAGAAAGAGATTTATTTGGGAAGGAGGAGTTCAGAAGAGTAGCTACCTTTACCAGGGTGGAGAGAACAGCCCACAACTGACCAAGCAGGGAGTTTTATATTGGATGTCTTGGGGACACAGTAAACCAGTGATTGGTTAGTTTTTTCTGCCCAGGGATTGGCCAGTTTTGTGGGCTAGGGACAGAGATGGTCCTGATCTCAGGCTTAAGCTGTGTTTCTTTCACTGGCCTTTCTTGGCTTTTTGACATTACCTCTAAGTCCAGGACACATTTCTTTCACTGACTCTTGTTCTAGGAACCAAGAGTGCTATTTTGTCACTAGTTTCAGAGTCAGGGCATGTCTTCTTGCTTCTGGGTTTTGGGATAAAGTGTCCATTTCTCTGGCTCAGGTCCCAAACCCAGGCTGTGTTTCTTTCCCTGGTCCTGGGTCCCAGGGCCAGGGTGCTACTGTCTTACCCTGTAATTGATGGGTTTCACAAGTCAGTTGACCAGGGGCAGAGATGGCTCTAATATCACTAAGCGGAGGGACAGGGTGCTGCTCTGTGATTGGTTGGTTTCACAAGTCAGTTGGCCAGGGGCAGAGATGGCTCTTATTTGAGCCAAACTATGTTTCTTTCACTGGACTTATCTGAGCCATCTTTCCCTAGTTCCAGGCTCCAGGGTCAGGGTGGGTTTCTTAGCCAGCTCCTTTTCCCTACACAAATTAGTTGATTTTTTTGGGAAATATTCTTGTGTCTAAAACATTTTTCCCAATACATTCTTATGCAATAGATTATTTTAAGCTAGAATATATTTGATAATTTGCTATGGGTTAGAATATATTTGATAAGCTGCAATATATTTGATAAGTTGCTATGAGCTGCAGGAATATGAAATAGAGATTCTGCTGTTTCCTGGACTAAGGTAAACACCCTTAGGGAGACACCACCTGTCTCCTAGGTGTAGCTTTGTTTCTTGTGCAAATGAAGCTCAGGCCCTCCTTTCTCTCACAACCCAAATGCATTCCAGAGCAACTGACTCAGAAAGAAAGGTTTTTTTTTTTTTTGGAATATAGTTATTAGACAGGTGTCCTATCTCTGAGCAAAGGTACCCTGCCTTGCTTGTATATGGCAGCATAAAAAATAGAGGCAGTTTTATGTTAGTGACTTATTAGACTCTTTTATCTAACCTGTAAGATTGTAGTTTGAGCACATTTATGATAGACTCATAATCTTTCACCTAACCACTTATAAGAATATATTTTGAGCACATAAATTCCCTTTCTGACTTATTCCAGACTTTATCTGACCCCACCTCCTCTATTCAGTCCCCTTGATTTGGGTTGCAAATCAAGCTGGATATCATGGCTCTTATAAGGACCTTGGGAGCTTTGCATTGTATTGGAAGAGTCAGGCAGTTGGGAAGGAAGAGACCGATTCTGGGAGAGAAAGAGGAAGGAACTATAATGGAGAAGAATGAGGATGAAGGTGAGGATGGAGATGGAAAAGAGTGAGAGTTATGTGAGGACAGGAGGAAAAATGACAGAGTAGAACTAAATATAAGTATAGAACTGAAGCTGTGTAGATAGAATCTTGGCTCAGAAAAATAAAGTGAATGGACTAAACAGGTTAATATATACAGATTCATTTAATATCATCAAAGATTAGATTATCAGCTGGTTGTAGCTTCTTCCTTAACCCTGAGTAGCTGGAGCACCCATAGTCCCTGATAATAAGTCATTCAAGAAATGCATTAACATAGTTGCAAACTGTTACTATAGGATGAAAATATTGCTAGTATAGGTGATTGGGGTGGCTTTTAAGAAAATGTCCCCCAAGGGAATTGCCCTATTTGGAGGTGTGGGTTTGTTAGAGTAGGTATGGCCTTGTTGGATGAAGTGTGTCACTCTGGGGTTGGCCTTGAGTCTATGTTCAAGCTATACCTAGTTCAGTTCACTTCATGCTGCCTGCAGGTCAAGATGTAGTATTCTCAGGTCCTTCTCCAGCACCATGTCTGCTGCATACTGGCATGTGCCACTATGGTGAAAATGGACTGCACCTCTGAATTGTAAGCTACCCTAATGCAATTATTTCCTTTATAAGAGTTGCCATGGTCATGGTGTCTCTTTACAATAATAAAAACTCAACTAAGACAGAAGTTGGTACCAGGGATTGGGATATTGTTGTGATAGGCCTGACCATGCTTTTGTTTGAAGGAATCTGGACATTATGGATTAGATAAGCAATTGAATGCTTTAAGTGCTGCGTAATGGGCCACACTGGTGGGAGCATGGAAGGTAGGTGCTGAGTGTGATTTGATGAACTGTAAGGGCCTGGCTCAAGAGGTTTCAGAGGAGAAGAATTTTAGCATGTTGCTTAAAGATCTTTCCTGTGATATTTTGGTGAAAAACGTGGCTTCTTTTTGCCCTTGTCCAAAATATCTGCTGGAGGCCAGAGTAATGAGTTTTGGATTAATTGCGTTGGCTAAGGAAATCTCAATACAGCCAAATATACACATAGACTCTGCTGTGTGGTTACTAGTGTTAACTCTAATGAAGATATATAATGTAAAGAATCAAGCTGAACAAGGAAAAACATAAGATTTACAATTCTAGGAGAAAAAGAGCACCAGGAGTGAAATGGAGCTAAGTCCTGTTTTCAAGGAGATAAACAGATTAATAAATGCAATAATGGGAGTGGTGATCTCAGGGCAAGACCCCACTCAGTGAACTTATCCTCTTGTGAAAATGAATTAAGAAAAGCTTAGAGCTGGTTGTGAATGTATATGCCTTTAATCCCAGCACTTGAGAGGCAGAGGCTGGTGGATTTCTAAGTTCAAGGCCTGCCTGGTCTACAGAGCAAGTTTCAGAACAGCCAAGCTTAGGCAGTGAAGGAAAGCATTGAAAACAGAAAGCTGGTGAAGATGTAACTGAACAAGGGAGCCAAGTTCCAGCCCTAGCAAGCAGCAGAACTTGGTAGTTTTAGCCACATGGTTCTGGCTTTAGAGTTAAGGAGTGACTAAGGAAAGCCACTGAAGCCAGGCATGTGTCCAGGGTGTCCCTGAATGGAAACCTAGAGAGGCCATTTCACAAAGCTGTGAAAGTGAAGCTGCGTTGCCTTGGAGACACCAAGTTGTTGGAGATGCCAGACCCATGGGAGAGCTGAGAAGAGCTGCTGATAGGGAGTGGAAATGGCCAAGAGAGAGAGAGAGAAGTGTGTTGCAGTCAACAAACCTGAAATGAGTTGGAGATCTAAAGAGCATTTTGACATCAGATATGGGGGTGCAGAGTTTGGAGTTTTCCCAGCTTATTTTTGGTCTTGCTTTGTTCTAGTATTTCCTCACTATGCCCCATTTCAGAATAGTATTATATATCCTGTGCCATTATATGCTGGAAGTATGTGATCTGCTTTTTGATTTTGATTTTACAGGGCATTACAGTTAAAGATTGCATGATTCTCAGAAGAAACTTTAAATTTTGGACTTTTAAATAAGTTTGAGACTGTTATAGACTATGGGGACTTTTAAAGTTGGACTGAATACATTTGCATTTAATATGGCTACACGTCTTTGGGGGGCCAGGGAGTGGTGGCTTGAAAGAAAATGATTCCCAGAAGGTGTAACCGTCTTGTTAAATAAGAAACACAGAACCAGTTGCAGAGTTAAAAACCACGAGGTCTGAGTAAGTGTGGAAAACCTTACCCTTCACTGCTTCTGCTGTCCTTCCTCTCTGCAAGAGACCTACTTCTGTCTGTCCTGTCTTTTTTACAGATTTTCTGTTCTCTTTTCTCATTGGTTGTATACCCAGCCAATGACCTCCTCATCACTGCCTGTTTGTACAGACCTCTAGGTCTTCTATGGTTGATATTGAGATTAAAGGTGTGTGTCTGCCATGCTGTCTGTGTCCTTGAACACACAGAGATCTACCTAGCTCTTCCTCCCAAGTGCTGGGATTAAAGGCGTGCACCACTACCGCCCAGCTTCTGCTCTGGCTTGCTCTGACCTCAAGGCAACTTTATTAAGATACAAATAAAATCACATTTCAATACAAATAAAATGTCACTATAAGATGGAGTGGCCCTATTAGGAGGTGTGGCTTTGTTGGAGTAGGTATGGCCTTGTTGGAGGAAATATTTCACTCTGGGTCAGGCTTTGTGGTCTCCTATGCTCAAAGTATGCCTAGTTCAGTTCATTTTCCATTGTGTGCAGCTCAAAAATGTAGTATTCCCAGCTTCTAGTCCAGCACCATGTCTGCCTGCACACCACCATGTTCCACCATAATGGTAATAGACTGAAATTCTGAACTGTAAGCCATGACATTTGAATGTTTTCCTTTGTAAGTGTTGCCATTGTCATGGAGTCTTTTCACAGCAATAGAAACCCTAATAAAGACAGTGATTAACTTACCACAAAAAACATGATTAGATTTATAAATCTTAGTATGCTTTGATAACTCATGGTCCCAGAAATCTGAAAATCACACACTTGCTACATATTCTTTGTAGAGTCTTTTCTAACTTTTCTTGCATTTTTAGACTTTCATAAGAAAGAAATAATATGTAAAATTAAATTCCTGGAGTTTAAATTATCTGATAATATATTTGAAGTGACATTTGAATGTATACCTTTTTCATGCTTAGTCTATATCTGTATCTAGTGTATAGCCTCATTTGTGTATGCTCAAATATTTGTTGACCAACTGCTGTGTGATATTTCTTGGAAAGATATAAATTTAATATCTGCTCCTAACTTCTGACATTTCCAAATTTCAAAGAATGGTTCATTAAGATTAGCTTAGTGAATAGAAATACATTTATTAGAGATTTCTCAGAGCAATGGAAGACCAGTCATTTGCATGGACCTCACTCACCAAGCTCTTACTACTTTGGCTCTGACTGCTTCAGAATTGATGGAAACGTTTGTTCCTAGCACCACCTAGTGGGCAAGCAGAGGAGGTGACCCCAGGATCACACTGCTGAGAGTTATGTGTTCACGTGTCCTTTGCTCTTAAAAGGGATTCTGTTGGTTTGAGCCAAGATTGTTCTCCATGGGAAGGTTAGCTTGTTTTGCTGCAGTCTGGCATGTTGGAAAGCCACATTTGGGCTTGTTGTAAGGTGGAAGTGACAAGAATTCAGAGGGCTCGGCTTACTTACCAGATTATACACATCCTAGACCAAGCATGGCTTCCTTGAAGGAAGCACTGTACAGGTGTTAAAGTAAAACATAATTCCTGCACAGCCATGGTGGCTAACATGACCAGGAACCTGTGGTAGATCCTTCATTATTATGTACAAGTGTATATGATTAAGAGCTCACACTGTGACAAAGAGTGATAAGGATATTGTTGGTACACTTCTGGGATTGGATGACATTGATAACATGCTCTTGGAAGATGACACAGTTTGAAATTGCACCAGAAGGAAGACCGATACAAAGTTACATCAGATTTTACTAAATAGAAACTATGTAACGTTGCTGCTTCCTGGTGAAGAAGGGCTGAAGTAGCAATGGATTTCCTTGAGTTTTGTTAGAGCCTGTTTTTGTTTTTGTTTTTGTTTAAACTATTAATGTTTAGATTCTATAAAATGAAGTTTCTGTCAAAGGGAAATACTTTGAAGAAATACATCCAGTTTTCTAATCTAATCCTGATAATCTAGGAATAAGAAGATTTGATATATAAATATGGACTAAAAAATAAAGATATTTTTGGCTAAAAATGTAGAATATTTAAGTTGTTAAGGATTATAGTTTTTAATTTTGTAATGTTTCTCCTGGAAGACATAAAATGCTAAATAAAATATCCTAACAATGTAAGGAAGGACCACGCAAAAAAACCACAGCCAACCCCAACCCCCACTTTAAGCTCTCTGTTGTGACTATTGGTATCAGGTCACATTGAAAAACTCATTTTCTTGACAGCTAAGCCACAGCTGGTCACTTGATCCAAAAAAAAAGTCTTTTTTAAAGGTTATTTTTAGTTAAAAAATAAGAAAAGCTCTTCCCTGAACCAGAATGCTACTTGAGCCAATAGCTGCCATTTTAAAACCTAATGTCACATAAATTGTCCCTATGAGAGCTATGGACTACAGGACATTTAAAAAGGATGAACGCTTAGTCATCTTAAAGTTCAATTTTCAGAGTTTCACCCTTATAATTGTGCTTAATTATCATTAACACAAAAGATGTAGACATGTCAATAATCTTTTTCATTATATGAAACACATTTTTTTCTTAAATCACTAGCGCTGTTGGATGAAAGTACACTTTAAAGTCTATTTCTAAATACTTATTGTCCCTTTAGGACTTACTAAAGGATCTGAAACTTAGCGCAGGTTCAGGAGTCTCTTGGTGACACCACACTGTGTTTGCACTAAAATGACAACAGCTGTGCAGGCTGCACAGATCGCGTCCTGAGACGTCCTCACAGAAAGGGCATCGTAACATTTCTCAGAAGGAAAATTAATAGGAGATATTTTATTCTCTAACTACTTTCCCTGTGAATGTGCCAGTATCTGACTGAAGCAACAAAACCTTTGCCACTGTCCAGACATGTCCTCCAGAGGAGCCAAGTTGAAGACTCGGTTATGGGGACTGTGTCAGTCTGACAGACACAGAGTCGGTCCTGTCAGGGCTTTTTTCTCAGAGCATCCTAACTGCATCAGTAAGGAGGCATGGGCTACCTAGAAATTGATACTTAGCTATTGATTTTTTAGCATTTTCGCTTTTTTACAAATAACCCCAGTGTTTTCATCTGTCATATACATTTAAGAACCTTGACTTCAGGCTGGGTGTAGTGACATAGGCTTTTAATCCCGGCACTCAGGAGAGAGAGTCAGGCAGATCTCTGAGTTTGAGGCCAGCCTGGTCTACAGAGTGAGTTCTCAGACAGACAGGGATACACAGAGAAACCCTGTCTCAAAAAACAAACTAACATGCAAACAAACAAACAGAACCTTGACCTCACTTGTAATTTCCCAATTCATGCAGTTTTCAGTTATTTCTAAACTTCTGATGAAATAAACATAGCAGAAAGGGAGGTCAAAACTTGGAATTAGCTCTTTTGAAATATAACGCTAGAAGATTCTGTTAGTTATTTATTTGGCGCATTTACCCCACAAGGAACACGTCCCGAACACGACAAATCCACAGAAGAGCTATTTATTAATAGAAGGTAGGAAGAGACAGACGTGACAGGCCTGTGTGAAACACACACGTGAGTGAGAAAAGGAAAGAGAGAAGAGACCTGTGCAAAATGGCGCCGGCTTTTTAAAGAGTGGGCCGCACATGCATACAGGACCGCATGTGGCTACTCCACGCATGTGTGTAGATTACATGGCTGTGCACACTTTACGCAGCCATGCAAAGCCACAGAGTTCTAGTCACACGAGATGTTCTGACCTGGAAATGGCTATTTTGAACCGGAAATAACTAGACAGTCTGCCAGGCAAGCCCAACCGTGTGGACATGTTGTGATTTACTATCAGATTCTGGGTAAGGTGTCTAGGGAGAAGCCACTTACCTGTGACCCAGTATAGGGCAGGAGTTAGAATAAGGAAAACACTGTCTTCCAAGAGAGAAAAAGACCTAGAGCTTCAGAGATTCCCACAGGCAGAGCTAGCACACCTGCAGAGTCCAGAGGAGAAGATGGGAAGCACCAAGAAGCCAGGCTAAAGGCTCTTTACATGGGCCTGGCTGGGAGGGGAGCAGAAGCTTGATGCAGAAGGAACCTGGGTGGCCTGGGGATAGAGACTGGCAGGCCTACCCTGAGGGAAATACACAGCCTCACCAGGTCTCAAGTCCTACTCTGCTAGATGGGTGAGCAGTGGAGAGGAATCCATTTTTGTCACTGTTTTATACAAATTAAAAAAAAATTATTTGTGTATTTCTGTGTGTGTGTGTGTGTGTGTGTGTGTGTGTGTGTGTGTGTGTGTGTGTGTATTTGGGTGAGCACCTGTGTGTGAGTGCTTGAATCCCTCCACATGGATTAGGTGTTACAGGTGTGAGCTGCCTGATGTGGGTTCTGGGAGCAGAACTCTGATCTTCTACAGCAGCAGCTCTTCGCCGCCTAGCCTTCTGTTCACCATCTTTTTACCATTGTACATGAGTTTCTCAAGCTGTGAATCCCTCCTCCATAAGGGATGACTTAACTAAATGTGTGACTGGGAAACATTGACAATATCAACAGGTTTGTGCACATTCAGTGAGCAAGATTAATTCAAATGTGCACTGAGTCTGAGGTGTTTCTGCAGTGTGTACTCTGTGACTCCCTCACACCTATAGTTCTGAGCACACAACGTGAGAATTTTGCAGTGATTGAGCTCAAGCACCATAAAACTTCTATGATGTTCCTGAAACACCTTGGCTCAGAGTCTAGGCTATTGTTGGCTCTGCTTACAGCATTTTCCCTGTACATATGAGATTTTCTATTCTCAGAGAAACATGATACCTCAATTTTGGAATGTAAAGATTTAAATATATCCCCATTTTCATTATCTAGCATATAAGAATCAAGTTATTATATCTTTGCATTGCATTATGTGAGAACATTCTATTTTACAAGTTGGTGTTTTGAGTTGCTGAATTGAGTGATATAAAGAGATTGTAAGTGAATTTTGGCTTGAGATTAGAATAGAGTTTCTACCAGCTTCTAGAATGTGCACTGCACATCTGTGTAAAGTACCAGAAATGTAAAATATCCATCAACTCTGAGAAACACTGAAGATTTCCAATGTCTACAGTATCAAATATTCCATCAAGATTTAATTCCTTATGCTAAACATAAACAAATACAGGCATTTCACTAGTTTGCAAATTTGCTGTCATTTTTAACAAATGGTAAAAATTACATTACAACAAAGAGTTGTTTGTAATAAATTTCTTTAAGATTTAATTTTAGTAAAAACATTTGATTTATATGCTTATATATCTACATACACAGAGTTATATGAAAATTAATTGGGATAAAGGGCTTGGTGGTGGGAAATGTTTGAGAAGCCCCCTACCTTTCTTATTCATATGACATTCTGTAACTGTGTGGTCATGACACAGGTGTGTGGGTTCACAGGGGGCTGTGGAAAGAAGACTCAGAGGCATCTTAAGAATGAATCTAGCCTTTCATGGCTGTAGGGGGGTTCAGCCTCAAGCACTATCCCTTCACCTAGGGCAGTTTTATTTCTCTCCAATACAGTTTAGCCAGTTCATTTCCATATGCTCAAAACAACATGAAAGGGGCTCCCAACAATACAATGCCAAGTGCAAATTCCTCCATTTCTCAGGTACCCTGGTTTTCTGGGTTTCCTGAACCAAGTTTTGCATAGGCCTTTGTATCCTTGGGAAACTCCAAGACAGGATTCACATGGAGGGCAACAAGGGGAACAAAAGGTGTCTGCTAGACAAAAGATGGCTTAGGGCTAGGTGCTACTCTCTGGAGCCAGGCCAGGTGCAGCTCAGCAGGAATGCCAATACAACATTCACTTTTCAGGGAAAAGTATCATCTCCTGTCTCCATTCCCATGCTCTCCAGGAAAGTTTGTATTTTTGTGGGTCAGATGGACTCAAGGCTGGCCACTCACACCATAAAGTAGGCTGGACAAGGCTTGTATAGGCTAGCTGGCTCCACTGGACATTTACTGAGATGCTCACCCAATGTAAACATCTGGCAGGAGGAGGCCAGGAAGGAACATCTGGCTCCCCAAGAGGTGTCCTGGAAACATTGCCATTTGAAAGGCAACACTGGTTGGTCAGGCAGAGCCAGGATTCAAGTGAGAGTGCTCACTCCTCAGCTACTAATGTCAGGATTCCTCAGAGACAGCACCTGACATCTCATAGAGGTCCATGATGAGATGAGGATGGGTGTCCTTCAGAGCTCGGTAGACTTGGTCTTTGCAGGACTTGGTCCAGGACCGGCTGAGGCTGAAGAGCTTCCTCATCTTGTCTTGGTTGGTGGCTTCAGCCCGCACTGCCTCATACTCCTCTTCACTCAGCACAGCACCATGCAGCTTGTCCAAGACAGGGTCCACTGATGTCACTCGGGCCACCAGCTGCTCCCGATGCTGGTCCAGGAAGTGTAGTGAGGCAGAAGGTTCTAGGGGTGAAGATGAGACTGGCTCTGAGCAAAGAAAGGCTCCCCCATGGGCTCTCCCATGGGCCGCCCACTTCTTGTTCCTTTCACATACCTCATCTGCCCCCCTGGATCCCTTCTTCCTCTAGAAGGTCATTTGAAAAATATCTTTACCTTCCTGAGACCAGTTACTAGTCTGACAATTACCTGATCATGGGGAGGGGTTCTTCCTGGGGTGTACAGGTTAGGAGTGGGTGGAGCTATTGTCTCTAGGGGAAGTAGCAAGGTGCATGGGAGCAACTCTGCCTTGGGTATGCACCTCTTTCTACCCATCCTGGTGAAATTTACAAGGAGAGACTCTCTCCTTTCTCACTGCCCTTCTTTCAAGAATCAGATGATCTACCAGTGGAACACTGTTGGTTCCTCTGGACTCTTATACCTGTTACTGACCTTTGTGAGCTGCAGGGATCCTGGGTGGTGCAGGCCTGAGGTCCACTGGAATAAAGGAGAGATGATGCATTTGTAATGGTGCCTGTCACCAATACTCAGTGCACTCTATGAAACTCTCATTCATGCCTGAGATTTTGAGAATGAACTACAGAAATTCTGATATAATGAAGAAGGTGAATATTTCCTCAGAGCCTATTGTTATATAGAGAGAGGGCTTGTGAGTGAGCAATAGGTAATTTCTCCCACAGGATCACAATTTTATCTTATAATAAATTCCATGTGGAGAACTAACCAAGTCCCTTACTGGTTGGCTTAAATTTTGTTGTTGTTGTTTTGAGACAGGGTTTCTCTGTGTAGTTTTGGTTCTAGTTCTGGATCTTGCTCTGTAGACCAGGCTGGCCTTGAACTCACAGAGATATGCCTGGCTTGGCCTCCTGAGTGCTGAGATTAAAGGCATGTGCCACCACCGCCCAGCCTAAATTTTTTGACACCTAACTCTGGTAGAAAACTATTTTCTTCACCTTGTTTTACCTTGTATGCTCACATGTCACAAATGTGTTTTCTTGATTCGATGGCAGAATCAATACAAAGCAAGACTGAGCACATAGAAATAGTGAGTTGATTTTAGGAACAAGTGAGGGAGATTAATAATTTTCAGCTCATGTATAAACCACAAGAGTTTGAGAAGACCCTAAATTCACTGTACTCTAAGAGTTTATAGAAGTCATTCCAAGGACCCAGTTTGTAGTATTGGAAGCCCTTGTTCTGTTTGTATGTAGGAAGTATGATACAGCTTCTACTTCATGCTAGCTGGAACAACTTGGTGCATCCTTACTTGTAGATAAACTGGAGCATCTAATGAAAAAAAAATCCCCCAATGACAATGAATTTTAAAACTAAAATGTAAGATTGTGGACACAAGAGAGCCATGATTAAAATCTTCTAGTAGTAGAATACTGTTAGGGACCAAGATTTCAGGAACCAAACATGAACCATGGAAAGTACTAGCTAAGCCAGAGAACAAGTCATAAACCCACCGCCCTCCCCCAGAGCAGTAACACCTGTTTGCTAACTGGAGGCTCCCAAAGATAAGAACATTCCACAGTCAGGTGCCATGGCAACTGAATGTAAAGAGCATTCCATGGTCAGGTAGCCTTAGCAACAGAACAAATGGCCTCTGACCAGTGACCTTAGCAGACTTCTTGCAGTTTCAAGACCTGCATGTCTCCCATGTTATGCACGCCTTCCATATCCCTTCCCCTTCCCTCTTTCCTGCCCCTTCTCCTCTTATGCTATATAAGCCATGCGGAGGAAAATAAAGTTTGGCAGCTTGATCAGAATACTGTCTTGCTGTCAGTCTCTTGTGTCCCCTGTTCTTTCATTTGCTCCCACAGGTGGATAGCCCCTGTTGAAACCCCGCTGGCCAGGGCAGAATACTTTGTCATATGAAAGGGAATAGACCCTAATGAGTCCTGAACAACAGAATTAAGAAAAACATGTGGAAGAGGTTGGCTTTATATAAATAAAAATAGCAACATTGCTTCTGTCAGCCAAGGATCAACTCTAAGTTGTGTGTGAACAGCAATAAACCTTTCCAACTAGCCTATGAGTTACTCAACCTGATGTTCAGTTTATAGGTTAGGAATGTGAGACTCAAATGAGTTAAGTCATTTTATAAGAGTCCCTGATGAGGATGTGCTGGAGTGAGATTCAAACCCTGGCCTGATGCTGGGGCATGTTAATTCTCCACCTGTGGGTCTCTGGGATTGACCCATTGACCACATGTGTAGCTTGTTTGTAGCAGCTCTGGAGATGGAACAACCACTGTTGGACAGCCAACAAGGCTGCGCCTCTCCAGAGGTACTGGTTAGGGTAGCTTGGTTTTGGCATTGCTGGACTAAGACTGTATTGTTGATGCACTAAAGAAATGTCACTATTTGACTTTCTCTTCTCCATGTAATCTTGAAAATATGGATGACTTACAAGAGCCAACAAACAAATAAAACAATAAATAAATGTATAAAACAAATTCTGAACACAAAACATAACCATAGTTTATATTTTTGGTTGTGAGCCCAGCCTTTAACAGCTGAGCTATCCCTCTAGCCCACAAAACAAAACATAACCCCCAAAATGAAAGAAACCTACAACAAATATTTTAAGACATATATCAAAGAATTATATTGAGGAAGGCCTTAGAGGATGGAAAGGGATCCCGCCATGATCACTGTTCCCAAGAATCAATATTGTGAAAATGGTCACACAAATAAAAGCAGTCTACAGATTCAGTGCAGTCCCAATCATGGTTCCAGGGTCATTCTTTACAAATAGTGAAAAATGTCTTGAAATATACATGAAACCACAAGAGACATAGGATAGCCAAGATAATCCTGAATAAAAACACTATTGTGGAAAGCATCAGCACACATGATTTCAAATTAATATTACAGCCATTTAAAATATAATAACATGGTGTGCACTCAAAACTCCCAGGTCAATGGAATGGAATAGAGAACCTAGAAAAAAGGCTCACAACCACAGCCACCTGGCTTTTGACAAAGAAACCAAAAATATACTCATGAGAAAAGACAGCCTGTTCAACAACAAATCATACAGGAAAACCTAAAGAGCAACACATGAAAAAACTAAACCAGGTGCCTATTCCTCTCCTTGAGAAATCAGTTCCAAATAACCAAAGACCTCAATGTGAGACCTAATATCCTGAACCAGGTGAAATGTAGGGAGAACATTTCAACATAGCAGCGTAAAGAAGGATTGTGTGAATAAGGAAGTGAAACCAACAATTCCTAAATCGAATCTCACGACCCTAAAAAAAAGTTTTGCATAGCAAAGGGAATTTATTTGAGTGAAGATGCAGCCAAGAACTGGAGAAAAGATTTCCCAGCTAAGATCTGACAGAAGATTAGGAACTAGAATATTCATGGAACGCAAAGACCAAATTCCAGCTGGGTGGTGGTGGCTCATGCTTTTAATCCCAGCTCTCAGGAGGCAGAGCCAGGTGGATCTCTGTGACTTTGAGGCCAGCCTGGGCTACCAAGTGAGTTCCAGGAAAGGTGCAAAGGTACACAGAGAAACCCTGTCTTGAAAAATCACAAAAAAAGCAAACAAACCCAAAAACCCCAAAAAAACAAATTCCAAGGAAATAACCCAACAACAAAGTGGCCATAGGAGAACTTCATCCCTTTCCTTCCTCTTCTCCTCTCCTCTCCTCTCCTCTCCTCTCCTCTCCTCTCCTCTCCTCCCCTCCCCTCCCCTCTCCTCTCCTCCCCTCCCCTCCCCTCCCCTCCCCTCCCCTCCCCTCCCCTCTCCTCTCCTCCCCTCTCCTCTCCTCCCCTCTCCTCTCCTCCCCTCCCCTCTCCTCCCCTCCCCTCCCCTCTCCTCTCCTCTCTTCTCCCTTGTCTCCCCTTCTCTTCCCCTTCTTCTCCTCCCTTGCTCTCACTCTCACTCCCTCTCCCCTCCGTACTTCAGAGCTACCAGGCACACAGCTTCCTGTCTCACAACCTCGACTCAATGATATCCTGTCTCTCCTAAATCTCAAATAGATGGAGGCAGCTGACCATGGACTGAAACTTGGTTCTAAGACCATGAATCAATACAAACCATTGCATTTTTAAGTTGTTTTCTCACATATTTTCTCACAACTGGGAACAGCTGACTAACACAGTGTCATAGTTTAAACTGTGGTCAGACCACCTGTTTTGGATCTAGCAAAAGACACGTAACTAACTAATCTCACTATTTCATGACACCAGGAATTAATGACAATATACCTTTCCCCACTCATTGCCTGTCTTCAACTTTTGGGATATCTGGACCTAAACTAATTTTACCTGGTTTCAACAAGGCCTCCCATATGAGATTCATATGTTTCTTGTCTCTGATTTGCAGCTTAATCCCTGAAGCCATGTGGCCAATGTAGATCTCAGAGAAGAGCTGGGATTCTCCAGGGCTCCGGTAGCACAGCTCTAGTTCCTGAAGAGAGAAAGAATTACTGTGTGAGAATCAACTACTCATCCTGTGAAGGAGGGCTGTCCCCACCCCGATACTTTCTTTATCTTGCACACCACATCAGACACTGGCTGTCTTTTGCAATGTGGTAACCCACAGCCTTTGAACACACATTCAGAAGGTTAAGGACCCAGCTGGGGCCCCATCTTGCTGTTCCTTGACTCATCACTGAAAAAAATCTCACAGGAAGCAAATTGAGGAAGGGTTTATGTTGTTTAGTTTCATGGGGGGAAATTCATGTAAGCTTGAGCTCCATTCTTGGTGGCAGGAGGTTATGGCAGGGCTCATAATATCCCAGGGGATGAACAAATAATACCATGAGGTTGGGAGCAGGGCATGGCTACAACCCTCAGTGCCTAATACTAATGATCTGTTTCTAATAGCCAGGCCTCACATAATTGTTTCCACAAACACTCAAAATACTACCACTGTCTGGGGAGCAAGTATCTAAACATTTACACCTGTAGAAGACCTTTCATTTTCAAACCCTAACACCTATGGATGAGTGAGAGGTCATCCTGAAAGTCCTGTTCACACAGCCTAAGCCAGGGCTTGCTCTCCAAGCCATGTTATGCTGGGCCCTTCTTTGTGCCATATTAAATCCAATTTCTCAATTCTCCTGGCCTTCTGTATTCATATTTGGTCCCTTAAATTGCTTTTTACCTTACTTGGATATATTCTTGCTCATCCCATATCCCAATTATTTTCTCCTGAATCTCAGTTTGCTGTTCAAGCCTAGTGACCTGCCCCACAGGTTTCCCAAGCCTGCCATCCAACCTTGAATAGTAGCGAACACCTGGATGCTCACCATTGGGATGATTTCCAGCTTCTCAGAACCAGACACAATGTAGCGGGATCCAATATAAAGAGAGTCTACTGGGGGTGGCTTGTTTATTCGAACATATTGGAATTTCATTTCTTCATCATCAATGGCCTAGGGAACATTGCAGACAGTGATTTATCTAGATTTCTGGCCCACAAATCTGTTGTGAATAAGGTGAGATGACCATTTAGTATATTTTTTTTGTGGGGTGGAGTGGTGACATATCCTAGACAGTATTGTACCTTGTATTCTGCAAAACAGAGTATCGACTTACTGGCCATTGTCACATTCATTGTGCGAACAGGGATGCTGCCACAGAAGAAGGGAGTTGGCTACAGATTGTGCATGAAGAATTCTCATCCTTCTGATGTGTGGAAAGAGGCTATAGAAGGCTGTGCAGGGATTAGTAAATGGGCATCAAAGCCATTTGGGGGAAACTCTGATGTGAGGAGGACCAAGAAGAGGGAAGAATCACACGCACACATGCACACATGCACATGGGTTCTCTTTATAGGACTGTATCCCCACTACCAGTAAGAATCTCTCCAAGGAGCTCACTAGCTGCATCTCAAGTTTTCTCTCAGCCTACTCTGGACTCCCTTTTGTGGTCCTCAGTGTTACCTTCCGAATGGTGCAGTCATTAGGGACCAGATAAAGGTGAACTGTCACTTCCTTTTGACTGAGGTGATAGTAGATCAGTGTGATGGAAGTGATGGGGATGAAGTGTCCAAAAGCAGGAATCATTCTCATTAGAACTCCCATTGGGGAGAAGCTTGGGTTTTCCAGTACTACATAATGCTCTTCTATCCTGGTTGGGGTTTCTAGGACCATCCCATGTTCTTGAAAGTGGGCCACATGGAACCAGGAGATGTCCACCTGTCCCTCTGTGAAAGAACAGATTCAAGAGATATAGAATTAATGCTTCTATTGATCCATGCTAGGTTGGAAAAATAGCACCCTATGATTTAGAAGACTACTGTGATTTGAATGACAACTGGCTTCTGTATTTGGGATGGAGGAGAAGGTGTGGTCTTGTTGGAAGTGATTTGCCACTGGTGGGCTTTGAAGTTTCAAAATCTCTTGCCTTTCTTAATTTTCTTTCTTTCTCTCCCTCTTGTGGATAGGCTCTCAGCTACTGCTTTCTGCCATGCTCCCAGCCTTGATGGTCATGGACTCAGCCTCTGAAATTTTAAGTCCCAATAAAATCTTTCTTCTATAAATTGCTTTGGTTATGATTTCTATTTGGTTTGTATTTCTTTTTGATGTTCATGAGAAAAGACTGTGACAAAAATTTAGGTTTTATTAATTAACTTCCAGTGACAGCACAGTAGAACTATCAACTGTTTCTTCATTATCAATCACCATGCCAGAGGGTGAGTGTGAGCTGTTGCCAGTGGTGACTCATGCAGACTGATCCTCACTGGAGGCAGTTTACCCTCAGCCCTGTCTAGCTGATGAGGGAGAATTTACAGTAGAGTGGACATTCTTCATGGTCTCTTCTATAGATGCTAATAAAGAATACTGCTTCAGGGGCTACTGTCAGAAACTTCACAATCAGAAGGTTCTCTGAGGTGCTTCCATTACAGATTCAGTGTCTTGGGTTTGGCAGTGTACCCTAAATTCTTAGTTGCAGAATAGAATTTTGACATCATGAAAGAGACCCAGGGTACCTTTGTTCACTGAAGAAAAGCTGGATGGATCTCTGGAATAGTTAATATCAAATGTGAACTTGATGAAATCTAGAATCAACTTGGATACAGGCCTCAGGGTATGATGGGAGGAGATTATCTTGATTGGATCAATTGAGCAGGGAAGGCCTACCCACTGTGTGTGTAGCACCATTGTATAGACTCGGACCGAAGACTGTGGAAAATGCAGATGGTCACATGAGCATAAGCATTCTGCTCACTCTTTTGATGTAAGGTCCCAGGTGACGCAAGCTCTGTGTTCTCAGACTTCTGTGTCATGACTAATTGTTTCTTTAACAGTGAGGCAAAGTAAATCCTTCTTTTCTAAGTTTCTGTGGTCAAGTATTTTGTTTGAGCTACATGTAAAGTAACCTGGACAGAAAATTGATACCAGCACTCAGGTTTTTGTTGTGATAAACCAAATCATGTGGTTCTTCAGCTTTGGAACTGTTTTGTGGCTGGAATGTGGAAGAGTTTTGCACTTAGGACTAGGAAAGCACTTCCTTGGTGAGAGCAGAGCTTAGGGGGACATTCAAGTGTGGAAGCAGGAAGATAAGAATGCTGAGAGAGGCAATGAAGACCAGTCCATGAGGTTGCAGAGGTTTCTACTGGGAACTGTAAAAGGATCGATTCATCCACCAGTTTTGTCAAGCATCTAGATTTATTGTGTTAATACCCCAAATATGAGTGGAGATGATTTAAACACAAGGGACTAATTTTGCAGGAGGAGTTTCAGGACAGAAAACATCCAGAATGACTCTACACATCTGCTGTAGCTATGAGAGAGCAGTGTCACTGAGGGGAAGGCTGCAGTGCAGGTGACACCAGGACAGGAGTCCTGAGGGACAATCTTACTCTTCACACACTCATCATGTGAAGATCCACATTCATTTAAAGGCAGAAAGCCTGAAGCGATGGTGTTCCCTGTTCCCCAAATGAAAATGCAAGGAAGTGTTTCCCATGGTCAGCATATCATACAGCTGTGGTCCAGGAGAGCAGGGAGAGGCCACATCTCAAGCTGTCAACAGAACTTGGCAGTGTCATCACTGTAGCTTTTTGTTTGTTTGTTTGTTTGTTTGTTTGTTTTTGGGGGGGTTGAAAGATGCTACATTGGTGGGTCACTGAGTCATGCTGCACAGTTGCAGATAGCAATGTGCCTGAGTCAAAGATCCTGCAAGAATCCTGAGGCCATTCAATGAACCTTTTTATTCATGGATCTTTTTTTTTTTTTTTTTTTGAGCTGAAGACTGAACCCAGGACCATGTGCTTGCTAGGTAAGCACTCTACCACTGAGCTAAATCCCCAGCTCTTATTTATGGATATTATATCAACTGGAACAGCCTGTATTTCTACTTTATTTTTTATGACTTCTTCAGCTATTGTATCTACCCTATTAAAACCCCTTTTGGAGCTACTCATAATCTTTATCACCATGAACAAACACTATCTTCTGATGTGAGCTGGATTCCACTCAGGGACTCCTTCAGGTAAAACAGAAATAAGGTCATTAGGCTGGCAGACATGTGCATCAAAAAAGATACATCAGACAAGAAGGGACAACAAAACATCTCAGTGTCCACCTTCATAATCTGCTGTGCCCTGCTAAGTAAGCCATGAGACCTTTCCTCATCACCACCATTCTACTGTCTGCTATGTGACATGTCAGCACCTCCCATTACCACCACTCTACTCCTTATGTTTCCCTTAGTTACCTTGGAGATCCACAAAATGTGGGAGGTACACAGCAGTCACAGCTCCCTGCTCAGCCTTGATGTCAAACAGAGGCCCAGCCACCATGTGACTGTGCTGCAAGGGAGTCTTGTCCAGGTATTGGCTCCAGGAACAGAATCCAATCTTGATGGTCACTGCCCTTGTCACCACAAAGTGGAGCCCTGTGTTGGGACAGTGGTAGGAACCAGGCACAGGGAACTGAACTCTAGAAGAGGGAGAGGCAGACACCAGTGAACATCAGCTCTGCTCCTCTGCTGGGTGCAGACCCAATGCAGGGCTGGGGACACCGCAGGGTTCATCCAGATGGCTATGAGTTCTGGTTCCTCTTCTAGCTGTCTGTGGATCCCTGATTAAGTCACTTAACCCCAAAATCTGTTTCCTCATCTATATGTAGGGGTAACAATGACAACACCATCTTATGGACCTATGAGCACTGAGTGATCTAATGCAGACCTACAGGTAACAGATACCTAGAGCAGTTAGATATTCCTGTGGTGATGAAATAGGAGTGTGTGTGTGTGTGTGTGTGTGTGTGTGTGTGTGTGTGTGTGTAGTTCTGTGGATCAAGCTAGGACCTTCCACACTAGTCAGCGGCTCTACCACTGAGGTACAACTTCAGTTTTTAGACTCTATGTTCCTGAAGTATATATTTAAGTATATCTAAGAGACAAGAGAAATGAAATACAATGAGGAGACTGATGCTATTTACATCATGAATAAAATAATCTGCAGAAAAATCACAATTCATATAATAAACAAAGTTGAGCACAGACTGTTTAGATGGAATGAAGGACTCCTGTCAGCTCTTTTGATGTGGTAATGGTGTGCTGGTCATGGAAGACAAGGTCCTGTCTTAACTGTGGGGGAGTCATAGTGAAATGTTTGTGTGTGAAGTCACCTGATGTCCTGGACTCACAATCCTGTGACAGTGATGAGAAAAGATGAATGTGAATAGTTGAACAAACTTGGAAAAATGGTTGCTAGAGCTGAGTAATTGGACAATGAAGGTCTTGTGCTCTCATGTTGTATAAATGTTTGAAAATTTTTGATGATAAAGATCCCTGTTTTTATAACAGCCCACACTTCTTATTCCAGTGCTGGCCTTGCAACCTGCCTTGGAGAGGTGAGTAGGTGGCACAATAGAGAGTAGTTGGGTGCTATCTGTGGGGATCTCTTGTGGAAAGTGTGCAGGGGAAAGCCAGCCTTTGCCAGGCAGAGCTCACTCACTGGTACAAGTTCCTCTCTCTGTCAACCACCTCAGTAGCCACAGGTCCTGTAGGGCCCCAGAAGTCATCTTCAGTCCCCAGTGGTTCCAGGGGCTTGTCTTTTGGAATCTCAGGAGGAGATAGATGGAAGGTCTGTAGTCGTGCAAGTTGTGAGCACCCCTCATCTAGAAGAAGCCAGGCACTGGTCACTTTATGTCTCCTCAGCCTTCCCTAGTGGTGACCCAAGGCTAAACTCTATTTCCAGGTTTTGTGTATGATATATATATCAAACATATGTGTATATACTATATATATGCATATTATATAGTATATATAGTACATATATTGCAATTTGTATAATTTTCTTACAACTGCTTGCCTTCTGAGTAACTCTACCACCCTAATATCTGCTCCCAACCCAGTTGTTGTGTTTCATTTCCTATTGGTCCATTGTGTTGATTTTCCTAACATGTCTTCAATGGGTAGGTTGTGAAAAGAACCTAACTGAAAAGATGAAGAATCAGTGATGGGGAAGTGATTCCCAGGCCATAGCAGCTCAGAATGAGACAGGGAGCCCTGGTACAGAGCCTGATGCAAGCCAGAGATTAATAGAGGGACAGCACCAACCCCCAAACCTGGGAGAGAAGGAAGCAGTGTTCCGTCTGTTCTAGTTGAGGAAGACCTTTAGAGGGGTGGGGCTCTTTGTGGAGAACTGTACAGTTCCATGTCAGAGACAGGGGGATAGAAATGATTTCCAGCACACCTGAGATCATGTGTTCTATATGTGACAGGGACACTGCACCCATGAAATCACAACACTATCACTGCCTCTATAAGATCTGCACAATGACAACACTAGTTGTCATGATACTGTGGATGAAGGAAATCTCATAAGGCCCCAGGTACTGATAACAGCTGCTAGAGAGGTATAGAATCAGTCCTCCTCAGAAAGAACTCCATAATAGGTTATCCAATCCCAAATGATCAGCCTTAAACATACATACATGACCAACTTCAAATGGGGTCATCAGGATGTATTAATATATACATATGCAAACATATGTGTATTTCTACATATTTTTAACAATAATATTTAAGAAGTATTCATTAATTAGAGAGAGAGAGAGAGTTTGTAGGGGGGTCACAAGGAGACTTGAAGTGGGCAGATAGAGGGATAGAAATCATCTAAATACAGTACTCATACTCATGTTTAAAATTCTAAAAAAAAAAAAAAAGCAAAATAAATTTAAAAAAAGAAAGAAATGCTGACTTCCTGTCACAGATGTCCCTTCATCTGGCAATCTTGATGCTGAGTCTGAACTCATCACATACCTGACTGTAGTCTCTGCCGCTTGCATGATTTTGGGCTATCATCCATTTCTTCTCCATCCCGCTTCTTAGTAGGATCCATCATACGTGGCTTCCTATAAACAGACAAGTTCTTTCCCTCAGATGTCAGGAAACACCAGGAAAATGGAGGTTGTGTACACCACATACCCACATAAAATCTAAGTCATTTGAATTTGAACTCAGTCTCATGCTTCTTTTCTCTAAGCATGCCTCCATCCTCCTGGGATACCCCAGAATTGGGATCACATCAATCCTTCCTTTGCTCTAGTTTGAATGTGTATCCCAATGTTCATACATGGGAATGATAGTCCCAAAGCCACAGTGCTGATAGGATGAAGGATAAGACACAATGAGATCTTGAGTGCTCTGCTGTCACAAAGGTGTTAATGTCATCATCACAGACATAGATTCCTGTGGTCTGACAGGACTTGTCACAGAAGCCACCTTGGCCTCTCACTTTCAGCTTTCCCAATTGCACAGTTGGATGGAACAGAAAGAAGGGCTTCTCTAGATGCAGAGTCCATGTCCTTACCCTTCCCTGTATCCAGATCTGCAAGAAATAATCTCAATTCTTTATGTTAAGTGCGCAGTGTTAGACATTCTGTTGTAACTGCACAATACAAACCAATAATCACTTACCCTGAATGATAATCACCTAGACAGTACCTCCCAAATCTCTCTCCTTTCTGTTCTCTACTCTCCCCTCCACAGGCTCCATCCTTGTCCTAGGATGGAGTGAGCAGTGTTCTGAACCACTGAAGTATCCTCTGACAGGCATCCCTGCTTCTGATCTGGTTCCTTCTAGCTCATTTTCTACATAGTAACTGACCATAAAAATGGGTGGAGATGCCCCTTCATAGCTGAGGTGCTGGAAAGCCTCTCATTTCTTCTGGGGAGAAGCAGAAGGTTCTTAGGATGGGTCATAGTTCTTGCTGTGGTCTCTGTCCACCTCTGGGTCATTCTATATCACCCTTTCCTGCTCACTGATCTCTAGGCCTGTGGCTCTCAAATCACTATACTCAAATGTCACCTGGACAGGCTGCTCAGTCAGAAAGCTCCCTGAAGGAAGCTTCCCCACCCAAAATTCTGAGTCAGCAGGGATGGAGTGGGGCCTGAGAACTGCATTTCTGTGGAGCTCCCAGGTAATGGTGAGGCAGAGCAGATGGTCTCCCACATGGTTTCCTGTCCCCTAATGGAGCTGCTCTCTCTGCTTCCTTAGAACCTCTATGTTTGCCTGGAATTTTCTCCTTCTTGGCTCATCCCTCATTTCCCATCTTTGAGAGTTCACTGCAGCTCACCCCAGCTTTAGAAGAGGTCAGACAGACCAGCACTGCACTAATATCCTTCCCAGGTACTGTGACTGTGGGGGAACAAGTGTCTCCTCCCTGAGAGACTGAGGTCATGCTTGCCTTGCTCACTGATGTGCCCTCAGATCCCAAAATAGTGTATGAAACACAGTAGGTCTGCAGGAATGTCTGTTCAATGAGTGGCTGACCCTCCTAAGTCTTTAGTACACCCTCCATTTCACATGTGTCCTAGCAGCTAGGAACTTGAGAACAGATGGGATTCAAGGTCATGAAATGAAATGTGCCAAAGTGGAAGAATATGGGGCTTCAGCACAGTCTCTGGATTGGAAGATGACTTTCCTGTCCTGTGGCTTCTCTTCAATTCCATAGTACAGTGTGTGTGTGTGCACATGTGTCTGAGTATTGGGGTTGGTACAGTGATACACAGTGTTTATTTTTCCCCCTAAGAGTCTTTCTGTCTGTATCTTTCTCTGCTCCGTGTGGTGACTGCTTTTATTGTTCAGTGGTCTTGGTTCACTGCTAGCTACTATTATCTACTATTATCACACTTGCTGTGCCAGAGGATTCACCACTCACTCAGCTTTTCATATTCTTTTTTCCCCAATTGAAGAAATTAAGAAGACATGTTATATGATTCTATGTCTTAAGGTCATACAACTATCACACACACACACACAAACGCGCACACACACAAACATGCACACACGCACACACACACACACACACACACACACACACACACACACACACATCTCACATCTCACATCTCACTCTTGTTGCTGCTGTGGTTTCCTGGTTTCTTCCTGGATCTCTGGATCTGTTTGTCTTTCCCATCATCTCAGGACCCTGTTCCCACCTCTCTGCTCTGGACCAGCCACATAGGGCCTGGGTTGACCAGTAGGAGTTCTGTGCCCACCCCTTACCATGTGCTGGAGATGAGCAGATGTGGATTCTTTGCCTCCAGGGCCCTGAGCTTCATCATCACCTGGTCACTGAGAGGTGCCTGGTCCAGCCTGTAAGCACAAGAGGGGGCTGTTTCTTCTGGGATCCACCACAGGCTCATGAGGTCTCAGGGTCCAGAATTCTGGGCTCTGTTGTCTGTGGATGGAGCCAGTGAGGAGTCATATTATTCTTGAGGTAAAATTATGACAAAGGAGAGAGAAGAGGAGAGCAGCAGCCTGAATAGAGGGACATGTGTCCATGATACAGTCTTAGTAAGGTTGGTCATTGTACAGGGAAATCTGAAGCCAGGATGAGGACTTTTGGAACTTTCCCTACCCCCTTCCCCACAGGTCAGTCATTGGAGACAGACTGTCCCAGGGAAGGGAACATGGCCATAGATGAGGGGAATCTTATTAGCAAGGGGCCACAGAGTAGCCATCAGCATTTTTAGTAGCTGGAGGTCATGGGCATATTCCCATACTCCCTATCTGGGCCGTTCTTCAAAGTAAACACATAGTCCTGGGATCATGGGTATTCTCCTTGAGGAAAAGAGCCTTGGATCCATTCTCATCTTCTTACCCCTTTCCTTTAGTGCTAAGGGAGGAAGCATTTTCCTTACACAACAGCCACTACCTGAGGTCTGCTGGTCCCATTCTTATGACCATTGAGTTTCAGGATTTTTGGTGTTAGGGTAGTGACCTCTCTGGGTTTTCACATCCTCAGCCCATAACCATAGCTATATCACTCCCATCTGCCTATTGTGAGGCACAGACAAGGATGGAGGGGAAGGTTCCTGCACCCATGAGAGGCTGAGCCATGTCACATGCAGCAGAGGCTAACTCTGAACAGGCTTTTCAGTCTGTAAGAAACAGTCATGGCTTAAAGCAGGCTGGGGAACAAAGGTGTTGAGCAGATGGGCCAGTTTCAGCTCCCAGAGAGGTAGAAAGAAGACCCTTCACTGCCCAACTGCATCTGTGCATTCAAACCAGAGAGCTGGAGAGAGGGCTCAGTGGTTAAGAGCACATACTGCTCTTCCAGAGGACCTGAGTTCAATTCCCAGAACCCACATCAGGCAGCTCATATCCACCTGTAATTCCAGTTCTGGGTGACTTTGACTCCTCTAGTCTCTGGGGGCACCTACACTCATATATACCAGTGGTTCTCAACCTGTGGTTTGTGACTTGTGTGTGGAGGTATCAAATGACCCTCTCACAGAGTTTGCCTAAAAGCATTGGAAACATCAGCTCTTACAATACATAACAGTAGCAAAATTATAGTTCTAAAGTAACGAAGAAATAATTTTATGGTTTGGGGTCACCAAAACATGAGAAACTACATAGAAGTGTCACAGCATTAGGAGGCTTGAGAACCAGTGACATATACATACACATAAATAACATAATAATAACAATAATAGAGTTGAAGCAGAAGGCTTGACAGAGGGAAGTCTCAGGGAACAGGCCTGATGTGCTTCTTCTGTTGGCTGGAAGAACCAGAAGTCTCTGGATACAGGGATCAGGAGCCTCTGCAGTTCTCTGAGCCCGTAAAGAGCATTGGCCAGCAACCTCTGGGAAGTTCCTCTAGAAAATGGCTGTGGGCCTGTGCTGGGAAGGTGGAGGCACAGGAGAGGGAGAAGCTCAGAGACAGCATGAAGGGCCTGAGTGGAGGACCATGGTCTCCAGGGCTGTAGTGTGAGGCTTCCCAGCTTGTGTGAAACTCTAGTGCAGGGGGAATGGCAGATTTCTGGTACAGAGGACTATCTCAGGCTGCTGGTGTGAAACATGGTGACTCACTA
The DNA here is from genome assembly GCF_903995425.1 of Onychomys torridus. NCBI lineage: Eukaryota > Metazoa > Chordata > Mammalia > Rodentia > Cricetidae > Onychomys > Onychomys torridus. The sequence continues at coordinate 59,842,103 of NC_050450.1, forward strand.
GTGCTCCTGCCTCTTTATTTTCCAGAGCTTTCCCCAACTCTGCCTCTGTCTGGGCCCTGGTCTTGGCTTGGCCCACCCAAGTCATAGTTTTTCTTCGGGACTCAGAAAACCCTCCTGAGCCATTCAGTAACATCGAATCTCTCACAGCTTGACATTCTCACAATACTGGTGACTCCACAGCATTCAGCAGAGCTTGTCAGTACAGAGTCATGTGCTGATGGGTGACCTATGTCTGTCTCTTTCCACATAGCATCAGGGGGACAGAGCCATGCGTGTTTGTGATTGCACCCCTGGGGTCTGGATCAATGCTTACACATAGAAGTCCTGATACAAATGCATGCATGCATGAATTCATGAATGGATAATTGAGTAAATCACTGTCCTGGAGTAAGGCAAACCTGGGAGTCTTTGGGATATACAGTCTTGCTAATACATGTGCTTCCACCCTGCCCAGCTACCCACCTGGTATTATCTTTGATTCTACATATGTACATTTTGTGTCAGTGCAATCTATGAGGGGGGTATGACATTCCATTTAATGATGAGGAAACTGAGTTTTAGAGAAGTTTTGCCCAAATCACAGGGTGTTAGTGGCACAGCTGGTCAGGAGCAAGGCTGACTGTGCATTATCTGTCCCCTTTCTTTTTTATGTCTTGTCTTCTAATAATGCACCTGTGTCCATTGCCTTACCTCCTGCCCAGAAGGAATCTTGGGGTCTTACTTACCACAGGATTCTGAGGTTGCAGGCAGGATTCCTGATCCCCTTATACAGCTGCCTCACACCACGGTTGCCCAAGTCATTCAGCTGCAGGTCCAGTTCAGCCAGGCTAGAGCTGGCCCTGAGCACTGAGGCCAGGTATGCACAGGAGATGGATGTGAGGCCACAGTTGACAAGGCTGCATGGGAGGTGATCACCATTAGTTTCTCCAGGCTCACTGCTCTTCGGAAGTGAGCTTAGGTCTCACTTTGTGAGCCCTGGCATGCAGTACTACCAGTGTTTAGCTCTCTGGAGTGCCTTTTCTAGTCTGGATAGATAATTCCATGTTTCCTACCGCTGAGCTACAGGATCAATGGAGTACAGGTTGGGGACCACTTCTCTGCTGTGATTTGCCCTGGCAGAGCTCCATGAGGCCCAGAACAGCTCACTGGTATGTTTCAAGAGCCATCTGAAGTGAAATTCACCAGCCATAGAATAGGACATGACTCATTCATCATGTGAAATCTTGGTAAAGATGGAGTCCCTAGAAGCAGAGTAGAAGGCTGGTTACAAGGGCAGAGAGCAGGAGGAAATGGGGGGGGGGTGACATTCCCTGGGCCTGGAGCTTTCTTCCCTCCTGCTTCATTTAGCCTCTTCCTCCGTGTTCTCCAACTCCTTTGTAGCCACTTCCTCAGGAAGTTTGCTCCATTGCAGACCTCATGGGCCTGTTGTTAGCAATAGCTAGTGGGGCTCCTTGCTGAATGCTGGTCTCTCATGATCCTCAAGAGTAGAAGCCATTTGATTATCATATCAAGTTTGGCATCTGTTATTGGTGTGGTCAAGAACATTTGGTGAATATTTGAAGAATACTAAATCTCACTCAAGACCCAGCTTTTGCTTTGCTCTCCTGTTATCCATCCTAGCTTCAGGGAAGAACCCAAGCCAGACTCACCACAATGTCTTTAGGTGACATCCAGGGTAACTCAGGGTCTTACAAAGACTCTGCAGTGCACAGTTGTTCAGTGGATTTCCACTTAGGTCCAACTCCTTCAGGTTTCCTGTGAACTTAAGAGTGGAGAAGAGAATCTTCCAACTGGCATTAGTGATTGGGGTCCACCTGGACCTGAGGGGAAGAGAGAAAGAGAAGGACATGAGGGATATAACTTGTGTGTTCACAGAGCCCCACACAGCTGATTAGGTTTCTATCTTCCTGAGCACCAAGCCTCAATATGCAACTCCCAGGATTCACCAGCTTCTACATGTTCCTTTGTCCCAATGTTTTGATGGGTGGTTCATCTATATCTTTATTATAACATGCGGTGTGTTCATTTTGTGTGCCTTTCTGACTTGTCTAAGTGTCCCACAAGGTGTGAACAGGTGGCTAGCATCTTTTCTTTACAATCTACAATAACAGTCCCTGGCACAAAGGGGGACCTTGGTAATTCAATCTCTTCCTTTTGATGAGAATACAACAGAATTCTAGAATCTCATAAAAGAAAACTGGACAGAGGAAGAGGTTGAGATCAACTCTGTGGTGGGATGTTAAGCATGGTCATAAACATTATTGTAGATGTGTTTGTCCATGTGGTCCCTATATATTTAGAAGAGAAAGGGGAGAGGATGAATAGATAGATAGATAGATAGATAGATAGATAGATAGATAGAGAAGTAGATAGATAGACATAGAGACAGGGAGAGACAGAGATACACAGAGAGGACAGAGCAGGATACACAGAAAGAGAAATTCACAGACATACATAGAGGTAAATGACAGACACAGAGACAGACAGAGACAGAGAGAGACAAGCAGACAGATAGAGAAAGACAGAGAGGTAGAGAGAGAGAACCGCCTTGAGTGCCAGTTCATTCCTTTAATGCCAGAAACCAAGCTTACAGAGGCAGAAGAATGGTGAATTTTTTTTTAACGGTAGCACATGCTTTTATTTTTTTATTTTTTGTTATTTATTATATTTGTGTTTTAATTTTACACATCAGCTATGCATTCCCCTGTCCTCCCCGCTCCTGCCCCTGGACCTGCCTGTACTAAGAGTGGTGAATTTTAAATCAGGCTGAGCTCCAAACCACAAGGGCTTGGTGTGTGCAGCATTTGATCCATAACACTGTAAACAAAATCAAAATAAAACCACAAGTTCAAAAACACATATCAGAGGTGGCCAATTTTGACTGAAACAAAAGTATAGGATGTTAAGAAAAACTAAATACTAAACTTTGAAGGACAGCATTTAAAAAAAAATTGTTTATTTTTCACTTTTTGTATGTGTGGAAGTTTGAATGTAACTGGCTTTCATAATCTTGTAGGGAGTGGCACTGTTAAGAGGTGTAGTTTTGTTGGAGTGGGTGTGGTCATGTTGGAGGAAATGTGTCACATGGGGGCAGACTTTGAGGTCTTCTTTGGCCAGGGTACCACTGAGGATGCTAGTCAACTTCCTGTGGCCTGCACACTGCCATGCTCCCCACCATGATAATAATGGACTGAACCTCTGAAACTGTAAGCGAGCCAAGCCATTTCAATGAAATGTTTTCCTTATAAGAGTTGCTGTGGTCATTGCATCTCTTCACAGGAATAAAAACCAGATCTAAGACAGTGTATGTTTGTATGCCTACTTGTCTGTGTGTACTCTATGCATGTGGAAACCTGCAGAGGCTTGAAGCAGGGCAACAGATCCTCTGGGACTGTAGATAAAGATGGTTGTGAGCAAGGTGATTGTCAGGCATCTGATGTGGGTGCTGGGAAATATCCACACTCTCTGAAAGAGCATCAGGCTCTCTTAAGGGTGGAACCATTCTATCAGCCACCAAAAGATGTTTCTTTTGATGCATGATTAATATTTATACTGACTGAAAGTGGAACTTCAGAATGTGCTAGTCATAAAAACATGAGGCACCATTATAAGCCACACACACACACACAGAAGCTGTTGCTCACTGTGGTGTTTTGAAAGAAAATGGTCCCCAAAGGGAGTAGCAATTTAAGGAGGCCTTATTGGAGTAGGTGTGGTCTTGCTGGGAAAGTGTGTCACTGTGGAGGCAGGCTTTTAGGTCTCATGTATGTTCAAGCCATGCACAATGACACAGTTCTTCTAGTTGCCTGCATATCAACATGTACTATCTACCTCTCCAGGACCATGTCTGCCTGTACACTGCCATGTCACACTATGATGATATGGATTGAATCTCTGAACTGTTAGTGAACGACCATAATCAAGTGTTTTTTCTGTAAAAGTTGCTTTGGTCATGGTGTCTCTTTCCAACAATAGAAACCCTAATTAAGATACTCACCTACCATTTTGAATTTTTTGACTTTGGCCAGCCTTCAGCCCTGTTTTCCTAGCATGCAATGCCCTTCTTGCTGATCTCCCTGCCTTGTCTGACTTTTCACTTCAACTGTTCTTTCTCACTAGCAGCTGAAGCCTTTCCCTTTCCCTTGGTGTTATCCTCAGGCTCCTAAGGCCACTGTCTGCTGTGGATATTGCTCTATGAAAATAAAGTTCTGATTGGCCAGTGGCCAGGCAGGAAGTAAGGCGGGACAAGAGAGAAGAGAATTCTGGGAAGTAGAAGGTTGGGGAGAGACACTGCCAACCGCTGCCATGAGAAGCAACATGTAAAGACACTGGTAAGCCACAAACCATGTGGCAAAGTATAGACTAACAGAAATGGGTTAATTTAAGATAGAAGAAGTAGATAACAAGAAGCCTGCCACAGCCATACAGTTTCTAAACAATGTAAGTTTCTGTGTGCTTTCTTGGTTGGGTCTGAGCGACTGTGGGACTGGCGGGTAAGAGAGATTTGTCCTGACTGGGCCAGGCAGGAAAACTCTAACTACAACTGTCCTTTGCAAGCAGGCTAGTGTACCTTGTTTCTCTCGCCCTAGCTGGTCTCTGTCTCAGTATATACTCAGAATTCTTCTGAAGCTTCAGAGAAGACCACTACTTGCAACATCTGTATCAAGGCTCTTCAAGGCTCACTTGTTTATAACCATAGACGCTTAGAAACAACTTATACTGGCCAAGGACAGGAAAATGATCCAGTTCACTAAGGTATTCTCCCTAGGCAATATCATAAGGCTATTCAGAATGATATTGTACTAGACCATTAGCAACCAGAGAAGACATCCTTGAGTCAGTAAGAAAAGAAATGTGAATATAAGACAATATAGTGCGGCTTAATGTTCCCATATAAAAGTATATAGAGAAAATATCAAAGGGCATGTCTCATTTTTTCTTTCATGCTGTGAACAAAACCTAGGGACTTGGGCTATTAGGTGTGGTGTTTTGAATGAGAAGTTACCCAATCATGGGCGTTTGAATGCTTGGCTCTGAATTGGTGGTACTCTTTGAGGAGGCTTGGGAGGTGTCGCTTTGTGGTAGAAAATATGTCAGTGGGGCAAGATTTAATATTTCAAAACCTTGAGCCATTCCCAGGACACCCCTTCTGTTTCCTGCTTGTGGTTCAAGAAGTGAGCTCTCAGATGCTGCTCCAGTTACCATCCTTTTCCTCTGCCATTATGGACCCTGATCCCTCTGGACCATAAGCCCAAATGAAGTCTTCTAAAACTTGTCTTGGCCATGGTGTTTTATTACAGCAACAGAAAATTAACCAATACACTAGGCGATCCCTTTATCAATGAGTTACATCTGTAGCCTGTAATATTTTGAGACAGCCTCACACCATGCCTGGGCTGGGACTTCTGACCTTTCCTCAGCCTTCTGAATTTGGGATGACAGGTGTGCATGACCAAACTCAGCTATCCCAGTTCTTAATGCTGTCCTTAACTGAATTCTTGAGGATACTTCTTGCTCAAAATTTTAAAGGTCTTATAATAGAAAACCCATAGCCAGATATTGGGGCAAATGCTGAAAGATCAGAGAGATAAAAGAACAAGCCACTGTCATGTCTTACCTCTAGGAAGCCTCAGTCTGAAAAGCTTTTAGTTTCTGCTTCCTCACACCTTATATACCTTTCTCTGCCCAGCTATTAAAGGTGTGTGTGCTCTTCCCAAGTACTGGGATTAAAGGTGAGTGCCACCACAGCCTGCCTCTGTTTCCCTCCTGGACTGAATCAATCTCATGTGGTTCAGGGTGGTTTTGAACTCACAGAGATCCACATGGATCTCTACCTCCCAAGTGCTAGGATTAAAGTTGTGTGCCACCACTGCCTGACCTCTATGTTTAATCTAGTGGCTTATTCTGTTCTCTGATCTTCAGGCAATTTTATTAGGGTACACAATATATATCACCACAGATACTAATTTTTATTGTTTTGATAATTGGTAAATGCTCACTCTTCTACAGCAAGGATGTTTTTATTGGTCCATTCTAATCATATAAAGTCATTGAGACAACTTCCTACATGTAAGAAAGTTTGATCACATTTGTTCTTTTTGACCCGTTTCCCATCATCTCTTCATCTTCTTCCTGTTCCCCAACCTTTGCACCACTACTTTTAAGTTTTTCACAAGGGTTCTTGCTGTGTTGTTAAATCCTCAACTCAAGATAACTAGCATGTTCCTTATTATTGCAACAGTCATGCCCTATGTAATTAGAGTAGTTGGCTGTCTTCTCTCCCAGTTTTGAAATCCTCAGGGCGGCAACTATGTCTGCTGTGGGATGTTCTGCATGTTAAATGTGTTGCTCTGATTGGTTAATAAATAAAACAGCGATTGGCCAGTAGCCAGGCAGGAAGTATAGGTGGGAGAAGCAGAGAGGAGAATTCTAGGAAGTGGAAGGCTGAGGAAGAGAGACCCTGCCAGCTGCCGCCATGAGAAGGTGTTAAGATACCGGTAAGCCACGAGCCGTGTTGCAACTTATAGATGAATAGAAATGGGTTGATTTAAGATGTAAGAACAGTTAGCAAGAAGCCTGCCATGGCCATACAGTTTATAAGTAATATAAGTCTCTGTGTGTTTACTTGGTTCCTTCCGAGCAGCTGCAGGACTGGTGGGTGAGAGAGATTTGTCCTGACTGTGAGCCAGGCAGGACCAGGAAAAGTCTATCTACACTATGTCTCCTCTTGCAAATGATTGGTAGTGTGTGACATAAAATCAGTACTTAATGAATCCTCTATAGAGGAGAGTAACACATATTGATACTGAGTCATCACTTCTGCACAGTGGTAGGAGACTCTGGAAGGGGAGGTCTACATTGCTGCTGGATTGGCAGGAAGTTAGGAAGCCTTCAGGCTGAGTGTCAGACTCATGCAGCCTTCATTGACACATATAGGGAAGTAATCTGGACAGGAAAAATAAAGGGACTCATATATATATATATATATATATAGTGATGATAGAAAGACCTCAGTGCCAAGGTCACCTTTATGGGGATAGGTGATGGTGTCTGTAGGAGCTGAATGAGCAGTCTCTCAGAGAGAAAGCATGGTAAGGGAGAGGATCAGTCACTGGGTGCCATTTGAACCCTGTGAAGGGTGAAGAAAATTGAATCAGAGAAGGTAGGTGGTTCTTGCCGAGGCATAGGGAGAGAGAAAAGCTCATAGCTCATCACCAAGTCAGGCACACAGAGGGAGGTAGAGAAAGATGATCAGATTTAGCAATTAGATATTACTGCTGCCCTGGAACCAGCTAAGAGTGCTGCTGGTGTTCAGAACATGTGTGCTCATGGGATCTACAGGGAAGCTGGAGAGAGGACTGTGTCTGGATACTCACAGAACCATCCTCGGGGCCATCAGCACTTTCTCCTGCTGTTCACCATGATTCAGCTGAAGCCTCTCCACATGGCAGCAGAACTTAATGCAGAAAGTGACCACCATGAGCTCCATGTCTGTCTGGACCAGAAGATGCTTTATGCCTGTCAGGAACCTTGGATGTAGCATATCCACTGGGGCATGCATCCTTGTTTCTTGATAATTTTCCATCACAAATGTCAGGAGCTCCTTATCCTGAATCTCATACAGACAATGGAGCAAACCCAGAGAATATGGTTGATGGTATAGGGCTTCCTCAAGGATGTGCCATTGCAGGTACAACCATGTCCTCCAAGGAAACCTGCAGGCAGAGATCTTCTTCATTTCTCCCATTCCCTTTTTACTTAAAAGACCAAATAGGAAGCGCAAAATGGGTGCATCAAACAGGTCATGTCTTCCATATACTTCTATCAGTGTTTCCACAATTCTATAGTTGTCCATATCACCATATCTATCCTCACTATCTACCAAGATGCAGGACATTGCTGCAAAGAACTCCTGGAGACACAAGTGGGCAAAGCTGTAACTCAGAGAGCTGGGCTGCTTTTGAAGGACACCCACCTTCAGGAAATTGTCAATGACATCCTCAGACAACCCTTGCTGCTGGAGATCTAACTCACTGAACAGGGTCCTTCTTGTACAGATTCCCTTAGCAGCCAGTGAGCAGAGCCTTCTGAGATGGGTCCCCAGGTGCTGGGCTGGTATTGTCTGAGAAAGGTATTTCAGGCAGAGGGCTGTGGTGGTGTGTGAGGTCAGTGAGAGGTCTCCTCTCTGTTCCATCTGCTGCTTCAGGCAAGTGCAGACCAGCCAGGACACCCAGGGCACCAGACACAGTGTTGAGAGCACTGGGTTTGATTTCACAAATCTAAAAGCTTTCATTGCTTCTCTTTTCTCTGTGAAATATTTGTAGATATATTTCTTCTGCCCAGACTCAGAGAAGCCCAGGACTTCCACCCAACGTGGCTGCCCCAAAGAAGGAATGAACTTCTGTAGGTCTGTGGTCCGAACTGTGAGCAACAAGAAAGCCCCAGGCAGGACAGATTTCCCCAGCAAACTGCCCAGCAGTGTGTGCACAGGCTGTGGCTGGCTCCAGTGTACACAGAACTTGGGATTTTTCTCTCCCAAGACCCACGCTGGCTCATCTATGCCATCCAGGATGAAGAGCAGCTTCTCGGGGTGAGACATGACTTGCCTGATGGGAGCTGCAGGCACAGTCTGGTCTTTTGCTATGAGCTCAGCCAGACTCAGCTGCTTGCACTGGGCCAGTTCTCTGCAGCTGAAGTAGAAGACATGCTGGAAGCGATCCCTGTAGAGCTGGCCTTCCTCCCATGCTCTCCTCACCTGCCTGGCCAGCGCTGACTTCCCAATCCCAGCAACCCCCTCTAAGATGACTAGCTGAGGCTCTTCCTGGGTATCCGGGTTTGGGTTAAATAAGTCTTGGATCTCAATCAGATGCCCCCTCTCCTCTGCTTTACTTTTACGCCATCTTTTCCAGACCAAGGTGTCCAAGCCTCTTGGGCAAGATTTTTGTAGAAGTAATAGCTGTGTGAAATTTTGAAGCAAATCCTTGGTTTTCCAGGATGCAGTGTGGTAAAGTTTCTCTCTTCCTTCATTCTGATGTATTTCTGAAATGAATCATAAACAGATGAGTGAAAGATGAAGCATAATTGTCCACAGTAGTTGTTTCTCCTTTCATTCTTTCTTCTCATGCTCTCTTCCTTCCACCCATCAACAACTGGATGAATTTAGACATCTGTCTAAGCTGCACAACATACTGGCTGTGGGCCCTGGGATATTCTGAACAGCGCAGTGCAAGGAATGTGAGATTTAGACTAGAAAAACCTAGTTCAAGTCTTCACTTGTCTAATTAATAATAATGCTGTACAATGTTCATTCATACTTTAGATATTTATTAATGTTTTACTCTGTGCCAGACCTGCTCTAGTGGTTGAGAATAAAGAGTGAGTTCACAGGCACAACTCTGTCCTCATTCAGTCTATGAGATGATCCACTATGAAGCTCCACTGTGCTTCAGCTTTCCTGTCTGTAATTGGGGGCTATGATCTCTACTGCAGAAGGCCATGGAGTACTGGGGAGATTATAGACATTGTAGCCAATGTCTGATCCTTACTGATCACATTGGCCTCCAGCATTGCTGTCCTGACTATATTCTGTAAGTTCTGAGATTGTGGGTCTGAAGGGATCATCTTGGAATGCTTAGAGTTCATGTTTCATGACATAGATTTGGACTCCTCTCCCCAGGCCTTCCAGATATTATTGGTAACAACAAGCCTTGTTTGTGACTACTGTTTGGATGTCTTTAGTTCACACTGAAACTCAGTTGACAGTGTGGCACTAAGGGGACAGGTGTAATAAGGCACTAAGGGTTTAGAGTCCTGGGGGCAGGTCCCTTATTAGCTGACCAATACTTTTCTTCTAGGAATGGGCAAGCTGTTGTTGGAAGGGCTTCCCTTTCTCTCCAGCAGGCAGCCTCTCCCCTATATACATTTTTCTTAAGCAGAGCAGTTATAGTCTCTATTTTTGGACTTCAAACTCCAGAAGTGTAATGAAATATACAAGTTCTAAAAAATCAAACAAAAAACCAACCAACTAAACACACAAACAAAAAAGCCACTAAGCATGGTTGTATAGTCCTGTAATTCATCATTCAGAAGACAGGTAAGAGAATCAGGAGTTCAGGGCCAGCTTTTCCATACTGTAAGTTTGGAAACATCATGGGCTGCAATCAGTCAGTCAAACAGTCAATCAGTCAATCAATCAATTAATCAATCAATCAATTAATCAAACAGGAATAACAAAAGTTACCCAGTCTCTGTTTCCAGTCCTGGCAATGGACAACAACTAGTACACTTGCTCTTGATGTCACCTGCCCCACCGTTCACACAGCACACTTTGCTGGCTTCCTCCCACCTGCCCTACTCCCCCTTCCTCCAACCAGTGCATCTGAAGAGTCCTCAGTCCACGTGGACCTGACCACAAATCTCATCTCAGCATCTTCTTTGGAAGGAACTCAAAGTAAGACAGATAAGAGGATGCCCCATGGACCAGAATCCAATCCTCAGCACCTGCTAGTTTCCCAAGGCACCTGTCCTGCCTTGGCCAAAGTACTGGAGAAAATTTGGTGAGAGCATATTATCACACAATTAGCCCTTCAGAACCTGGCTTCAGGGGCCAATTCCCCTTGAAATCTGGATCTACAGATCTGTTCACATTGTCTTCTGTAGGACACCATCTAACATCTCCTGAGTATAGCATGCTGATCACTTATGTCTATGGACAAAGTCTGCCTTACTTGGGCCATGTCTTCCCAAAGTGCAAAGAAAGGGCTCAGCTCTTCCTTGGCTGTGCTCCCCAAGTCCTCTCATCTGGGATGTATCTGCTACCATGCACACATCTAAGTCCTCTTCAGTTTTGTCATATTTTAAAAGCATCTGGGCAGCAAGTTAGTGAGTTTAAAAAGAAACCATGGTAACTAGAATTTGTTTCCCAAGATCCCCTGTACATGATGCATTTGCATTTTGGCTCCTGTTATTCCAGGCTCAGAAAGTTGTGTCAAGGGATAATCCACAGAGCAAGGTGTCCAGCTAGACTTGCTCCATGGACAAGCTCTGGGCATGGATGAAAGGCTCTGTCTCAGTGAATACGGGAAAGCAACCAAAGAAGATTCCAGATATCAATTTAGGTGCTCACAAGCACAAATTACAACCCCCCACATATGTATGTCCAAACACATGCAAAGATGCACACACACACATGTATTCAAAACACACATATACATGTAGGAAGAAGAAAAGGCCAATAAAAAATCCACATAAAATTGATTGAATGGAAAATATTCTACTTTGTGAGGCAACCATGCCACATTTTTTTCCTATTATTTGTGGATCATATAACATATAATCATGTATTATGTGTATGATCCTTATATTTAGATTTGTATCTTTAATTTGACATTTTAAAATTTCTTTTAAGTTACATTTTGAGAATTACCTACATCCATACCATATTTACATCACTTCCACTCTTCTTAGTCTCCCCTCCAATTCCTCCTGTGTCTCCTTCTTTCCTCTCAAATTCTCTATTTCTTCTTTAATGATTGTTACATTCATCCAAAATCCATCCATCCATCCATCCATCCATCCATACATCCATACATACATACATACATACATACACGTATGCACACACACTTTTTGGTGAGTCTATTCCATGTTGCTTTCATATATTTAAAGCTGACCACTTGGGATCTGATAACCTATGAGGGACTCATCTCTGGAGAAGACTGAGTCTCTCTCTCTCTCAGCATCCATTAATTGCCTGTAGCTTTTCATTTAGAGGTGGGACCATGTGAGACTTATTTGGAGTGTCTCTAGAGATCAGGAAGCTATAATTAGCCCAATAGAGGGGTAGGGTAAAAGGCCTTGAGGGGTGAAGACACAGTAGAACCATTGTGATTGAAAATGTTTAAGTGAGTTTTAAGTGGTTCAAGGTTTAAGTGAGGATAGGGATAGTGTGACAAGGGAGAAGAGTGGGTGGGATGAGTAAACCAAAACTAACGATGTATGAAAGATACTAGAGAACCACACCACTTTGTAAGCTAATCAAAAATATAACTTAGATAAATGTAGGATAGTGAGCAATGGGTACACAGTACTTTCCTCAGAAGACATGAGTCATTAAAGGCAAATTCCAATGCCAAGTATGGGGTACCTCACTAAGGGTTACTGGTCAGGGAGGATGCAGAGACTCTAAAAGCAGCAAAGCCTGGTGGTCTACCAGAACTAGAGTTAAGACCCCATTGCTGAAGACAACATACTTTTGTTACAGGACTTAGAGACTCCAAGTTGGAACAGACATGAAACTTCTTCCATGCTGTGTAACTGTCATAGTACTAAGAGGTGCTATGAGGACACTGTGGGAAAAAACATCAATGATATTACCAGATGGTGACCCTGGATGTTACAATACTGACATGCTAGGTGAGACAGACTCACAGGTGCAATAATGACATGAAGGTTGTAGAGTAGCCATCTGCTCCATGGTTAAATTTGAGGAATTTCTAATTAGATTTGAATTCCACAGCAGGGAATTCACATCTGTAAACCTGGTCTAAAGCTGATGGCTCAGGAGGTTATAGCCCCTAGGGAAAGACCTCTTGTTATTTTTGCTAGATGGGCAAAATGTTAATCTGCCTTCTGAATAGTTATGCTTATACCCATAGATTACTGCTTCACTCAACTGTCAGTGTTTGCTTTTCTGCAGGTCCATGGAACAAACAGGGTCACTCCAGGGTGAATTTTGGCATAGAAGCAGCAGGGAAGCCAGTTTCTGGTGAGCTGATTACCATTGCTTTGCAAAAAGACTGTTTTTTTAATGGTTATACAATTTACACCTTAACAAGTCAATTTCTGCATACCCAAACCTCTTCCTGAATTTCCCTTAAAGAAATAAATGCAAAGTAATTCTCAGTCACATGGAATCTTGTTTTTCCAAGTTCCCTTACACCCAAGTTTTTTCAGAGGCTTTGAACACTTCAGGAAGAACTCAGATAAGATTCAAACACTTCACATAGAGCATAGCCATTAAAAAGGTAACAGTCACAAAAGGTAGTTCAAGGGCCATGTGATAACATTCTGGAATTCAAGCCAGCAGCAATGCTCTGAGGGATTTCCTCCTATACTCAACTTTGGCCAGATAAACTTCTCTGTGTGGTGAACAGCAATTAATGTAGAGACTCATAGCAAAAATGTTGACTAAGTGACTGTTCAGTGCTTAGCTCTAAGTGGGACATCTAAGTGGAGTCCCCAAGACTCTGGGAACATTGCAAAAGAGGTAAAAGAAAGAATAAAGAGCTGGAGGACATGGAGTGCTGTGAGATGTGTTTTTCTGGATGTTACATGGCTGTTATACTCATGAACTCACCACAGCTATAGCTGCTTGTGCATGACTTGCATAATACCAACCCAAGAAGGTCAGTCATTTTTCTACCAGACAACACTAATTGGATTGAGAGACTTTATAAAACAAATCAACAATGAGAACCACAGAATGAAAAAAACATGGTTGGGGGTGTGACCTGGGGGAGTGAGTAGATGGGATTTGGGAGTGAATATGATGAAGCTACAGTAAATAAAGATATGAACTTTTCAAACAAATACATCAAAGTTATTTTAGACCTGTACTCCTAGACACAGCACCTTTTTACTCTGCTCACTCCATAGCTGCTTGCCTGGGATCTTGATCTCCTTCTAGATCCTCATCTCCCCATGGGACCCACCTGATCACCAGGAATATCTTAACTTATCCTGCTGGTGTGGAGACATAAATATTCTACCTGCATTCTCTGGAGTACAGCCCACCCCCTAATCCTGATAGGCCTGCAATTGCTTCCCATAGATCATGAACTCTTCCTGGTTCATTTCCTTTTCCTTTGGGACTCACTAAATAACAGATCCTTCTCTACCAAGAACCCTCTAGCTCAGTCATGTGGCACAGAGAAACAGATATGCTACATGTGCTCTGTGATTTACCTGGCATAGCCATTCTGAAAACTCTCATCAACCCAAGGCTACTTATACCACAACCATCCTTCAGGCTCACCTTAACCTACATATTGTGCTCTTATGTCTAGCCTGGTGAGTCTGTCTAACCTGCCTTGACTGAACCCTCCACAATCCCCAGACCTGGCCCCAGCCTAGGCTGTTGAGATCTACCTACACTCTTCCTTACCCCAGGCTGAGGCATGGTGGCACACTGTGTATGTAAACCCAATCTGATGTGTCCATATCAGAAACAGAAGCAACAAAAGAAACCCGTATGCCCAGGTGTCATTGAAAAACAAGATGAAAGGTCAATACTATATTTTCCCCTACCAATTTAACATTCCCATAGAAATGTTCTCCATTAAGAATTAACCTAGATGAACCTTAGGACCAAGAACTTAGCTGAACAATTATAAACTTCAAAGAATTAAAGGAGTTAAAGAAATAAGAAACAACTAGATGAATGATCTTAAATAGAATTAACTCAAAGAGAAAAATTGCCTGAGTGTTGTGCAAGAAAACACAAACACAAGACTGAATGAAACAACAAAGATAATTCAGTATTTGAAAACTGAATTCAACAAAAATATAGAAGTATTGATGAGAGTTCAAGCTGAAATGCAGATGAAATTGAAATCTCAATACCCAATTAGAAAATTCACAGGAAAGCCTTACAAATAGAATGAATCAAGGAGAAGATAGAATATCAAGACTCAAAAGTTAAGTAGAGCAATTGGATCACATAAGCAAAACAATATTTAAAAAACCTAAAACAAACAAACAAACAAACAAAAAATTAGATGAAATTGTAGGAAGTGTGGGACACCAATTAATGACCCAATCTTCTATCTATAAGTATAGATGAAGAAGAGTCCTGATCGATGCACAGACCAAATCTTCAACAAAATCATAACAGAAAACTTTCTCTAAATCAGGAAAGACAAACCCATACAGATACAAGAAGAACAGATATTACTAGTAGAAAGGATCAGAAAGAAAAATTTCCCACGACATATTATAGTTAGAACACTAAATATGCAGAGCAAAGAGAGGGTGGTGGAAGGAAGCTATAAGAGGAAAGAATAACTGATCAAATATAAAGACACACATCAGAATAACTGCTGATTGTTGCATGGAAACTTTGAGAGCCAGAAGGTCTTAGAGCAATGTATTGCATATTTTATAGGCAATGGATGATAATTTTGACTAATTATACCCAACAATACCATCTGTCATAACCGAGGAGAGAAAAAAAAAAACATTCCACGATACCAACAGGTTAAAATAATTCATGTCTACCAAGTCACCCCCTCAGAGAACACTGGAAGCAATACTTCTACTGGAGACAGGAATGAGCATAGCTAAGAGACAGCAGAAGGAAAACATAATTACAGAAACACACAGTGTGACTAGGAGCACCACCAGCAAACAAACAAGAAAACTATTATGGTCAGCATACACACCTTTCAATAGTAACTTCAATAGTATTAATGGGATCTGGTCCCTAATAAAAGGCTGGCTTGGTGTATTAAGAAAGATATCAGTCTTTCTGCTGTCTGTAATTACTCATCTTGCCTTTAAAGATAGGCAATACCTTAAAGAGAAAAGATGGAAACTGTTCCTAGCAAATGGGACCAGGTAGCAAGCAGGCCCTGCTATCCTAATACCTGACAAAATAGATTTCAAACTAAAAGAAATCAAGAGAGATGAATAAGGGCACTACATTCTAATCAAAGGAATAATTATTCAAGAAGACATTACATTCTAAAAATATATGCACCAAACCCTGGTGGTCCCAATTTTGTAATAGTTGTAGTACTGGAATGAAAACACAGAATAACGAATAGCACGTGATTTCATACTCCACTTTCTGTACAACACAAGTCATCTGGGGAAAAAAAAAAAAAAACAAAAAAACCAAACCAAAACAACTACAAAAACAACAAAAAACACAGAGAAACATTAGAATTAAATGATATTGTACATCAAATGGACTTGAAAGATACCTACATAATAATCCACTAATACAACAAAGAATATATTATCCACTCAGTCACCCAAGGAAGTTTCTCTGAAATAAACCAGCTCCTGAGACATAAAGTAAATCTTAACAAATTAAAAAAGTTGAAATACCTCATTGTATCCTGTCTGACCATAATAAAATAAAACTTAAAATTAACAGTAAATTAATCTGTAGTAAATACACAAAATTATGGAGATTAAGTTACTGAATAATGAATAAGCCAAAGAAGAAATCAAGAAAGAAATTAGAAAAATTCTATAACTAAATGAAAACAGAAAAAAAAAAGAACTCACAACAGAACAAAACCTCTAAATTAGTTAAAAGCAGTCCTTTAAGGGAAATTTATAGTTCCAAGTCTCTATATTAAATGTCAGAAAGATCACAGATAGATGACTTAAGACTCAAGAGTTTGAGAACACCAGAAGAAACCAATCATAAACCATTAGATGGCAAGAAATAATAATAATAATAAAACAGACAAAAGTTAATGAAATATAAGCAAAGAAAACAGTACAAAGAATCAATGAATCTAAGAGCTGGTTCTTTGAGAAAATAAAGATCGACAGACACTTGTCCCAACTAACCAAAAGAAAAAGAGAGAGAGGACTCAAATGAACAGAATCAGAAATGAAAAGGGAAACAATACAATAGACACCAAAGAAATTCAGAATCATTCAAGGAAAAACTTTAAAAACCTGTACTCTACTGAGTTGGAAAATCTAAAAGAAATGGACAAAATTCTGGACTCATCCAAGCCTGAAAGTTAAAGCAAGAAGAGATCTACAACCTAAACAGACAAATAAGAAATAAGATATTCCATGACAAAACCAGATTTAAACAATACCTATCCAGAAATCCAGCCCTACAGAAAATCCTAGAAGGAAAATCCCAACCCAAGGAAATTAACAGCACCCAAGAAAACACAGGCAATAGATAATTTCACACCTGCAAATCCCAAAAACAGAAACACTCACAAACAGGAATGAATAATCACTGGTCATTAATATCTCTTAATATCAATAGATTCAATTCACCAATAAAAGACAGGCTAACAGAGTGGGTATGAAAACAGGATCCATCCTTCTGCTGCATACAAGAAACACACCTCAACTTCAAAGACAGACATAATCTCAGAGCAACAGGTTGGAAAAAGATTTTCCAACAAAATGGACCTAAGTAACAAGCAGATGTAGCTATTCTAATATCTAACAAAATAGACTTTAAACTAAAATTAATTGAGAGAGATAGAGAAGTATATTTCATATTCATTACAGGAAAAATACACCAAGATGAAGTCTTAATTCTGAATATTTATGCCTCAAATCCAAGGGTTCCTACATTTGTAAAATAAACATTACTAAAGCTTAAACCACACATCAAACCCCACATACTAATAGTGGGAGACTTCAACACCCCACTATCACCAATGGACAGAAGCTTAACAGAGAAATAAGAGAACTAACAGATGTTTTGACTCAAGTGGACTTAACAGATATCTATAGAACATTTTTCCCAATACAAAAGAATATAACTTCGTCTCAGCACCTCATGGAACTTTCTCTAAAATTGGCCACATACTCAGTCACAAAGCAAATCTCAACAGATTAAAAAGAAAATCGAATAACCCCGTGTATCTTATTGGATCACGATGGCTTAAAGTTAGAGTTTAACAACACAAATTACAGAAAGCATACAAACTCATGGAAACTAAACAATGCTCAACTGAATCACCACTGGGTCAAGGAAGAAATAAAGAAAGAAGTTAAAGACTTCCTAGAATTCAATGAAAATGAATACACAACATACCTAAACATATGGGACATTATGAAAGCATCGCTGAGAGGAAAAGTTCATAGCACTAAGTTCCCACATAAAACATTTAGAGAAATCTCACACTAGTGACTTAACAGCACACCCGAAAACTAGAACACAAAGAAGCAAAGTCACCCAGGAGGAGTAGATGACAGGAAATAATAAAACAGAAACAAAGAGAACAATACAAAGAATCAATGAAACAAAGAATTGATTCTTTGAGAAAAGCAACAAGATGGACAAACCCTTATCCTAACTAACCAAAAGGCAGAGAGAGAACATCTAAATTAAGAAAATCAGAAATTATAAGGGGGACATAACAACAGACACTGAGGAAATCCAGAGAATCATTAGGTCATACTTTCATACTTTGAAAACCTGTACTACATAAAATTGGAAAATCTAAAATTTTCTGAATACATGTCACATACCCAAATTAAATCAAGACTAGATAAACAATTTAAAAAGACCCATAACCCCTAAGGAAATAGAAACAGTCATTAAAAGTCTCCCAATCAAAACAAAACAAAAAACCAGGGCCAGATGGCTTTAGTGCAGAATTCTACCACAATTTCAAAGAGTCAATGCCAATACTCCTCAAATTGTTCCACACAATATAAACAGAAAGAACACTGTCAAACTCCTTTTATGAGGCTACAATAACCCTGATACACAAACCTCACGAAGAAACAAGTAAGGGAGAGAATTACAGACCAATCTCCCTCATGCAAAAATACTCAATAAAATACTAGCAAACTGAATCCAAGAATACATCAAAAAAAAAAAAAATCATCCACCATGATCAAGTAGGATTGATCCAGAGATGCAGGAATGGTTCAACAAACAAAATCTGTCAATGTAATCCACCATATAAACAAACTGAAAGAAAAAAAATTACACAATCATCTCATTAGATGCTGCAAAAGCCTTTGACAAAATCTAATACCCCTTCATGATAAAGGTCTTGGAGAGATTAGGTACACAAGGTACATAAAGTAAACTTAATTAAAGGTGATACACAGCAAGCCAACAGCTAACATCAAACTAAATGGTAAGAAATTCAAAGTGATTCCACTAAAATCTGGAACAAGACAAGGCTGTCCACTCTCCCCATATTTATTCAATATAGTACTTGAAGTTCTAGTTAGAGCAATAAGATAAGAAAAAGATCAAGGCGATACAAATTGGAAAGGAAGAAGTCAAACTTTCGCTATTTGCAGATGATATGATAGTATACATAAATGACTCCAAAAATTCTATTAGTGAACTCCTGTAGCTGACAAACACCTTCAGTAATATGGCATGATACAAGACAAACTAAAAAAATATCAATAGCCCTTCTATCTATCTATCTATCTATCTATCTATCTATCTATCTATCTATCCATCTATCTATCTATGATAAATGGGTTGAGAAAGAAATCAGAGAAACAACACCCTTTACAATAGTCAAAATAACATCAAATATCTTGGGGTAATTTTAACCAAACAACTGAAAGACCTGTATGACAAGAACTTTAAGTCTTTGAAGAAAGAAAAATGGAAGAAGATATCAGAAAATGGAATGATCTCCCATGCTCTTGGATTAAGATAGTAAAAATGGCAACCTTTCCAAAAGCAATTTACAGATTTAGTGCAGTCCTCATCAAAATCCCAACACAATTCTCCACAGACCTCGAAAAAATAATACTCAACTTCATATGGAAAAACAAAACAAAACAACAACAACAAAAAAACCAGGAAAGACAAAACAATCATGCAAAATAAAGGAACTTCTAGAAGCATCACCAACCCTGACTTCAAGCTCTACTGTAGGGCCATAGTAATAAAAACAGCTTGGTACTGGCATAAAAACAGACTTGTAGATCAATGGAATTGAATCAAAGACCCTGACATAAATCAAAACGCCTATGAACACCTGATTTTTGACAAAGAGGCCAAAAGTGTACAATAGAAAAAAGAAAGCATCTTCAAAAATAGTGCTGGCATAACTGGATGTTGACATGTAGAAGAGTACATATAGATCCTTATCTATCACCTTGTACCAAACTCAAGTCTAAGTGGATCAAAGACTTCAACATAAATCCAGTTACACTGAACCTGACAGAATAGAAAGTAAAATGGGAATCAATCTACCTCAAGATCCAGCAATACCACTCTTGGGCATATACCCAAAGGATGCTCAATCCTACCACAAAGACATTTCCTTAACTATGTTCATAGCAGCATTATTCACAATAGCCAGAACCTGGAAATAACCTAGATGCCTTTCAACTGAAGAATGGATAGAGAAAATGTGGTATATTCACACAATGGAACATTACTCAGTGGTCAAAAGCAATGATATCATGAAATTTGCAAGCAAATGGATGGAACTAGAAAAAAAATCATCCTGAGTGAGGTAACACAGACCCAGAAAGACAAACATGGTATGTAATCATTCATAAGTGGATATTAGGTGAAAAGCAAAGAATAACCAGGCTACAATCTACAACCCCAGAGAAGCTAGGTAACAAGGAGGACCCTAAGAGAGACAAGCATGGATCTCCCTGGAAGGGGAAATAGAAAAGTTCTGTTTGATTAACTTGGAGCAGGGGAAGAAGGGAGAGGATTGGGGATAAGAACATAAGGGAACTGGATGGTTGAGTAGGAGGAGGGATGGAAAGGGAGAGCAATGAAAGAGATATCTTGATAGACGTAGCCATTATAGGGTTGGGGAGAAAACTGGTGCTAGGGAAATTCCCAGGAATCCACAAGGATTCCCCCAGCTAAGACTCCTAGCGATAGCGGAGAGGGTGCCTGAACTGCCCTTCCCCTGTAATCAGATTGGTGAATACTTTGTCATCATAAAGCCTTCATCCAGTGACTGATGGAAGCAGAGGCAGAGATCCACAGCTTGGCTCTGGGCTGAGCTCCTGGAGTCAAGTTGAAGAGAGGGAGGAAGGACTGTATGAGCAGGCCAGGTAAAGATCATGATGGAGAAACCCACAGAGACAGCTGACCTGAGCTAATGGGAGTTCACAGACTCTGAACTGACAGCTGAGGTGCCTGCATGGGACCGAACTAGGCCCTCTGAAAGTTGGTGGCAGTTGTGTGGCTTGGTCTGTTTGTGAGGCCCCTGGCAGTGGGACCAGGATTTATTCCTGGTGCATGAACTGGCCTTTTGGAGCCCATTCCCTATGGTGGGATACTTTGCTCAGCCATGATAGAGGGGGGAGGGGCTTGGTCCAGCCTCAACTTGATGGGCCAAACTTAGTTGACTCCTCATGGGAGGCCTTAGCCTCTATGAGGAGTGGATGGGGGTTTGGATGGGATGGAGTTGAGAGGGGGAGAGAGAGAAGGGTAGGCAAGGGGAACTGTGGTTTGTATGTAAAATGAAAAATTAAAACAAGAAAGAAATGCAAAAAATTACAGTTAAAAACAAACAAAAATCATCCCCACAAAAACAGAAGTACTTCCAAATTCCAAGAAGCAGATAAATACACACACACACACACACACACACACACACACACCAAACAAAAATCTCTCAAAAACTATATGCTAATATCCTTGATTAACATCAATGAAAAATCCTTAATAAAATGCTTGTAAATTGAATACAATCATTTGTAAAAGGCTTATCCACTATGATCAAGTTGGTTTTATACTGAGATTCAGGGATGGTTCAACAAACACATACGTGGTGTTTTGAAAGAAAATGGTCCCCATAGAGAGTGGTACAATTAGGAAATGTGGCTTTGTTGGACTACGTGTGGACTTATGGAGGAAGAGTGTCACTGCTGGGCTAGGCTTTGAGGTCTCCTTCCTCTATACTCAAGCTATGTCCATGTGGAAAAAGACTCCTTCTATTGCATGCAGATCAAGATGCAGACACTCAGCTCCTTCCCCTCCAGCACCATGTCTGACTGCACACTGCCATGATCCGCCATGATGATAATGGACTAATCTTCTGAAACTGTAAGCTAGCCTCAATTAAATGTTTTGCCTAATAAGAGTTGCAGTGGTTATGGTGTCTCTTCACAGCAATAGAAACCCTAATGCACTATATAAACTAATGAAGATAATAAATCATATAAAAGGACTAAAGAAAAATTACATGATTACAACAAAGTCTTTGACAAAACCCAAAATTCCTTCATGAGAAAAGTTGTAGAGAGAATAGGATCAGAGGACCCATAGCTCAACATAGTGAATGCTCTTTATAACAAACACAGCCAACATTTTCCTAAATGGAGAAAGACTTCAAATTAGTTCAGTTGAAATCATGAATGAGACAGGGAGGTTCACTATTCCCACTCTTTTTCATCGTTTAAACCTCTTTTCATTTTATTTTTTATTCTATGTGTATAGGTGTTTTGCCTGGATGCATGTCTGTGCACCACATGTGCGCAGTGCCCTCAAGTTCAGAAGGGTGAGAGATCTCCTGGAACTGGACTTAAAGAAAGTTGTGAGCTGCCATGTGGGTGCTGAGAATTGAACCCAGGTCTTCTGGAAGAACAGCCGGTGCTCTCAAATGCTGAGTCACCTCACCATCACCCCTCCCCCATTCCTTTTCACATAGTGCTCGAAGCAGTAGCTGGAGCAATAAGGCAAGAGAATGAAATTAAGTGGAAACAAATGGGAAAAGAAGTCAGATTATCTCTATTTATATATGATATGATATTATATGTAAGAGATCCCAAAAAGTCCACCATAAGACTTCCTTAAATGATCATCATTTGCATCAAAGTGGCAAGATAAAAAAAAATTGACTTAACAAAAATCAGTAACATTTCTATACACCACCACCAAATGCTCTGAGAAAGAGACCATGGACACTTTTCCACTTATAATAACCTCAAAGAAATCAAAATATTTAGGAATAATCCTAACTAAGAAGTGAAAGACTTCTACAATTAAAACTTCAAATCCCCAAATAAAGAAATTGAGGAAGACACTAGAAAATGGAAAGAAGTCCCATACTTGTAGATTGGCAGAATATTGTGAAAAATGACCATTTTGCCAAAAACAACTTACATATTCAATACAACCCCAATCAAAATGCTTACAACATCAGTTAAAATTTTTTTAAACATTTTTCCTTTTTAAGAAAGATTATTTTATTTCATGTGTAGGAGTATTTTGTCTGCATGTATGTATGTGTACCATGTTTGTGCCAGAAGCCCATGGAGGTCACAAGAGAACAAGGAATCTGAAACTTTAGTTACAGATGGTTCTGAATCACTGTGTGGGTGCTGGGAACTAAACCTGGGTCCTCAGCAAGAATAATAAGTGCTCTTAACACAGAACAATTTCTCTAGTCACTGCACCCACCACATTTTTCTCCTGTTTTTGTTTTTGTTTATTCAACAGAGTCTCTCTATATATCACTGGCTGTCCAGAACATCACTATGTAGACCAGGCTGGCATTGAACTCTCAGAGACCTGCCTGCCTCTGCATCCTGAGTACTGGGATTACACACCTGTGCTACCATGCCCCCTTCACCATAACATTCTTCACAGAAATAGAAAAAAAAAAATCCTAAAATTCATATAGAGCCTCAAAAACCCTAGACAGCCAGAAGAATCCTGAGCAAAACAATGCCAGAGAGATTACCATTCCAGGTTTCAAGATTTATTACAGAGCTATAAATAAAATCACAAATTTGGAAGGTAAATGGATATAACTAGGAAATATTATATTAAGTGTGGCTACCCAGCCCTAGGAAGACACACTCATGTCTTCTCTCACTTGTGGTTCCTCCAAATCTTCAGATGTTAGTATGTAACCTGGAGTCACTGCAGGAACCAGGGAAGAGAAAAGGAACCATGGGGTGAGAAGGAGCTCTAGAGAGGGGAGTAGAATGATACAGGTTCTAGGAAGGGGGAAATTGGAAAAATGAGGTGGAGGGCCTTTAATTGGGGAGAGGGAAGGGGGACAATATAGAAATAGAAGGAGGGATAAACAACACTATGGGTATTATTTAGGGGATCACATTGTTTCATAAGAAATTAAATTACATATATTACTTCTAAGTGCATGTGTATACACACATATGTACACACACATTAATGAAGATATTCCATTTGGGATGATACTGCTTCCACAAAAGCCATAGACTATGTAATATAAACTCTAGAAACAGGCATGAGAAGCCTTCTTTTGAGTTGTTAGCCTAGGGAGTAGAAGAAACTGGCTGAAGCTGAGGCAGGAGCCTATCCAAGAGAATAGACCTTGGAGCTTCAGGACCTGCATAATCTCTGAGATGCTCAGGTCCCACTCGTGTTTTGAGCTCAACTCTGAATGCCAGTTGGGCTAGGCTCACTGCTGACCCCATGGGTTCCAGATTCCCAGAGGGGTCATTTCTAGCCTGTGATTCTTAGCACTCCACCATGGCCCCTCTGTCTTTCCACTTAAGTCCCCTATCCCAGGTGCCCATACAGGTGGAGGCTCACTCATGAAGAAACATCATCTATGTGGACTTGAAGTCCCACCCAGAGCCCTCAGCTCAGCTTGTCTCTGCTTCTGAATTCAGACTCCTCAGGTTCCAGTTTAAAAAGTTTCCACTCTAAGATCTGTAAGTGTCTCCAGGACTCATGGTCTGAGCTCAATAGTTCCGAGGGTTTTGTTCCCAGGTAAGGGATGCATTTTGGGTGTGTTTGTGGATCTGGAAAATGAGGATGCATGCACTATGGGAAGGCTACAGTGATTGTGTTTGTCAGGCAGGCAGCATTAGGAGCCAAACAAGGCAGGCTGGGGTCCTTCCTGCTCACCCTCATACCCTTCTCTATAGTCTCATAGGGAGAAAGACACTGTCACAAGTGCTGCTGGGAAATGGTCCTGCTCTGGGACCATGAAGTCCACACATATGTCCTGGTTCTACACTAGTCCTCTGTGTGAGTCTCTATTCCTTTCTGAGCCTCAGCTCCCACATGTGGGGCTCTGGGCTTCTGTCCCACAGGGTTGTGAAGTATAATAAGAAATAAGAGAAACAGCAATCACATGAGCTTGTATTTATAATTAATGAACATTTATTGAATATTAGATGATTGCTTAATATTCAATGTGGATTATCACTTTACTTCCATAGTCCAAGAAGGCAGCTGTTTACTTTCCCATTTCCCAGATGGAGACATCGAGGAGGGCTGTAGTCTCCCTCTGCTCTGCTCCAAAGTCTGGGCTTGTAACTTCAATGTCACCAAATGCTTGTCTTGGGAGCTGGCTTGATCTCTGTGTCAGCCTCCTCAGAACCCCTTTGAATGCCTGCCTCTCCCCACTACAGCTTCTGACTGCTCATTCCCGGGGCTATGAGGACCACATGAGAGCCTGAAATGCATAGGTGTACAAAACTATGTGTGGCTTGGCATTCAGTTCCTGCTTTTCTGAAAGCTTTCTTGTTCCAGCCTCTCCTGGGACTTGTAAACTCTTTTAACAGGTCAGCCTGCCCAGGAAACCTGTCAGGAGGGCTCAGTGGTAATGAAGGGGTCACTGTAGTGGTGGGTTGGGGTCTTTGGTGTACTTACTTTGCATTAAGTCCTCTTCTGACAGAGAAAAGGGCTGCTGCATCTCCAGGTCCATTTCCAGGTGTAGTGGGAGGGGTCCAAGCCCTTTTGACCCTTATGCTGAGCCTCCTCTTTGACACTAGCCTCATGGGACTGAGCTGCTCCTGTGTTGATAGGGCCCCCAGATCATGCCCAACTGTGCAGTGCTTGTCCATACAGCTTCCAGTCTTCCTTCTGTTGTTGCTCCAAGCAGGAGGCAAGCGGATCTTTGTCTCTGTCAGCCATTTCTGTGCTGGGAAAAGGTGTTTGATTGGAACTGATGAAGGAAACCTAGAAATAAAAGAAAGAGCAGAGCAGCCTTTACAGGGACAATTGTCCTCTGGTCAGGATACCTGAAGGACTCCAGGCTCTCCTGGGGATGGAGACTGTGTGTCTAGGTGCAGGGCCTGGGCTTTATAGCACAGAAGAGGGAACTCAGGAGGAAGTTTATCAGTGGATGTGTTCTCTGTGGTGTCATGAATGATGTCAGTGGGTATTCCTTACTGCGCTGACTTTCCTGTCAGGTAGGTGTGCTTATCATTATGTTGAGTTGGGGGTTTCTCAGCTTGTCTAATGTTTCTTCTTTAGGTTATTATGATCATTTATCTGACCAAAGGACAAAGAAAAAGAAGGAGAGGTGTATTCTCTTACTGGCTGTTTCCTGTCAGAAGAGAAGGATGGAAATGGTTGTTGGGTCTGTCCCTAGGATTTAATGGGGTGTAGGTTGTGGAGTGACTTTGGGTAACAGGAAAAGAGTTTTAAATTGATCTGCTGAAGTGGATCATGTGATTGCTGACATTTTCTCCTGGAGAAACCTTTGAACACAGTTATTAGACAGGGGCTATAGTGAATAAGATGAGACTGAAGACAGGGGACCCAATAAGCTCCTAGCCAGGGCAGCCATTGTCCTAGTGTGGATAGTGATGACAGTGATTTGATCCAGGAGGAACTTGTGTAAATCTTTTAAAGGACAGGGGAAAATGGAAGTGTAAGGATAAGGAGGAATGGAGAGATGAAGGGGAGGAGTCAGAGTGGGAGGGAACAAAAGCCCATCCTTAGGAAGATGGCTGTCACTGAATCTTTGTCTGCTCCTTAATTAAGTCTTTGGCCCTCTCGACCAGCTTGGGTTTGTTGGCACAGAAGCAGTGCTGTTCCTGGAGGAGGACACAGTTCCCACCACTAGCAGCAGACAGGAGATCCAGGTCTCTATCTTTGGAGAACCACAGCAGCAAAGACTTGGCTCAGGCTTAGCCATGGAAAGTGATGGAGAGGGAGGAGTGGGAAGGTGGGCATCTGGAGAATGGAGGGTGGGAACTGTAGGGATGGGAAAGCAAGAAGGTGGAAGGATGCAGGACATGGAGTTTATAGCTGGGAGGATTAGAGGATGTGAATCAAGGGAGAAGGGTTGGAGGATGCAGGAAATGCGTGTTGGGATTTCAGAGACAGGAGCATGAGAGGATAGGAAGACAGGGATGGAGGATGCAAGGGTGGAACGTGCAGGACACTCACTATTCTCTTTTCCTCATCTTTATCCTGTTCTACTGTTCCACGCTAACAAAATCAATGTTTCAGCCATTACTGTGACAAAGTGTGAGGTGGGGTGGTACTGCGTAGAGGGGGACTCAAGAGCCCAGTTTGAGTTCAGGCTAGGCCCTGTGAAGGAATTTTTACAAGTCTCCTGTCCCTGAGCACCTCTAGAACAATCCAGAGACAACAAAGAAAACCAAAGAGACACATGGAAAAGTGTGGGGAGCCAGACAGATTCAAGACTTTCTCAGAGGTCCCGACAAACAGGCAAAAAGACATTCGTTCTCTGTCTTTGTCCAGGGGTGACCTAGCAAGAACAGCCTGATATCGGAGCCAGTGACCCAGAGTATGTTGTGCCTTCTGGGGACCTGACTCTTCCCCCTGGGCTGTGGTTATGAGTCCTAAGGCAGCTGTATCTGAGACATCCTGTATTCTTTCTGCTAACATTGTCTGACTTAGATCTCTTTTGACCTGGGCCACTTTCCACTACAAATAGATTATATGATGTTGTACTTTTAAATAAATTTGCATGGCATAAGTTATCAGTTTAGGCAACACCTACTGGTCCAAGCTGCTACTTTTGTCTTATTTCTTATTCTCAGGCTTCCCACAAAACCCCTCACTACTGGAGTCCCTTATTCCTGCAGTTTCAGGTCAGAAGGAGAGAGGAGGGTTCAGGACAGACTATGATAGGAACAGGCACATGAAGCATACAGGGGAATCCAGCCACCTCCCTCCCACTAGAGCTGGCCTGCAGACTCTCCAAGCAGGGCTGGAGCCTGGGCCCTGACTCTCAGGATGGATCACCCATGTCTGCCACAGTACAGTCAGGCCAGGATTTACCTTCCCACAACTCAAATGGTTGGAGGACTCTGATGTTCCCACTACTCACCTTGCTCTTCTAAGAGGCTCACTGATGTGTATGTCCCAGGCCAAGGCTCCTCAGCTAGTAAACGTATTCTTTGAAAGTGAAAGAGACTCCAGCTCCTCCAGGAAGCCAGGCACCAGAGCCTGCGCACATGTTCTTCCTCTGAGCTCTGGGAGCATAGTTTCAACACTATTCATCTCATTTCCTGTTTTGAAGTCTGCAGATGCCTGGGCTGGAGGAGGAGTCAGGCTTGAGAGCTTCATCCAGGCCTGCAGAGGCCCTGCCTCCTGAGTGCAGGTCTCATGTCTGAGCCTCACTTCACTCATCTACTAATGTGGGTCTCCCAGGTTTGCCAACAGGTCCCAGTTCAGCAAAAGCTCCTGGATCTCCCCAGCTCTGTGCTCTGGATCTCTGCACTCCCTCTCCTCCCTGTCACCTGCCCAGCCCACAGGCTCTTCATTTCAGGAAGTGAATCTCAGGCCCCAAAACCCTGGTCTTTTCTCACTCCTGGACTCTCCTAAATCTCAAATCTGGTATTTGATTCCCACTAACATCACCTTTTTCTACACGTGTGTGGTGTGTGTGCATGTTCATGTGCATGTGGAGTCACATGTGTGTGCATGTGTGTGACCTGAGAGCTTATGGATTTGGCTAGTCTAACTAGTCATTCATCTGGGGTACTTCCTATTTCCTCCTCCTGAGCTCTGGGATGACAAGCCTGTAGCCTTCCCAGCATGCATTTGTGAGGATGCTGTGATCAGAGCAAATGTCCTCATGCTTGCATAGCAGGTGCTTTATCCACTGATCTATCTCCCCAGACCTGACACTGGCTTTTAAACAGATCTGTAATCTGACTCTTCTCACTGTGCCCAAGGAGACTGCTGGTCCATCCAGCATCCTGGGTTTCTGTTTATTATCCTAACTGTCCAGCTGATGCTTCATGGTGTATTCTCAGTTGTGAAACCAGAGCCACAATCTAGTATGTAAATTAGTTTAAGTCACCTCTTGGTCAAACCTTCCTATCCTTTCTGTCTCACTGTGAGGGAAACACTGGTTCCTTTTAGTGGTCACGAGCTCTGCATGACCCTCTCCATCCCACCCTGCCCTTTTCTGACATTAGATCCCACTTCATGCTCCTCACTAACTCTGCTGTGGGTTATCTGCTCTACCTTTCTATTCCTTGAACACACCAGGAACTTGCTCATCACAGGACCTTTGCACTGGCTTCTCCGTTCTTTTGGAGTGACTTCCCACTAGTCAGAAGCTTGCTCCATGCTTTCTGAAACAGTGCTGCCCTTCCAGAATTACCCTCCTTCATTCTTCTGTTTGACACTTGTCACCACCCAACAGCACAGACTTGCTTTCTTTCTCTCACTTCTACCTACAAAGAGCATGGGAACTTTGGAATACAGGATGAAGTGTGTTTGTTGATTGTTATGTCCCTGGGCTCAAGGTAGTGCCTGATCCACAATATCAGCACAGAGGTGTTCAAAGTCTTTGGGATTTGTTTATTTCTTAATATGAATATTTGTCTAGTGGTATGTGTGTGTGTGTGTGTGTGTGTGTGTGTGTGTGTGTGTGTATGTGTGTGTGTGTATGTATGTGGTGTGTGTGTGTATGTGTATGTTTATGTATGCACCTGTCATGGATCATATGTACAAGTCATAGGACAACATTCAGGAGTCAGTTCTCTCCTTCCACTATGTGTAACTCTGTGATTCAATTCTGGACATCAGGCTTGGTGGTAGCTGCCTATTGTGTGAATCTCTTCCTGGGATAATATGATTGACCCAGGAGGGCCACACTCATTGTGGGCAGTGCCACTCCAGGACAGGCATTCCCAAGCTACGTAAGAAAGCAGGCTGAGTAGCTCTGGAGAGCAAGGCACTGAGCAGCACTCTCCATAACCTCTGCTGCAGTGTTCTGGTAAAACAGTTTTGGATACAATATATTTTGATCATTCAGACCACTACAACTCCCTCCCACAATGATTAAGAATTCTTCTTTCTCCATATCCTCAGCAGCCTTTGTCTTTTTTTGTTTTATGAACAGTCGTTTTGGCCGTGCTGAGACCCTGTGGGGGTGTGAGTGAGAATGGCCTCCATAGGCTCATAGATTTGAATGTTTGTCCTCAGTTTGTGCAACTGTTTGAAAAGGATCTGAAGTGTGTCCTTGTTGGAGGAGGTGTGTCACTAGGGGTGGGCTTTGAGGATTCAAAAGCCCACACAGCCTTCTCTCTGCCTTGTGCTCATGTATCAATATGTAAGCTTTCAGCTACTCCTCCAGCACCATGCTTGCCTCCTTGCTGCCATGCTCCTAGCCATGATGGCCATGGACTCCATCCATGAGCTCCAAATACATATTTTAAATTTCATGTGGTCCCATTTGTCAATTTGTCCCATTGTGTCTTGATGAGTAGAGTCCTCTTTAAAGAGGCTTTAGCTCTGTCTGCATTAGGAAGTGTTTTCCCCACTTTGCCTCTTGCAGATCCAGGGTTTCAGGTCTTGTATTAACGTCTTTGGTGCATTTGGAGCTGAGTGCTCTTCAGAGTGAGAGGAGAGAATCATTCTTCTACATGCAGGTATCCAGGTCTTCAGCACCACTTGTTAGCAAGGCTTTCTCTTTGCCAATGAATAGAACAAAACTCTTATTTTATTATCTAAAATATTTTCCATTTAGAATATTCTTGTTCAATAGATTATTTTAAGCTAGAACATATGTGATAAGTTATTCAAGAAATACATTAAAATAATTTCAAGCTGTGTTATTATAGTATGAAAACACTGCCAGGATACATGATTACCATAAAACATCATGACTGGATTAATAAACCTTAGTCTGTTTTGATAAGTTGTGGTCCCAGAAGTTTGAAAACTATATACTTCCTAGATGTACTTTGTAGAATCATCTCTAACATCTCTTGAACTGTTTAAACTTAAGACAAGAAAAGAAACAATAAATAAAATTAAATTTCTTGAGTTTAAATAATCTGATAATATGTTTTAAATAGTATTTCATTATATACATTTTCACACTTAATTTGTATCTGCATCTAGTGTGTAGTCTCATCTGTGTATGCTCAAACATTTGTTGACCAACCATTGTGTGACTTTTCTGGGGAGATGTAAAATTAACATCTGCCCCTAACTTCTGACCATTCCACTGTCCAAAGAATGACTTATTAAGCTCATCTTTATGAACAGAAATGAATTTATTCAAGATTACTAATGGAGCAATGGAAGACCACAGACATTTGCATGGACCCCTTCCCTGAAGTTGCCCCACCTTCTCTTACAGAGCTCTTTTTTTTAAAAAAGTATTTTTATTTTATAATTAACTTAATTTCACATATCAGCCATGGGGATTCCCCTGTCCTCCCTCCTCCCACCCCCCAGGCCTCTCCCTCTACTCCCACCTCCTCCAAGGCAAGGTCTCCCCTGGGGAGTCAGCCCAGCCTAGCAGACTCAGCCAAGGCAGGTCCAGTCCCCTCCTCCCTACACCAAGGCTGAGCGAAGTGTTTCAGCATAGGCCCTAGGCCCTGTCTGCCCCAGAATTGATGGAAACTTTGGTTCCTAGCGCCACCTAGTGTGAAAGCGGCAGAGGTGACACCAGGCTCACGCTGCTAGCTACGTGTTCATGTATTGCCCTTGCCCTTCCCAGGGTCTCTGCTGTTTGGGCAAGCACTGCCCATCTTGGGAAGGTTTGCTTGTTTGTTGCAATCAGGCTTGCTGCAAGATGGAGGTGATGAGGATTCAGAGGGCTGGATCATTCACCAGCTGTGTCCAGACCAACATGGCTGCCACATCTGGAAGGAAACACTGCACACTTAAAGTAAAACACACTTCCTGCATGGCCATGGCTTGTAATGCAACCATGAACCTCTGGCAGCTCCTGCCGCTAGAGCTTATGGAGAATTTTATAGGATCAAGGACTGACACTGTGGTGAAAAGTGATAAAGAAATTTCCAGGATATGATGACTTTGTCAATATTGTGTTGGAAGATGTCATAGTTTGAAATTACACCAGAAGGAAAAAGGATACAATATTAGACCAGATTTTTCTAAGTGGAAATAATGTAACAGTGCTGGTTCCTGGAGAAGAAAAGCTTGAAATAACAATGGATTTCTGTGGTGGTATTGTGTTCCCCGAAATATTGTGCATGCTAATAAACTTATCTGGGGTCACAGAACAGAACAGCCACAATAGTAAACATAGAGGATAGGCAGTAGTAGCGCACGCCTTTAATCCTAGTATTCCAGAGGCAGAGATCTACCTGGATCTCTGTGTGTTCAAGGATACAGCCAAGCCTGGTGACTCACGCTTTTAATCCCAGAAAGTGAGCCTTTAATCCCGGGGAGTGATGGCAGAAAGCAGAAAGATGTATAAGGCATTAAGACCAGAAACTAGAAGCTTTTGGCTGGTTAAGATTTTAGGCTTTTGAGCAGCAGTTCAGCTGAGACCCATTCGGATGAAGACACAGAGGCTTCCAGTCTGAGGAAACAGGATCAGCTGAGGAACTAGCGAGGTGAGGTAGCTGTGGCTTGTTCTGCTTCTCTGATCTTTCAGCGTTCACCCCAATACCTGGCTCCAGGTTTGTTTTTATTAATAAGACCTGTTAAGATTCATGCCACAGATTTCCTTGAGTTATTCTAGATTCTGGTTTCTTTTAAACTGTTAATATTTAGATTTCACAAAAGGAAGTTTCCATTGAATGGAAGTACTTTGAAGATATGTGTCAGGTCCAAAGGAAACTCTAGTCCCCAAATTTCTAGTGCCCTTTTTTCTCTCCCAGGGCCATTCTTCATTATTGTCATAAGGGACAAAAGGCTTTCTGTGGTGCTTATGGGCATACCAAAGCACTGAGTACCTGTGGCTCTTCTCAGGTCTTCTCATCCTGACCCCTAGCCTACACTTCTCAAGGGTTCATGGGCTTCCTTTCCCCAGCTCCTCATTCCTGTACAACCCTGTCCTTTGGGCTGTACACTTTCTTTTTGCTCTCTCTTTTGTCTTCCCCCTTGGATCCCCCTCTCTTGCTCTCCCTGAGTCCTTTCATGATCAAGTCCAGTCTGCTGGCCATGTTTGGTCTACAACTTTCTCTCCATGCTCTGGACTCTTCCAGATGTTCCTGGCTGTTCTCTCCCTTATATCTCCAATAAAACTTTCCCCTCAACCATACCTTGGAGTGGTCCTTTCCTACCTTTGTACAACATACACCCAATTTTCTGAGCTAATCATAATTATTTTTGAGGAAAAAATCATCTTGCCTTAAAAAAAGAGTATTTGTGGCTTAAAAACAAACCAACAAAACAAAACAGGAGGGATGTAGGTAGGCAGGCCTGTCAGGCAGCAGCCTAGGCCAATCAGTTCAGCTACCATCTGGGCCCAGATCCAGCACTTAGAGTTATTCAACCCCAGCATCTACTCCAACTATGAGCTGTTGGAGCATGTGATGGAGCTGGTGCTGCTTTGGCAGAGGGCCATTTTGACGTCCACAGTCTGTACTGCCACCAGAGACCAAGTGTAGGTTCTTAATGTGCTGATGCTGGATACCACATGGCTGTTCGTGGTCCACGCCATCACCAGAAACCATGTAGAAGCCCATGATCCATGCTCCCGGTGACTGTAAAGGGAAAGGAAGCTACTTTTGCAGTGGTATCAATGACTGCGGACACACAGTTGAGAAAGAGGGACGTGGAAAGGCTCCTGTGACAACCCCTATCTACCAGCCCCCTTAAAAACAGTAATAGCCTAGAAAGGAAGCCATCAAAGAGAACTCTTAAAATTTGTAATAAGGATGCTGAAGTGCAGCTCTCCACAACTGATAGCATCTGGTGGGGATGCAGGTTGTGGCGAAGGTCTCAGTTTTCTTTAAGGGGCTGGCCACTGGGAGTTTAACCATGCTCCAGTGAGTGCATGGACAACACAAACCAGACTTGTAGTTTTTGCTTTCTTTTCTTTTCTTTTTCTTCTTTTTTTGGATGGGATGTCACGAGGGTGAGGAAGTGGACATGAGAGGACAGGGGAGTGAGTG
Source organism: Onychomys torridus (assembly GCF_903995425.1). Taxonomy (NCBI): domain Eukaryota; kingdom Metazoa; phylum Chordata; class Mammalia; order Rodentia; family Cricetidae; genus Onychomys; species Onychomys torridus. The sequence goes on from NC_050450.1 coordinate 59,875,865, forward strand.
TGATTGGGGTGCATGATGTGAAATTCCCCAATAGTCAATGAAAATATCATGTTGGAAAACCCAAAGAAACATATTTAAGATGTCAAGAGCCAAAGATGGTGGATTTTGATTTTGCAATGTGTCTCCTAGAAGACATAAAATGTGAAATAAAAAACTCTACAATATAAGGAAAAACCAGGAAAACATAGCTACCCTGCTCCCCCACCCCCCACACACAACAAAGAAGCAAGTTCCCTCTGCTTTTTGTTGTGACTGTTGGTGTCAGGTCACATAGATAAACACATTTTATTAACAGCTAAGCCACAGCTGATAACTTGACACAAAACATTCTTTAATAATGTGTATTTACAGCAAAAATAATGCCTCTTCCCCAGCAGACAGCCATTTAAGTAGATAGCTGGCATTTTACAGCTTAATGCCAAGTAAGTTTCCCTTATGCAAGCTACTGTCTTTAGGACATTTAAAAACAATGAACCCTTAATCATCTTAAAGTTCAAGTTTTGGTAGTTTTACTGACATAATTGGGTTTAACTATCATTAACGCAAAATACATAAACTTGTCAAAAAATTTATTTATTTTTTCATTGTGTAAAGCATATTTCTCCCAAATCACTGGCTCATGTTGCATGAAAGTGTACTTTAAAGTCTCTATTTCTAAACACTTATTGTCCCTTTGGACTTATTAAAGGATCTGAAACTTACTGAAGATTTAGGAGTCACTTGTTGACACCACACTGTGACTAAAATGGCAATAGCTGTGCAGACAGAACAGAAAAGGCATCATAACATTTTTTTTTTTTTTTTTGTGCAAGGAAAATTAATACTGAGATTTTTCTGTTCTCTAACTATTTTTCCTCTGAATGTGCCATTATCTGACTGAAGCAACAAAACCCTTGCTTCATATATGTCCATATGACATATCTTCCAGAGGAGCCAAGCTGAGAACCTCAGAGCAGATTTGCTGCAGAACAGTCTCTTCTACCATGGCTTATTTCTCAGAGCATCCTGACTGTACCAGTAAGGAGACATGGGTTATCTAGAGTACTCATTAGCCTTGCATTCCAGGAAGTAGTCAGAAGAAAGTGATGTGAACTTGTTTTTATACACCAATAATTCATGAAATCAAATGTAGTAGACCTAAATATATTTCCCGTTTATGGATTTTTTTAAGAAGCTCGGACTTGGATTTACATTTAGCAATTGAGGAAGCACAAAAAAAAAAAAAAAAAAAAAAAAAGAAGGGAACCATGATCATGCCTAACAGTGACTTTGAAACCTTCAAAAGGATGATGGGACTCCACAATGATGATGCCACATGGACTATGGTAAAGCCATTAGTGCCATGGAAAGATCGACTTTGGATTACAAACTGTTTAGGACAATTTCGAGATGGCTAGCTGAGATGATCCAGCCTGACAGACTACTTGAACAAGGACTTGAAACAAGCCCTGCATTTTATCATTATGCAGCAGCGGGACAAATGATACAGGACTTGACAATTAACCCAAAAATTCTCTTTTCAGGATCCCCTAAAGATGGAAGTAATTTTAAGAAAACGATGCCCACATCCCCAAAAGGTGGGATGGGAAGTTTTTGGTCATTTAATGAGTTTTGGATATTGTCATTGTTCATGATGATTGGTTACAAGTTGTTAATTGTTAATGGTCAGGAAAAAAGCTGAACATGAAGATTAGATTCAGAGGTTTTGTTAAAAAAAGAAAAGGAAAAAGAGAAAATAGATATGAGGTAGATCACTGAATCTACCCTGAGAAAAAAGATAAAGAAATAATAGGATAAATAGGTAGATCACTGAATCTACTCTAAAAAGAAAAAGGAGAAGATATAAAAATGACAAAAGGTAGACTACTGAATCTATTATGAAAAGAAAAAATAGGATAAGTAATGAAAGATTTTTGTCTGAGTTTTATCAAATGTTACTGGACTGGACATTATTATAGATAATGGAGTTTTTCACCTGAATCTGTCAAATGTTAATGGACTAGACATCATTAATGTAATCTTGACTGTGTATGTTGTGTATATTGTATATACTTATTGGATATGATTTTTCTTGTATTAGTTATAACCTTTTTTAAATTTTAGACAAAAACAGGGGAAATGTGGTGGGTATTGTGTTCCCTGAAATATTGTGTGTTCCCCGAAATAAACATATCTGGGGTCAGAGAACAGACAGCCACTAGAACAGAGCCAGAAATGGTGGCTAGAAAATGGGAAGAGTAAGCCATAACAGAAGTTGGGCGGTGGTGGTACACACCTTTAATCCCAGCACTTGGGAGGCAGAACTAGCCAGATCTCTGAGTTCAAGGACACTTTAGAAACAGCTAAGCATGGTGACCCACTCCTTTAATCCCAGGGAGTGGGGGCAGAAAGAAAAAGGTATATAAGGCGTGAGGACCAGGAACTAAGGGGGAAAAAGCAGGTAGTTAGTTAAGCTTTGGAGCAACACAGTTCAGCTGAGATTCATGTGGAGGAGGACTCAGAAGCTTCCAGCATGAGGAAACAGGATCACCTGAGGAACTAGCAAGGTGAGATAGCTGTGGCTTGTTCTGCTTCTCTGATCTTCCAGAAATCACCCCAATAACTGGCCTCGGGTTTGGTTTCATTAATAAGAACTTTTAAGATTCCTACTATAGGGAGAAGCTGCCTGCCTGTGTGTGACGCAGTGCAGGGCAGGAGTTAGAATAAGGAAAACAGTGTGTTCTAAGAGAGAAAGAGAGGAAGAGGTCCACAGATTCCCACAGGCAGAGCTAGCACACCTACAGAGTCCAGAGGAGAAGATGGGAGGCACTAAGAAGCCAGGCTAACGGCTCTGGACATGGGCCTGGCCAGGAGGGGAGCAGAAGCTTGAGAGAAACTGGGAGGCCTGGGGAAAGAGACTGGTAGGGATACCCTTGTGGCAAACAGACAGCCTCACCAAGTCTCAGTTACTACTCTGGTAGGTAGGTGAGCAGTAGACAATCCCATTTTGTCATTCTTTTATAAAAATTAAAAAATTATTTGTGTGTTTGCGTGCGTGTGTGTGTGTGTGTGTGTGTGTGTGTGTGTGTGTGTGTGTGTGTGTGTGCTTGTGTTTTTGAATGTGTATCTGTCTAATGTGGGTGCTGGAAATAGAACTCTGATCCTCTACAATAGCAGCAAGTGCTCTTAATCACCAAGCCTTATGTCTGCCCCCATTTTACCATTGTACATCAGTTCCTTCCTTCCTTTCTTCCTTCCTTCCTTCCTTCCTTCCTTCCTTCCTTCCTTCCTTCCTTCCTTTCTTTCATTCATTCTTTTGACAGGGTCTTTCTATGTAACAGTCCTGGCTATCCTAGAAGTCACTTTGTAGGTGAGGCCTCAAACTCAAACTCAAAACAGAAATTCACCTGCCTCTACCTCCCAAGTCTGGGGTTAAAGGCATGCACCACCACCACCCAACTGTATGTCAGTTTCTTAAGCTATGAATCACATTTCCATATGGGATGATGGAACTAAATGTGGCAGTTGCAAAATTTTGCCAAGAACAAAAGGTTTGCGCAAATGCAATGTCCAAACTTAATTCACAGTGTGCATTGAATCTGAGGTGTTTCTTCAGTGTGTACTATGTTGCATCATGTGACTTGTGCAGACCTGTGGGGTTTTTTTTTTGTTTGTTTGTTTAGTTTTGTTTTTTATTTTTTGAGACAGGGTTTCTCTGTGTAGCTTTGCGCCTTTCCTGGATCTCGCTCTGTAGACCAGGCTGGCCTTGAACTCACAAAGATCCACCTGCCTCTGCCTCCCAAGTGCTGGCATTAAAGGCGTGCACCACCACTACCTGGCAACGCACCTATGGTTCTGAGCACATAGCCTGAGTACTTTGCACTGGGTGAGCCCACATGCCACACAACCTCTATGATGCATCTGAAACATCTTGGCTCAGAATCTAGGCTGTTCTTTGCTGCAATTACAGCCTTTTCCCTGTACATACAAGATCTTTTGCTTTTATAGAAACATGATAGCTTCATTATGGATTATAAAGATTTAAATATTTTCCTATTTTTGTTCTTCAGCATGTAAATATCAAGTTAGCATGTGTTTGCACTGTATTATGGGAGAATATTTGGGTTTACAAGTTTGTGTTTTGACTTGCTGACTTGAGTTACCTAAAGAAATGCTAAGTGAATTTTGGCTTGGGATTAGGACAGAATTTCCACCAGCTTCTGGAATGTGTGCTGCACATCTGTGTAAAGCATGAGAGATGCAAAAATCCAACTCTGAGAGACACTGAAGTTTCCCTACGTCTACAGCATCAACTATTCAACCAAGATTTAAATCCTCATGCAAAAATAATCAAATATATCTATCTCAATAGTTTGCAAATTTGCTTTCATCTTTTGTTAAAATTATGTCTTTTGATAAAATAATATTACAGCAAAGAGTTATTTAAAATAAATTTCTGTCTTATTTTCAGTAAAAATGAATGATTTATATACTATTTTATATGGATACATACCCAGAATTATGAAAAAATTTGGGGAAGGGGATGTGAAAAAATGTTTAATTGTTTGAAGATTTTTCCTTTTATTGAAGATAGATTCTTTTTTCTTACAATATATCCTGAATATGGTTTCCCATCTCTTACTCCTCTTAGTTCCTCTCCATCCCTAGCTCCAGTTCCAATCCTTTTCTTATCAGAAAAGAACAGCATTCTAAGAGATAGCAATCAAACATAACAAAGTAAAATATAAGGTAAAACAAAAACCATCACATTGCATCAAAGTTTGACAAGGCAAACCAACAGAAGGAAAAGAGTGCCAAGAGATGGCACAAGAATCAGAGACACACTCATTTACACACTCTAGAGTCTCATAAAAATACTAGGCTGCAGGCTATAATATATACACAAGAGGACCTGGTGCAGACCAATGTAGGTCCTGTAGGTCCTGTGCCTGCTACTTTAGTCTCTGTGAATGTATATGATCCTTGCTCAGTTGATTCAGTAGGCCTGTACTTCTGGTGTCCTCCATTCTCTCTGGCTCTTAGACTTCTTCTACTTCATCTTCTGCAGGGTTACCTGAGCTCCTAGGGGAGGGATTTGATGGAGACACCCCATTTAGAGCTGTTTTGCAAGGACTGACTCTCTCTCTCTCTCTCTCTCTCTCTCTCTCTCTCTCTCTCTCTCTCTGTAATGCCTGGTTGTGGGTCTCTGTGTCTGCACCTGTTTTATGGATTGTAGCTTGTTTATCTTTTATTTAATAGGTAATATCCACATATAAGTGAATATATATTATGTTTGTTTTTCTAGGTCTGAGTTACCTCATTCAGGATGATTTTTCTAGTTCAATCTATTTGCCTGTAAATTTGATGATATCTTTTTTAATAGTTGAGTAATACTGCATTGTGTGAATGTACCACATTTTCCTTATCCATTCTTCTGTTAAGGGACATCTAGGTTGTTTCTGGTTCCTGGCTATTATGAATCAAGCTGCAGTGAACATGGTTGAGCAAATGCCCTTGTGGTAGGATGAAGCATCCTTTAGGCATATGCCCAAGTGTGGTATAGTTTGAATTTGTGGTAGATCAATTCCCTACTCTTTGAAGAACTGCCATGTTGATTTCAATAGTGGCTCTACAAGTTTGCACTCCCACCAGCAATGGAGGAGTGTTCTCTTATTCCACACTCTTACTAGCATGAGCTGTCACTGGTGTTATTGAAATTATTCATTCTGACAGGTGTAATATGGAATTTCAAAGTAGTTTTGATTTGCATTTACTTGATGGCTAAGGATGCTGAGCATTTCTTTAGATGTTTTGCAATCATTTGCAGTTCCTCTATTGAGAATTCTCTGCTTAGATCTGCACCAAAAATTTTTGAGAACTTAAAAAAATTACTGTAATTTTTTATTGATTCTTTGGGAATTTCATATCATGTATCCCAATTCTACCCATTTCCCAGTCCTTCTATGTTTGCCCTTCACCCTTCTATCCTTCCCCCGCAAAAGAAGAAAAAAACCTACTTTGATCTTTTATATTTCCTGCTTCTCTATTACCTATTCATTTGTCATATTTTGGGGGCATGAATTCATGAAAAAGCCACCTGCTTGTGGCTCAGGCTGTTGTGACACACGGCCAGAATCCCTACCCTGCTGGCTAAGTTTTTGTTGCAGCCTCTCTGCAGCAAACTCCATAGGTTTTTGTGTTAAAAAAAACTGTAAGAGTTAGGCACTTTCATGTATCTCCCTTGCAGACAGCTGGATTTTAAAACCAGTCTCTTAAAGCCTAAAACAAACTTTTTCCTACTAACAAAAATGATAGGATATTTACTGTATCCCAGCTACTGGATCATTATGTTTCTATTAATATTAAAATGTTAATATATAAAAAATGTTAATATATAGCAAATTAAACACTCTAAAAAGTATACTGAGGTTTCTAGCTACCTGAAGATAACTTTAACTCCCTTTAATTACTCTTTTATTAAAGACACTCAAGGATTTGAGTCAAACTGTTTGATCCAAATTATACATAAAACAATTGGTCTCTAGTAGTAACAACATTTGTGGTATTTTACACCCTAGGAGCTAGTATTTCTTGATTAAATATATATTTAAGGTATCCTATAGTACAGTTATCCAGGATTAAAAATTAAACAATAGCCACATCTTAATAATAAAGTGGAAATTGGCAACATGATAGTCATTTTCGTCTTCCTAGAGTTCTTTTTCCCTTTCTGATTGCTAAATAAAAAACAATAAGATCTGGTCATATTACAAACCTACAAAATACTGACTTCTCCCAGATATGGCCTCTTGTTGATGCCAGTGCCATAAATAATATTCAGTAGCCTGGGAAAGGATGATTCTGTTGTGAAAGAATTAAAACTGGGGGCCAGAGAGATGGTTCAGTGGTTAAGAGCACTTGATCTTCTTGCAGAGGACAGGGTTTGATTCCCAGCACCTACATGGCAGCTCACAATCATCTGCTACTCCAATTTCAGAGGATCTAATGCCTTCTTCTGGCCTCCATGGGGACTAGGCATGGTGCACAAACACATATGCAGGCAAAACATTCATACAAACAAATAAGTAAATACTTTACCAAAGAATTAAAAATGATACTGAATTGTTATCCGATTTCTTCTCTGGTGTGCCTGTCCATTAACTTCTCCAAACTGGAATGCCGTGATAATAACAAAAATATAGAACAGATCAAATTTTTATTCACAAATAAAAATTATAATACTTTATTACATTTATTTATTTAGTCTACATGCATGCAATTATGTGCTAATACATGTGTGCGGGTTGGAGAGTACCTTGTGGAAGTCAGCTCTGTGCTTCCACCATGTGTGTTCTGGGAATTGAGCTTGGGTTCTCAGGCTTGGCAGCATGTGCCCTTGTTTACTGAGCCATCTTGCTGGCCTGAAGTACATTAATTTCAATATTGAAGGCTAATATTTTCTAAGAGCTAGAAATACCACTCTGCAGGAGGTTTGAAATAGCTATGAAATTAAACGGCACAAAGAAAAGAAAACCTAAAATTCAGATAATGATTCTAACATTCTAAATATGGAAAATTTTATGAAGCACATATAATTGTAGATAAATTATATGATATATATACTTAATTTGTATGTGGTTAAAATACCTATTTCCCTCACTTCATTTAGACAGATAATGTTATTAATTATTTTTGAACCTTAGGTATAATACTTCTATCATATGTCACACGTAAATGTTATATAAAATTAGAATAAAGATAAACCAGACCTACCATGATAGCTAATAGATTTTGATGGCATGATCCAGGAGTTTTTCCTTTAATGGCATTGCTAGTTATTCTTTTTTCTTAAAGACCACTTCCCCACTACTAAGTCTTTTCTATATGAGATCCTAGGAGTGAGCCTTCCTAGTAATCAGAAGCATAAAATAATACTTAAATTATATTTGGCCTCCACAGCCACAAAATGCATGATTGGTAATAAGGAGAACTGTGAATTAAAGTCTCCAGAAAAAAAGCTACAACTGGTTTGAACAGACTTCAAAGGCTGATTGGCTGATTCTAATGTCAGTGGCATTAGAGAGTGTTGCAGAGATATTAGAGAATGTTGGAAGGTTGTAGATCCAGAGTCTAGTTACAGGTTGTCTTGGGCTATGTACCCTTTATTGTTTACTTCTGTGTGTTACCTAACATCTACTGACTATTAGATACATTATTTGGAATGTATAAACAGACCCTCAGATTCTATTAACCACAAAGCGAAGAATGTCATCAGAAGGAATCTGAGGCCCATAGCAGGTGTTTCACCACTTTGCTGTAACCTGCCTGCCTGACATTTCCACCAACATATCTGAAGTGACTTTCCTTAAGATTTTCTTTGCTCTGTTACTATTAAAAACTTCATGAAACTATTATTTCATCATAACATGGTATTTGAAGTAACCTAAGTCTGTGTTCCTGGGTAATGGTCATATTTGACTCCAGAATAAACTATCTCTTACCTCCTTTGAGGTGAGAGCTGTGTGTTTTATTTCATCAGCTCTGAATCAGAAAGGGGTTTAGAAAGGTGTAGAAAGAGTTATACTTAGGCTAAGTATTGTTAAGTTCAACCTTATTCATTCTCTAATGATAGTACCTTAAAATATTGAACGAGAAATTGAAGAAGATGTCAGAAAATGGAAAGCCCTCCCATGCTCATGGATAGGCAGGATTAACATAGTAAAAATGGCGATCTTACCAAAAGCAATCTACAGATTCAACGCAATTCCCATCAAATTACCAACACAATTCTTCACAGATCTGGAAAGAATAATACTCAACTTCATATGGAAAAACAAAACACCCAGGATAGCCAAAAGAATCCTGTACAATAAAACAACCTCTGGAAGTATCACAATCCCTGACCTCAAGCTCTACTATAGAACTACTGTAATAAAAACAGCTTGGTACTGGCATAAAAACTGACCTGTGGACCAATGGAATCGAATTGAAGACCCTGACATTAACCCGCACACCTATGAACATATAATTTTTGACAATGAAGCCAAAAATGTACAATGGAAAAAAGAAAGCATCTTCAACAAATGGTGCTGGCATAACAGGATGTCAATGTGTAGAAGGCTGCAAATAGATCCATTTCTGTCATCATGCACAAAACTTAAGTCCAAGTGGATCAAAGACCTCAACATAAATCCAGTTACTCTGAACCTGATAGAAGAGAAAGTAGGAAGTACTCTTGAATGCATTGGCACCAGAGATCACTTTCTAAATATAACACCAGTAGCACAGATACTGAGGGAAACAATCAATCAATGGGACCTGATGAAACTGAGAAGCTTTTGTAGAGCAAAGGACACGGTCAACAAGACAAAGCGATAGCCTACAGAATGGGAAAAGGTCTTCACCAACCCCACATCTGACAGAGGGATGATATCCAGAATATATAAAGAACTCAAGAAATTAGACAACAAAATGCCCAACAGTCCAATTAAGAAATGGGCTATAGAACTAAACAGAGAATTCTCCACAGAGGAAGTTCAAATGGCTGAAAGACATTTAAGGAATTGCTCAGCATCCCTAATTATCCGGGAAATGCAAATCAAAATGACTCTGAGATACCACCTTACACCTGTCAGAATGGCTAAGATCAAAAACACAGAAGACAGCTTATGCTGGAGAGGATGTGGAGCAATGGGAACTCTCCTCCACTGCTGGTGGGAATGCAAGCTTGTACAGCCACTTTGGAAATCAATATGGCGCTTCCTTAGAAAATTGGGAATCCATCTCCCCCAAGAACCAGCTGTAGCACTCTTGGGCATATACCCAAGGAATGCTCAATCATACCACAAGGGCATTTGCTCAGCTATGTTCATATTAGCATTGTTTGTAATAGCCAGAACCTGGAAACAACCTAGATGCCCTTCAACTGAAGAATGGATAAAGAAAATATGGTACATATACACAATGGAGTACTGCTCAGCAGAGAAAAAACAATGACATCATGAGGTTTGCAGGCAAATGGATGGATCTAGAAAAAAATCATCCTGAGTGAGGTAACCCAGACTCAGAAGGACAAACATGGTATGTACTCACTCATAGGAGGATACTAGATGTAAAATAAAGATGACTAGACTGCTACACAACTCCAGGGAGGCTACCTAGAAAACAGGACCCTAGGAAAGACACAGGGATCACCCAATGACAGAGAAATGGAGATCTACATGAACAACCTGGACGACAGTGGGAGTAATGAAGGGCAAGATTTGAGGGAAAGAAAGCTTAGGGGAGCAGGAGATCTCAGCTAGATCAAGAACAGAAAGGGAGAACAAGGAATAACAGACCATGATAAATGAAGACCACATGAGAACAGGAATAGGCAGAGTGCTGGCGAGGTCCCCTTAAATCCACAATGATACATCCTCTGTAGACTGCTGGCAATGGTCGAGAGAAAGCCTGATCTGACCTAGTCTGGCGATCAGATGGCCAAACACCCTACCAGTCAAGCTGGAACTCTCATCCAATAACTGATGGAAGTGGATGCAGAGATCCTCGGCCAGGCCCTAGGTGGAGCTCCAGGTGTCCAATTGTTGAGAAAGAGGAGGGACTGTAAGAGTGTGAATTGTTGAGCCCAAGATTGGAAAAGCACAGGGACAAATAGCCAAACGAATGGAAGCACATGAATTATGAACCAAAGGCTGTGGAGCCCTCAGCTGGATCATGCCCTCTGGATAAGTGAGACAATTGAATAGCTTGGTCTGTTTGGGAGGATCCAGGCTATGGGACCAGGAGCTGTCCTTAGTGCATGGACTGGCTGTTTGGAACCTTGGGCTTACACAGGGACACTTTGCTCAGCCTGGAAGGAGGGGACTGGACCTGCCTGTACTGAATCCACCAGGTTTAAATGAATCCCCAGGGGAGTCTTGGCCCTGGAGGAGATGGGAATAGAGGGGAGGTGCTGGGGGGAAGCTGGGGGTGGGGCGGGAGGGGGGAGGACAGGGGAACCCATGGCTGATGTGTAAAATTAAAACACAAATATAATAATAAAAAAATTGAACAAGATTTCTTTTTCTGGGAGTGGTATTCATAAGAAGTTTTAGAAGAAATGGTTGGAATGTACAAGGAAAATGTAAAACAAGGCATTTAGTCAAGCAAATCTGGCATGTATTGATTTGAATCAATAAATCTTCTGTCTTCTACTTAAAATAATCAAAGACAGCATATTTGCCTGCAACATGAATTTAGTTGTGTTATAAAGTTGGACTTCAGAGTACCTACTAGAATCTCCTTCATGCAAAGCAAGAATAACCACACGTGCAGAATGTCCATAATTTTATACTCATGTTTGTATTTCTTAAATGGTTCTGTAAGCAAGTAGTGCCATCTCAAAGGAGCCAGCTAAGTTTTTCTCTGTTCCTAGATTTTAACTCTCTGGGACTCTGCTGTATTATTCAGAATCTCCTAAAGGCATGGAACCAATAAAACATTCATTTGACAACAAAATGAGATTTAGTAGATTGGCTCACACATTTGGAGGCTGGCCCTTGAAGGCTAAAGAGCAAGAAAAACCAGTAGCTGTTGAATGCAAGGACCTGGAAGCCACGGAACAGAGGGATGGATGATGTAGTTCTGTCTGAGGCTGAAGGCCTGGAATCTCCCTGGAGATCACTGGTGTGAGTGGGCATGGAAGAGCTAAAGAAGTGGGACCCTGAGGGCTATGGGTGGTGACAATAGGAGTAACCTGGCAAGTGGTTGCTAGCATGACCAAGATTCTGGGTTTGATTCTGAGATAAGCTGGCAGGCATCTTCCTTTTTTTTTTTTTTTTTTTTTTTTTTTTGTTTTTTGTTTTCAAAACGAAGGACTCAAAAACTTTAATTAAAACAGTCTTACATCTTTTAAGGAAGTCCAAGTGAGGCAACCTCCTGAAGTACTTTATAAACCCGACTCCCTGTGCTATGTGCGTCACCTGAGCATTTTAAATCAGTCTAAGAAAGCAATGGCGAGCACAGGGACCGACAAGTGTGCCCCTCCCTGGCTGGCCTGATGAAAGCAGACAGACATTTGGAAGTCCGAAGGGAAATCAGAAGGGGGTGGCGGCTGGAAATAACAATGACACTGCACTCAAGTAGTGAACCTTAAAGAAACTTAGACCCTAAACAGAGGCAAAGCCCATGAGTCACCCGATGACGTTCCAGCTAATGTCACCAGGTTATACAGAGGGCTTGACTGAAACAGGCACTTAGAGTGAGAACCTGTGGGCAGATGAGTGGATGCCTTGGTGCTGAATCAGTACCTGAATGTTACTTAGTTGTTATTTAAATAATTTCTCAATGTAAATGCTTCTGCACTACATGTCACTGCTATCAACTGCTCCATCAGCTTAAATCACTTCATCTGATCAAATCCCCAAGCCCCTTTCCTCCTGACCCTGCTGCTGTGGAACCCACCAGAGAGCAGAAGAAAAGGCAAACGCTCATTTTACCCTGTTTTTATTTCAATGCAACATGCAGTAAGAAAAAAAAAAATCAACAGGATTGATTAGCATTTACAATGCTTATAGAGAAAAAGGTCTTAAAAGCAACTTAGTTCAGATTTAAGGAAAAGCACTAATTAAACACAAATCTATTTCCAGATACTCACTTTGAACCAAAACGTGAGAGCATTTGGTAAATATTTATGTCTGCTGTTTAGTTGCATTATTTTATATAATCTCTGATTCTTGGGATATCCAGCCCCAATTTTCCTAACATAGCAGGGAAGACATATACATGTGACCAATTAAATTAAAGGGGGAAATGGAGCTGGGAGACCCCAGGGCTGCAAAAATATATACAAGCATTTACCTTTTCCAGAACAAAACATTTCTTCCATAAAAGTATTAAATAGCCAAGCCCTATAGAACTAGGGCCAGGACTACTTTAAATATAACTTCTGTATTTTTAAGAATATAGGGCAGAAAGCCTTTTGGGTGATATTTATACATTTTCACACACTATCTCCAGGTCCCTAACAAATCATGAAGCACTGTGCAGAATCAACAAAGCCGACTTTCTTACATCATCTCTTCATTTAATCTCATCAATTATTAGCAAAGCAAAGGGGAAATACTCAGGAAACTACAATCCTCATTTCAGCAACTGCATAAGATATTAATGACTATCTTCTTCTACAGCTCACTATGTATTTCTCTCTGTCTTCATTAAGCATGTCAGAAGATTATGGGTTTTTCTTCCTCTTCTTTTGAGACAGTATCCCATTGTATAGCCTAAGTTGTCCTAAAACTTGTGACAATCCTCTTGTCTGTCTTTCTTAGGCTAGTATTACAAGTGTATATCCCCGCTTCCACCTATGTTTTAATTTTTTGAATAAAAGTGTTACCTACATATTCATTTCTGGAGGAGATGAGCCATTTGTTGAGTTTCCTGGATTATGTTATTGTAGTTTCTCATTGAAACTCAGTAATGCTTTGAGACTTCTTGGACCTCAGATATATAGTTCGTATCTCTGCTGTGGAGTGGTGGTCTAATTTTGCCTTGGTAGTCTGGATCAATTATCCCCCTCCACAAACACTGAACCTCCTTTGTAGCCTGTTGATTTAGAAGCACATGGAGCCAAAAGTAGCCATGGGAAAGTCTTAACCTCTAATCCAATGGAATCATATTATGCATTCTGACAGAAGCAGTCCTTTCTCTGGAACAAAGACTTATAAGCCAGCATAGCAAAAGATCATGAGAAGTAGCAAATTTTTTGTTTATATGCCATATAAGTTTATAGTAAGATTATTGGTATTTCAGTTCTACCCCTTGATTCCTAGACATATAAATCTAAAAATAGACAAAACAGTACCATTATTGTGCTCTAGTTTAGAGATTACACAATCTCCTGGAAAGCCTTGCACAATCCCTGAAGGATGTCATTACCTACCTAGCACTCTCACTGTGTATCTTCAAAGCCCACCCCACTATTCTGTCATGCCAGCTGCTTTAGGATGATGGCTAACATGGCACAATCAACTAATTCCATGAGCATGAGCCTGTTGCCACACTTCTTTCTCTGTGAAATAAGTACTTTGCTAGAAAAATGGTATGTGTGGAGTACTCTGATGTTACATAACACATCCTGTAAATCTCTGTAAGGTATATTGTAGTTTGGAGAGGAGTATTATATACAGAGAGGGCAAATCAATAACCAAATTGAGTGTTTATCCCAGTGAGGACAATGTGATGCCCCTTCCATGATGGAAGTAGTCTAGTGTAAACCTTATACCAGGTCATTGGATGATCTCTAAGAGAATAGCAACACATTGGAAGATCAGTGTTGATCTATGCTGTAGGAAGATTGGGCAACATCACTGGCCATGCACAAGACAGTATTGGTAAGTGGACATCCATGTTACTGAGTTCATATATAAGTTTTATTTGTGCCACTGTGGTTAATGAGATGATAGGATGCATGAGGAAAGAAGTTTTCTAATGCCCACTATACGGGTCATCCTATCTATCTGATTATTAAAGTGTGCCTCTGTTGAGGTCATTTTTGTTGAATGTTCACACAGAAATCATAAATTATCACTCATTTCAAGAGGTCTATCAACATATTTCAACACCAACTACCCTCATTATTTTCTGATCATCCACCAAACCACTGGCTACAATACATGAATCAGTATATAGCTGCACATCTGACCAGTTTTATTTCAAAGTAAAATGCACAACCCAGTGCACTGTTTGAAGTTGTGACACTGTGAAGATTTTCTTCTATCACTGCTCTTTGAGTATGTTTTAGGAAGGGGGCTACTTGCTCAATATTAGGTGATGTGGTGGTTTGAAAGAAAATGGCCCCTAAAGGGAGTGGCACTATTAGAAGGTGTGACCTTCTTGTAGTAGGTGTGCCACTATGGAAGCAGGCTTTGAGGTCTCATATATGCTCAAGCCATGCCCAGTGAAACAGTCTACTTCCTGTTGTCTGAATCAGCACATAGCAGCCCCTTCCTCCAGCACTATGTCTGCCAGTATACCACCATGCTTCCCTCCATGATGATAATGGACTAAAACTCTGAAACTGTAAGCCACCACCTCAATTAAAGGTTTTCCTTTATAAGAGTTGCCATGGTCATGGTGTCTCTACACAGCAACAGAAACCCTAACTAAGACAGTAGTTAGTACCAGGAGTAAGGTATTGCTGTGATAGGATAGACTATGTTTTTGTTTGGAGTAATATGGACTTTAGAAATTTGGGTTAGGAAAGTGGTGGAATGGCTTTCAGCACTGCTTAATGGGACAGACTATTAGGAGCATGGAAGTCAGTGGTGATTTGAATTGTGTGACTGAATCAAGAGGATTCAGAGGAGAAGAATATTAACATGTGGCCTAGAGGTCATTCTTGTGCTTTTTTGGTAAAGAATTATGGTTGTTTTTTGTCTTTATCCAAAGAGTTTGGCTGATGCTAAAGTGAAGAGTTTTGGGTTAATTCCTTTGGCAGAGGACATCTTGAAACAGCCTTGTATAGACTTTGTTGTGTGGCTACTAGTGTTAATTCTAATGAAGATATTTAATGAAAAGGAGCAAGTTGAGCAAGAAAAAATATTTAAGGAGAAAAGAGGCACCAGGAAGTGGAGTGGAGCTAAGTCTTGTTTTCAAGGAGATAAACAGATTAAGAAATGGAATAAAGGGAGTAGTGACCTCAGGGCAAGATCCCATCCAACTAAGTTTCCAAATTCTGAAAAGGAAATTAAGAAAATCTTTGAGCCTAGTGTGGTGGTACATGCCTTTAATCCCAGCACTGGGAAGGCAGAGGCTGGTGAATCTCTGAGTTGGAGGCCAGCCTGGTCTACAGTGCAAATTCTACAAGAGCCAAACTAAGATAGTAAAGGAAACCATGGAAAACAGAAAGCTGGTAAAGTTGTAATTAAACAAGAGGGCCATGTTCCAGTCCCAGCAAACAGCAGAACTTGGCATCTTTGGTCACATGTATCTGGCTTTAGAGCCAAGGATAGAAGAAAGGTATTATGGAATAGCCTCCACAACTACAGAAAGCTGCTGAGGCTAGGCATGTGTCAGGGGTGTCTCTGAATGGAGGCCTAGAGAGGCCATTGTGTGACAATCTAAAAGTGAAGCCTGGATTGCCTTGGAGACCCCAGATGTTGGAGATGCCAGAGCCATGGGATACTTGCTGAGGATAGCTGCTAACAGGAACCAGCTCAAGAGACAGAAGTGTGTTGCAGTCAACAAAGCTGAAAGGAATTGGAGATCTGAAGAGTATTTTGACATCAGACATGGAGGTGAAGAGTTTGGCATTTACTTAGCTGGTTTTTGGTCTTACTTTGGTCCAATATTTCCTTACTATGCTCTCTGCTCTATGTTTTGGAAAGGTAATGCATATCCAGTGCCATCATATGTTGGAAGTATGTGGCCTGCTTTTCTATTTTGATTTTATAGTGGATAAGAGATTGTATTAATCTCAGAAGAGACTTTGAACTTCAGACTTCTAAATAACTTTGAGCCTATTATAGACTATGGGGACTTTTGAAGTTAGATTGAATGCATTTTTGCATTATAGCATTGCTACAAGCCTTTGGGGGCCAGGGAGTAGAATGTGGCTTGAAAGAAAATGGCCTACACTATTAGGAGCTGTGATCTTGTTGAAGAAATGTGTCACTATGGAGGTAGACTTTGAGGTCTCAAATATACTCAAGCCACACCCAGTGATACAGTCTACTTCCTGTTGCCTGCATATCAACATGTAGCTCCTTCTCTAGCACCAGGTCTGCCTGCATGCTGCCATGCTCCCCATCATGATGATAATGGACTAAACCTCTGAAACTGTAAGCCACTACCTCAATTAAATGTTTTTTTATAAGAGTTGTCATGGTCATGGTGTCTCTTCACAGCAATAGAAACTCTCACAGGAGGTGAAGACTACTAAAGTGAAGAACCGTGTATAAATAGACTCTAGTTTGAAAAAAGATCCATCAAAATTGGAAAAGAAGCTAGGAAAGTAACTTGGTGTACATGCGGTTCTACAGATTTTTGAGAGAGGTAAATCTATGGAAGGTTTTGGCTGAAAGCATAAAGAGGAGGGGGTGAGGGATAGAGAAAGAGGCAAAATGGTAAAATGAAAGGAAAAGCACATGATTTGCGCATACAAAGAATCCTAGAGAGTGCCCCACGGTAGAAGAGCCTGAGAAACATGAGAGCAATTCTAGCACCAAACTGAGAAATGTACAAAGAAAAGCAACATCTTTACAAACTTGATATGCAAGAGTAATGATTAAAATGCCAAAACTAAATAACTAACTAAATAAAAATAATAAAGTCTCAGAAACTGTAACTAGCAAACAATCGAACAAACAAAAATAACCTATCAGAAACAAGCAAGCAAAGTAATAAACAAATGGCAGCATAATAAAAACATGTTAGGTTAGATGATAACACATTGGTTACTACTTCCTTCATGGTGTTATGAGTTTTGAATTCTTTGCCTTCCTTTGATGTCTTAAGTAGCTAATTACACTGCTGGGGAAGGTATGCCTTGCAATTCCAGTTTAGACTTGCAGAGCCATATATGGGATATGCACTGCATGAGTACCTCTCATTCTTTTATGACCAGTTAAGACTTGTCACCTTTTGGAGGTAATTTATGCCACAGGTGCACTGAGATGAGTGAGGTAATTCTCAGTTCTCTCCTGGGAGGTGAGGCAGGATGGGTGAGAGCCCTGGATCTCATCAACAGTTTGTTAAAGTTTTTAAATATACATTTATTTTTGAGATTGTAATATAATTACAATATTTCCCCCTTCCCTTTTCTCCCTCTTAACCATCACATTTGCTCCCCACTCTTTTTCAAATTCATGGCCTCTTTTTACATTATTATTTCATGCATATATACATACATATTCCTAAATATATATAACCTGCTCAGTCTGTATAGTGTAACTTGTATGTATTTCTTTCAGGGCTGACTGTTTGTCAGTGGAGACACAATTGGTGTACTCTTACCTGGGGAAAACCACCTCTCCTGCTCTCAGCTTTCCTCAGTTGTCTATTGTTCTTTATATAGGTCTAAAGCCTCATGGGATTTTCCCACACCCACTTCGGTATGTCCACTGGTATTATATTTGTTCAGCTCACATTTGGCCAGTCATGTTGTTGAGATTTTATGGGCATTTCTTCTGACATTTCTAGGAGACACAATTGCACAGCAAACTCCCTGGTCCTCCGGCTCTTACGGTCTTCCTCCTCTTCCACAATGCTCCCTGAGCTGTAAGTACTGGAGGATTTTATAAAAGGAGCTTTTGGATCTGGGCTCCACAACTCTGCATTTTGACTGGTTGTGGCTTTCTGTAGCTGTTTTTCTGTTTCAGCAACAATCTGGATATTTTATTCTGCCAGCAGGTGAGAGAAGGGACTTTGTAAGCTATTGCTTAGTGGTTCCCATAAACCTCAGCCAGTTCCTACACTCTGCTTTAACTTTTGCTCCTAAAAGGTCAGTAAAAGAGGAAACATGCTTCCCGGGAAGTTTCCATTGCCTTAACTGCAGTGGCTTCTTTCAGCAGGCTTTACCAGTCAACAGCTCCCGCATGCTTCCCTGCAGAGATCTTGCCTGGCTCAGGAATTTCATTTTCAGTTCCTAGCTCTTGCAAGAAATGGAAATATGATTATTTTGATGGTTACTTTCATTGATAATGTTTCATAGCTATCATTTTATCTAGAAATCCAACATCTTGTGATACTGTATATAAAAATGCCAGCCAATTAATTTTACAGTTTGGGACTCTCTGCCTGGACAGGAGATAGCTGAAGATAGAGCTAGGAAACCACCAAATGATTTCAGCTGGAGACTTGCCCTTCCCTAGATCTCTGGCTGTCCACTCTGGCACAGTAAATGGGATCACTGGTCTTTTTGTTGTTGACCTTCTGGCATAAAATCATTTCCCCACCCTCTCTCCCTGGTTACAAGTTTAAAGATATTTTTCTGCTCTGTTCAGTCTAGTTCATTTCGGAGATCTGACAGAGTGGGTAGCACCGCCTCCAATCCTGGTGTCAGCTACTTGCACCTGTTCTGGAAGAGTAGTTCAGCTGTGATTATGACTGTATTAAAAAATAAGAATAGTGTCTTATGGTATAGTCTGTCACTCTGTAATTAAATGACTCTCTAAATATAATACAGCAAATACTTGTGACTAAATTTGTTTTGCAAAAATGGGAGGAGGAGGCAAAGACATTACTACCTTAAGTCAACATAGCAGGCTCACTTCTGACCCTCTACTTCTATTTAAGGAAGCTCTAAGATACGCAAAATTTCTACCTTGTTTCTTTCTAAGGGTGCATGTGGAATTATTGTAACCATTTTAATGTTCCATTTTGTGCCTAATATAGTATGGGACAATTTAGATGCTTATAAGGCATCTCTGGCCACAGACATAATACCCAGCAGAGGCATTATGCATATATCTCGAGCTGACAGGCATCTCAGACAGCAATTTGCTTACATATGGAGCAACTGAGAAAAGGCCAAGCAAAATCAGGACTTGAGGTGAATACTCAGACCTCAGCTACTGAACTATTAGGATCCCCAACTCCTGAAGTCTCTGCTCCATTTCTCCCAGAGGTCCATAATCAGGTGAGGATGGGTCTCCTTCAGGGCTCGGTAGAGTTGATCTTTGCAGGTCTTGTCCCAAGCCCTACTGAGGCTGAAGAGCTTCCTCATCTTGTCTTGGTTGGTGGCTTCAGCCCGCACTGCCTCATACTCTTCTTCACTCAGCGCAGCACCATGCAGCTTGTCCAAGACAGGGTCCACTGATGTCACTCGGGCCACCAGCTGCTCTCGATGGCGGTCCACAAAGTGGAGCAAGGCAGGAGATTCTAGGGGTAAAGATAAGACTGGCAGTGATCAAAGGCTCTACTATTATTCTCCATTTCTGTTTGTATATGTTCATGTGTGTACATGCATGTGCATGTGTATGTGCATGTGCACAAACATGTGTATGTTTGGATGAATGTGTGGATGCAGGTACACTTACATGTGTGAAAGCCAGGAAAGAATGTTTTTTTCAGGGTGCTGAAATTTTTTGAGACAGGGTCTTTAAAAAGCCTGGAGCTTGCTAATTAACATAGGTTGGCAAACTAGTGATCTCTAGAGATCTACCTGTATCCATGACAAGCATGTACCATGATAAATGGCTTCACACTGCCCCTGGACATACACCTCTCTACCCCATCCTGGTGAAGTTTTCAATGACAAAGTCCTTTTTTCAGTCTTCTCTCCCCTTCAGCAGCAGAGGCACACACTGGGACTATCAAGGGCTCATGTGGCCTGTGTCATGCTTACTGACCTGCAGGGGTTGGGGCATCCAGTCTTGGTGCAGATCTGAGGTCTCCTGAAGGAAAGAGGAGATGAAGAAGTTGTTTATTTTGAAAGAGGGTCTCATTCTATAAGCCAGGCTAACCTGGAACTCACTATGTAATCCAGGATGACTTTGAACTACTGATGCTCCTCTTGCCTTGATTTTGCCCAGTGTTGGGTTTGCGGTCATGAGATGAGTAGCTGTACTTGACTGTAACAGTTCTAGTTTTGAATGTATACCACACACCTTGAAATACTCATTCACTTCTGCAATTCTTAGTTTTTGATAACAGACTTCAGACATATCATTTAAAATCTAAAATAAGGATAGGAAAGGTCCTTAGATTTGTTCTAGGCAAAATCTCTTCCTTAAACATATGGAGAAAGTGAGGCCCAGAGGCTGTGATAATTTACAAATAGAGGATATATGAAAGAGCAATAAAAATCTCTCCCCATGTCACAGCCTAACTTCTATCCTGTTTTGGCCTGAACTGAATAAATCCTTGGTGGAGAACCAACCAAGTCCCTTATTTGATGACTTAAACCATCTGACATCTTGTTGTCAGCAGAAATCTATCTCCTTGCCATTGTTTGGTCTTTTACACTCACATACTGCATATGTGTGTGTGGCATCAGAATTTGGCATCTGGATGTGGCATCAGAATTAAGGTAAAACTAATGACAGCACATGGAGATAACAAGAAAAAAATGTAGTAGAAACAACAACAGTGGAAAAATAGGTTTAAAAACTACTTGTTAAGAGAAGAGGGAATTTTCCATAGATTTTGTAGCTTGTGTGAATACAGCTTGGGAGTTTGAATAGATCTTAAGCTCAGTGTGACCTAAGTGTAGGAAAATGGACACAAGTTGCCAGCTTATGGTACTGGAGACCCAGGGTCCATTTTTAGGGAGAGATGGGTAAGTTCTTTATATTCCTTAGTGAGTGCTCAGTCTTGGGTTCATTCTGACTTATCCCTAAACTAGAGCACCTTCTGAAGAAAGTGCATGAGTAACCAAGTGTTCAAAAGCAAAGATTTAAGAGGAATGAAAGAAGGAATTGGAGATGTTTATCTTGAATAATAATGGGAGATACAAAGGATGCTGTGGTCACAGTCTTCCAGTATCTGAATTATTTCTCATACAGAAGAGAATAGATTTCTGTGAGCACCAAGGGACACAATTAAGACTAATGAGAGGAAGATATTGGAGTAATACAAAGATAAAACAACATTGCTACTATTTAGGCAAGACCATTGTATGAGATGCATACAGCAGGATTGGTCGTTCCTGGAGTGCTGGTTAGGAGGGCTGGGGTTTTGTGTGCATGTGAGTGCTAGAGCCAGAGACTGAAATTATATTATTTAATTAGTCTTTTCTACCTGAAAACATATATACTGATCCAGGATTGAGTATCTGATGTTGCCAATAGTGGCTTAACTCATTAATCACCCAATCATTTAGGCTTTGTTCCTTTATTTTACAGCCAGTGCATGACTAAGAATTCTTCCAAAGGCCTCATGGACGTCAAAATCTGTTAATTCCAGGGCAGTGTGGAGGTACTAGAGAGTAGGAAAGAGAAAATGGCCTAGAATCATATTGTTTGGGGTTTAAATTTGAGTCATAACAGCTATTGGGTATCTTGAAAAGCCATATAAATTCTCTAGACTATTTCTTTATATCAGCTGACTCATTAATGATTTTACCCTATCTCTTGATTCTCTGGGCTTGTTCTACTCCTACCTGGTTTAAGCAAGGCCTCCCATACTTGACTCCCACTAATCTTCTGGTTCAATTGGAGCCATATGTCTGATTCCACTTGGCCAATGTAGATCTCAGAAAAGAGCTGTGATTCTCCAGGGCTTCGATAGCACAACTCCAGTTCCTGGAGAAAAAAATCAGCATGTGAGAAACTACTAGAGGATTAGGATTTCTGTGCATGCCTTTAATCTCAGTACTTGGAAGGCAAAAACGGTGCATCTCTGTGAGTTTAAGTCTAGCCTGGTCACATAGTGAATTCCAGGACATCTGGAGCTATATAGTGAGACCCTGTCTCAAAAAAGAGTAGTTGTAGTAGTAGTAGTGGTGGTAGTAGCAGCAGCAGCAGCAGCTACTGATCATTGTGCAAATGAGGTCTTTCCCCTGGCACCTTCTTGGCCTTGCTCAGTCCTCTAGTAACACTGATTATCTTCAATACTAAGTTCAATCACCACCACCAAACCATGTATCCTGACTCGGAAGGATGAGTACATATCCTATAGATGAGTTAGAACTCATTTCAAAAGTATTGCTTGTATACCATAAAACAGATTTTTCTAATTCCATTATGAACTGATCCTTCTTCCTCTTCCTCTCCCATCTTAAATGCAAAGCTTGTTTAGCTGAATGAACCCTAATCTTGACTGTTCAATCATTATACATAGCCTCTCTCCTTCTCTCAAACCTTAGGCAGAACTCTTGATTCCCTATTATCTCCCAATCACCACCCCACCCACCCACCCCAACCCCTAAACACAGTAAATGACACCAATGTCTCCTCAATGCTCAGGTCCCAAATCTAAGCACCATTCTTAATCTCTCTCATATTTGCTCCCAAATAGCCAAACCACCAAGTTCTTCCTCTGTTTCCAAAATGTATTTGGAGACCTTTTTGGTCTTGGCATCTGTCAGGTCTTCTGAACTATGTCTATTGAAACATAGTGGCAATGTGTTTATATTTGTGAATAATAGATCATGTTCCTCTCATTCTTTGTTAACAACTGATACTGCAGAAAAACACCATATACTCATTTTGAGGTTCATGTTTTCCAACAGTGATGGTTAGCTTCAACTGTTAACTTGACATAACCTAGAATCACCTTGAAAGGAAGTTGAAATGATTGTTTATATTAGGTTGGCCTGTGGGTACCTCTGTGGAGGACTGTTTTAATTAAACTAACTGATGTATGGTAATCCAGCTCACTGTGGGCAGCACCACTACTTAGGCAGGAGCCCTGACTTATATATTTAAGACAAGAAATCAAACTGAACATAAGCAAAAAAGAAAGTGTACACACACATTTTTCTTTGCTCTTGTCTGGGGATGTTACTACTTGCTTTAAGTTCCTGTTACTGTGATTTCATTTATATGGGGTACCTGGAGTTGTGAGCTGAAATAACCTCTCCCCCCCCCTTTTTTTTGCTAGGCAGTGGTGGTGCACACCTTTAATCCCAGCACTCAGAGGCAGAGCCAGGGAGATCTCTGTGAGTTTGACGTCAGCCTGGTATACAGAGCAAGATCCAGGACAGGCACCAAAACTACACAGAGAAACCCTGTCTCAAAAAACCAAAAACAAAACAAAAAGCCTACTAAAACATTAACTTAAAACACAAACATAACTTTTCTACTTACTGGAACCTGGTCCAACATTAAACAGAATCATCAGAATTCTTTCAGATGTTGTTTGTTGCCTTTAAAAAATGGAGCTTCTGTCAGAGAGCTTAGAACAAATGAATTATCTGATTCTGCAACATCCCTTTCCATCTCTATTTTTCTTTGTAATACATGTTACTTTTATTCATTCATTCTTTTTTATTATTAAATCTTTTTCTTACAATATATTTTGGTCATGTTCTTTCTCTTCCTCAACTTCTCCCAGATCCTTCCAACTTCCTACCCACCAACTTTATGTTCTCTCTCTCTCAAACAAAAAAAGAAAGTCAAAACAAAACAAAAAACCAATAAGACACAAGTAATAAAACAAAAAACATACAAACAATCCAGAAAATTTAAAAAACATAAACAAAACCCATGGAGTCTGTTTTGTGTTGACCAGCCACTCCTGGGCCCATCTCCTTTTCTAATGCCAGTCTTTGTCTATTTAACACCCTGTAAAACACTAAGAGGTTATTCTTTATTTTCATGCTGTTATTTCTTATTTTCTTTTTGCCACACACTAAATATGTGATCATTATATCTTTAGCAATTAATTTTTTTCTTGCTTTAATTTTGTCTTCCTAGAGATGGTACTTATTGAGGTTCTCAGTAATAGAATTGTCCTTGCCCTCTGAGTTTATCAAATCTATAGTAACTGCATTCAACCACGAATCAAGTCTTTCTAGCACATGAAGATAAGATTTCCCCATAGTTCCTCATAGCTCATGTTTTGTTGTGGTTAGTAATGAAGCCAGTGTGTTCAGCTACAGTTGTGCTCCTTGTTTCTTTCAACTGGATGGCGTTGATACTCTGTGGCCAAACACACCTCAGAGCTCCAATATCTTCCCCATCTCTTTGATCCTATCTCCCTGTTTCAAATCCCACACATTTTCTCCTCAATCTCAACTTTCCTGGTCCATAGAAAATCCCTCAGATTGGCCCACAGGGTTCCCCAAATCTAGTATCTGATTCAGGTGAAGGGTGGACATCTGGCTGCTCACCTTGGGAGTTATTTCCAGCTTCTCTGAACCAGAAACAATATAGCGTGAGCCCAAATAAAGAGAATCCAATGGGGGTGGCTTGTGTATTCTCACAAACTGGAACTTCTCTTCTTCATCATCTATGGCCTAAGTAACACATAGAATGGTGATTTAGCAAAATTTTTGCTCCATGGAATCTGGTCTGAATAAGGTGAGATGGTAAGTCAGTGTGTCTGTATGGGTGTAGGGAAGTAACACCACCTCTGTACCTATCTTCCCCATGTTTAGCCACACAGACAGCTTTGCATTTGGTCTTTGTCATATTTATAGTGGAATTGGGGTCACTGCAAGAGATGAAGTAAAAGAGAAAGGCAACAGGTTGGACATGGTGCTTTCACATCTTCCTGAATCAATGAAAGGAGATGTAGAAGGTTTCATGGAGAGCACAGAGCAGCAATGTAGTCAGAGGAGATTTCACGTATGCTAGGACCAGGCAAATGTGAAGCAGAAAGTAGGACCACTCATTCACATGAGAGTTCTCTTTACAACAGCCTCATGTCCTAGTGAAGATCCCTCTAGAGAGCTCTGGCTCATTTCCTGTTGTCTGTCAGCCCACTCTGGCCCAGGCTCTGTGTTATCAATATTACCTTCCGAATGGTGCAGTCATTGGGGATCAGGTAGAGATGGATGGTGACTTCCTTAGCATGGTGGGGACGGTAGAGCAATGTGGTGGAGGCGATCGGGATAAAACGCTGAGCAGCTGGGATCATTCTCAGTAGGACTCCCATCAGGGAGAAGCTGGGGTTTTCCAGGACTATGTAGTGTTGTTCCACCCTGGCTGGCTTTTCCAGGGCCATCCTTTTCTCTTTAAAGTGAGCCACTTCGAATAAGGAGGTGTCCACATGGCCCCCTGTCAAAGAAGATGTCAGAGACCCAGGGTTGTGTCATGAACGATTGTGTCCTCCAGATACTTCATGTTTTGAAATCATACCTCTAGGTTGATAACATAGGGAGGCAAAACCTTTTAGAGTAGTAGTTCTCAACCTGTGGTCAGGGTCCCTTTGAGGGACCCCTTTCACAGGGGTCATCCAAAAAAATGGATATTTATATTATTGTTCATAGCAGTAGAAAAATTATAGTTATAAAGTAGCTACAAAGTAATTTTATGGCTCGGAGTCACTACAACATAAGGAACTGCATTAAACGGTCACATATTAGGAAGGTTGAGAACCATTGCTTTAGAGGGTGAAAAGATTATAGATGTAACATCTTCAAAAATGGTAATGATACTATTATGAAATTGGCCTTTTCTATTCTATGAGCACACAGAGAAGATGCAATCTGTAAGGAAATAGACCCTTACTAGTCCCTACTGGCACCTAATCTTGAGCTTCCCAGGACATCTCCCAGGACAACGTTGCCAACTTTCAGCCCGGCAGGCAGTGGCTAGAGTTCTTAGCACTGCTTCAAAATGTGGAGTGTGAAAAATGGTCTATAAGCCACAACTAAAGCAGACTTGGTCTCCTTGGGCCCTGCTGTACATCCTGACTCTAATCCCGCATTACACAAGCCAACTAATCCTTAAGAATATGCCCTCATTTAGAGTAAGGGCAGATCAAATTCACTTACCGCTAGACACACAGAACTGCTGTGGAACTTAACACATTGAGTCTTTTGGTCATGCCCTTGCATAGGTGAAAGCAGGGCCCAAGATGGAAGTGGTAATGGCAAGGACTCAATGCCCATCTGAGCTAGATTTTAGTAGGTTGACCCCCCACCAAGGCTAGATTTTACTAGTAAATAGAAACCAAAAGTGTTTCTTTGTCTGTGACAGACCTATGTTGTTTTGGGTGAGTACTGTGGAAGGACTTTGGAACTTTGGGCTAGAAAAGCCATTGACTGTTGAAAGCTCAGTGGGCTGTTCTGTGAGCGCTTAGAAGATAAGAATGTTGAGAGCCATCTAGATGACAGAGGCCCAGCTTATTACTTTTCAGAGAGAAACAAAGACTCTACCAGCCTTTTGTGTGAAGAATCTGTGGTCCTGCTTATCTGGGACTGACGAATCATCAGTGATTAACAAGATAACAGAACTACTAAGGCAAAACTTTGCTTTGCTAGGAACCTCGATGCTGGTCCACTGGAGCTGCGAATTTAGCAGTTGAGGTGAAATCTTCTGGGAAGTGTTTCCTGAGAGTCAGCACACAGAAGCTGTGTTCCAGAAGTGGCCAAGGTTGTACTTTGTGTTGGTAGTCAAACTTGATAGTGTAAAAGTCACTTAGGTGGCACTGATTTTGAAAATATGAGGGATCATGGGGAACAGCTGAGATTTGGCACTGTGAGAGGCCAGGAGGAGTCAATGGTGAAGGTGCAGCCAGAGTAGCAGTGGAAGCCCCAGGACTGAAGGGATCATGGAGAAAAGTTGAGGCTTTGCACAACCCAGAAGAGGCTATTGGTGAAAGTGCAGCCCAGTTGCAGTGGAAGACCCTAGTATTTTAGAGATGCCAATACCATGGAGTGACTACCAAGAACAGCAGCAGCAGTGGAATGGAACCTGCCAGACCTTAGAAGATGAGCTGTGTGTGCTGCAGAGGGCAGAGCCGGAGAAGTGACCAAGCCCACTGGAAGAGACCAGAAGATTGTGAGTAGATCTCAGACATTGGATATTGAGTTATTTACAATATTAGAGTTTGCTTTTTGCTTTGCTAATAGTGTGACTGTGCCCTGGTTTTTCTCTCTTGAAGTAAGAAGGTATTTAATTTAGTTTTGATTTTTATAGGAGCCCATAGCTGAAAGACTGAACTTTTAAAAGAAATTTTGGACTTTTAGGGAGATTGGGTATTTTAAGGAGACGGAATTTCAATGTGTTTGAATTTGTAAAGACTGTGGGACTTTTAAAGTTATTTATGGTTTTAATGTGGGATCTTGGGGATGAGTAAGAAAGGCAAAGTGTGGTTTAGTAGTGAATGTGTTTGTGTGTCACAGGGTCAATTGTGCTGGTTAATCTTATGTCACCTTGACCCAAGCTAGAGTCATCTGAATGGAAGAAACCTTGAGAAAATGTCTTCATAAGACCCTGCTGTAAGGCATTTTCTTAATTAGTGATTGATGGAGGAGGGTTGTGGGTGTTTTCACCACTGGGCTGGTGGTCCTGGGTTCTATAAGAAAGCAGGCTGAGAAAGCTAGAGGAAACAAGCCTGTAAGCAACACCTCTCAATGGCCTCTGCATCAGCTCCTGCCTCCAGGACCCTGTCCTGTTAGAGTTCCTGTCCTGACTTTCTTCAATGATGAACAGTCCTGTGGAAGTGTAAGCCAAATAAACCTGTTCTTCCAAGCTTGCTTTTGGTCATGGTGTCTTGTTGCAGCAATAAAAAGATCTATAGCTAAGACAGATACTAAATATTCCTTGTTTCATTTAACTTCACGGTGTACATACCCTTGACTTTGCCAGATCTCTAAGTATTTCAGTTTATCACCCATTTTCTTCTGGGATTCTGGGTGATACAGTCTGAGTAAAGAACACTTAATAAATGATAGTTAATATTGTTACTGAGGAGATAATTTTCCATTTGGGGAAATATTTACTTAAGCTCAGAAATATTATAAGGCTGGGAGACACATATCTTCACAAAAGATATGTCAGACAAGAATGGAGAAAGGAAATACCTTAGTTTCCACCTCTGTGACCTTCTCTGCTTTGCTAAGGAAATCATGAGCCTTTCCCCCATCACCCACCATCCTATATGCCTGCTCAGGCTTCTCATCACCATCCTCCTCCTCCTTATCTTTCCTTTGGTTACCTTGGAGGTCCACAAAGTGGGGAAGGTACACAGCAGCCACAGCTCCTTGCTCAGCTTTGATGTCAAACAGAGGTCCTGCCACCATCCAACTATGCTCCAGGACATCCCTGTCCCAGAACTTTCCCCAGGCACAAAATTCAACCTCAATGGTCAATGCCCTTTTCACCACAAACTGGAGACCTATGTTGGGATGGTGGTAATAACCAGCTGCTGGGAAGTGAACTCTGGAAAAAATAAAGAGAAGCAGGAACCACATACAAATTCACTGAGGTGCAGGGTCTGGACATGGTAAAAGAGGACATCATCAACTTCAAGAAGTTGTTCTGCCCTTTATGTGTAGATCCCTCATTTTTCTTATGTGTAAATAGAGGTAATGGCAACACTTACAGAGTTGTGATAAGTGATATAATAAAAGGTCACAGCTTAACTCCCTGGGAGTAGTTAGCTATTTCCATGATGATGGTAAACTAGACAGGTTTTGTCATTTTAAAGGGTCCACTTACCATTAATTAATAACACCTATATACCAATATCAGTTATAGTCCCTTGGAACTGAAAACAGTGTTTCATGAAGTATTAAGTGACTTCCCAAAACTCCCTCCTGGTAAATACTAGGACCCTAGGATGTTAGCCTTTGTGTATGTAAATTGTGAATGATATTTTCTCCCAACTGAAACAGTCTCTATGACAATGTTTAATAAATGACCAAGTATCATGTAGGAAATTCTTATTATGATTTTAGACATTGATTAATTTTGTAATTATAAACCCTTGGAGTGAAGGCCACACTATTTATGGTAGGGTCCCTAGCTATTAATAGGGTTATTAGTACAGCAGGAACATATAAACTATAAGAGCTTAAATGAAATTTATAAGATATGACAAATCAAATATAATGAGCAAATGATATCTGCATTGTAATTATAATAATCACCAACAAAACCACATTTCAGATAACTGAGCAAAGTTGAAAGCAGACTGGGTTTGTTTAGTTGATATGTAGAACTCTCATCGGCTTTGTTACATGTGGTAATGGTGTATGGGTGACAGAAGGTGAGGTCTGATCTTAATTTAGTGGAATGCATAGTGAAATATTTAAAGATGAAAGAACCTACTGCCTTGGACTTAAAAGGCTGTAACCATAATGAAAAAGGAAGAATGTTAGTAGTTAAAATGAACTTGCAACAATGGTGTGGAGTTGGACAGGAAGTTCTT